>NC_138737.1:35548835-36148835 GCF_965113295.1 Leuciscus leuciscus | reverse complement strand
GGCTGCTCACCATGGCCAAAGAGCGCGCACAGTTTTTCTCCGCAGCAGAGCAAGAGTTATTGAAGGTTATGCAGAATATGAAACCTTAATTAAAACGCCAGGGAACACCTCAAAGTGTGCAAAAGCCAGGAGAGAGGGCTGGCAAAAAGTGGCAGACAAATGAAATGCGTAAGTGTTCCATGTTATGGTTATATCACTTATTACAGTGTATATTCTGCACGAGAAGCGAATATACTTACTGAGGAATAGCAGCGCGCCTGACAGCTATATGCCTTAGGTAAGGGGGTGTGGCCTTACCTGGCATTGGCTGCGCGCTTCTGTCTGTCTAGCCAGACTTGGTGCAATTGGATGCTTCTGCAGAGGTCAGGTACGGATGCCCTTCCCTTGCTGTTTATAACAGCAACCAAGAAAAAGGCTGAGCTGAAAAAAAACAAACAGGTGGTGGTCCTGCTCCCTCACATTATACCACATTATACCCCAGCAGTAGAGCTGGCCCTGGGGTTAAATGTGAACCGACCCATTGTGGAGGGCATCCCTGGGGGCAGCTCTTCCTCAGACCAACAGCCAGGAACCAGTAGCAGCAACACCTTCATTACTGGTAAATGAGCTTTAAATGATCTTGCTCCACTGTAAAATATATCTTTTTTTTGCCGCATTAAATTAAGTAGGCCTATATAATCCAAATGGCTGGTACAGTAATTTCAGCTGTTAAATATTGAGTAGTGATCAATTGCTTTGACTTGTGAAGGTGAAAACTGCTGAACTTAATGTAAGAATATTTTGCCATGAGTTACTGATCACATTTGTTCATATAGTGTAGTTCATTGTAATGCCATTGTGTTTCCTCTTTTGTGCAGTTTTACATAATACACCAACACTTGTACCTGTTCCCAAGAAAGTAGTGGCTGAAATGTGTGCAGTAAGTGGACTTTTTCTAACTTTACATCAAAAGGGAAGAAAGTGCAACACTTTGTAATGCCCATTTGTTTCCATTGCACAGGACAGTGAAGAAACCCTCTCAGATGACTGTCCTTTGGAGGAAGTACTTGTAAGTGCATAAATAACTTTACTTCATTTATAGTAACTTGTGTACATATTATTTCTGACTGCAATATGAGTTGCAGGAGGAAAGGCCTACTGCACAAAGTGATACAGAGGTGGGCAGTGTAGTAACCTACTTGTACTTTTTATTTTTGTTGCATGAGGCTTGTGTTGACAGTTCTTTTTTATTTTTTTTTATTTTTTTATTCTTTTTATCCAAACATGGCACAGGGTGATATCCGTATATAAACGGAATCTACAACAGAAAATTTAGTATTTTGACCTGAAAAAACAGAAAAATGAAGGGGAGAAATAGAACTTGACACCTTAAAGAAGAAAAAACTGGCACTAGAGATTGAGTTGCTTCAAAAGGAACTTCAGAGTAAGTGCTAAATACACTATTTCACACAGAGTACTATTGCTGACCTTGGATAACAATATATCTTATTGCAGGCAAAAGATGACCATCATTGGCTTTTCTTGACAAAGAATAATTGAAATAAAACTCAAGGAACTAAGCATGTTGTCTTGTCTTCTATTCATTTAATGAAGGTTTTTGTTTTAAAAAAAAAAAAAAAAAATGGTGTTCCACAATTCTGTCCCGTGCAGCTCTGCCACTAGGTTGGTCCAAGTGCACTGGCTGGAGGTCATCATCAGGCTGCACCTCCACCACAGGGGTCCTCTCCTTTCTGATGGTGGCACTATTGTGGAGTATGGCACATGCAACAATAATGTCACAGGCCCTGTCAGGTGCAACCCTCAGACACTGAAATCTTTCCTTTAGTTGCCCAAAGGTCATTTCAATGCGTGCCCTTGTCCTGGCTAGAGCTGCATTGAAACGGGTTTGGGTCAGGGAATGGCGTCATGAAATACTGCCTGCAGGTATAGCCCCTGTCACCAAGCAGGATCCCGTCGTAAGCACCTGGAAAAATGCAGTTTTGTTAGGCTCAGAATAAATGTATGTAATACAGTGAGCTTGATATTAAATATTTCCTTACCACGTTCAAATAATGTGCATGAATGTGACTCTCTGAAAATCCTGGAGTCATGCACAGAACCAGGCCATTTTGCTTCCACATTTGTGATGTAGGACATGGAGTCACACACCATCTAAGATATTTTTAATCAGTCAACTGCATACTTTTTGATTACATTACTTTTTGTATTATTTGATATATTCTGGACTCGCTTCTCCAAGGTAAATGGTGAATTGTTTGATGTCAGGCTGCATGCTCAGAAAGCGGCAGTGGATTGTGCAGCGTGAGACCACCTTCAGCGACAGGTTCTTGTCGTAAAAACGGACAAGACATGGCTGCGAAAGACTTCCCGTATCACCTCCGCTTATAAAGCCGGGATCTAATCCTGTTAACATGAAATAAGCCTGCTCCCGAGCAGGTTTAAGCTTGGGCACCTGTTGCTATGACAGCAAGTCCAGGATGAGCGTCGAAGAACCAAACAATCCAAGATCATGCCAAATCTCCAACAATCAAATCCAGCTAACTGAGTTAGCGACGTACGAAGAACGGGCCCCTGGGGCCTGTTTCAGAAAGGAGGTTCAACTGAGTTGACTTACCCTGAGATGGGAAACTCTGAGTTTTCGGTTACAGAACAGCGGAAATTAGTTAGTTCAATCAACTCTGAGTTGACTGACTCTGAGTTAAGCGCGTGCACCACCACTATAAAAAGCCATTATCAATGGAGTGCAGATATTATGAGTCACCATGGTAACAGCGCCAGACAAAAAGAGGTCTGCATATTTCTCACCAGCTTCTGCAAGCGTAAGAAGACATATTATTATTTTTTAAATATCGGCTGCAGCAGCGAAGGACAACTAGAGTTAGCTAGGGAGAAAATAGTTGCTCGAGTCAATGCGTATGTTTACATTTTAATTAGTTATACAGTGTTGGGTGTAATTAATTACCAAGTCATCTAAATACTGTCATTTAATTAAAGGGATTACTCTTAATTCTTCTGTAATTTGAAGTAAAATCTGATGTAATTGCATTAGACTATAGAACAATTCTGTATATTTAACATACATTTTTAAAAGGTATATTTTTTATGTAACCTTCTCCCTCTACACACTTTGGTCAATTCAAGAATAATCCATGCAATTGTATATTGTTTATTTGAAAGCATTAAAAGTGCAGTTTCTTGTCTCTCCTTGTATTGTTCAAGTGGTTGAGGTTGATATGGGATTTATTAATAAGTAGACCAATACTTTCTAAAGATAGTCATTATTACATGAATCTAATTACACGGTTGAAGATGTCATTTGTAGTTAGTAATTAATAACTATTTTAGAGTAACTTACCCAACTGTTATAATATCAGAGGTGAAACTGGAAGAACAGTATGTTATTCAACCTAATTTTAACTTTCATGGGTGCAATCCTGCAGGTATTAAAAGAACATGGCAGCAGCTGAAAATTAAATATAAGAACATAATTCAATCAGGTAAGGTTTGAGCATATCATGGGTGTAGGGCTACCTGAATTTACAAATATTTGACATATTAAATAACTAAATAGCATCCCAGTGTCTAGCAGTGCAGCAGCATTTTTGGCTGGGGGAATTCCTGGAGGGACTTCAGAGCCAGTCACTCCCGAAGATCCAAGGGCCTTCATAAAATGTAAGAGGTTTACATATGTGTTATTTCTTATATAGGCTATTTTTGATATTTCCATTTATTTTACTTTGGGTTGGGTTTTTTGTTGGTCCCAACAGATTCCGATGGTAATATCTGTCTTTTGGAGCCTCCTGTCCCAACAAAACCTGCAGGCAGTTGTAAGTAGCCTACTCAATACACCAGAAATTATGACAAATCGTGTTATAAAGTGTACTCATCTTCACAGGACGATGGGGATAATGTTATGTGTCACATCAAACAATCTACACATTCAGATTTTTTCACATTTTTATGTGGAGTAGAATCTAAGTTTAAAGCTAAGTATAAATGGGTAGTCTTATCTCTCCCCCCCCGCCCCCAAAGTGGAAGAACAGCAGGAGGACGGTCCATCAACTTCTGTTGCACAGATGAACAGAGTTCAGTGATTTTCAGTAAATGCCACAGTTTAATTCTGTAGAATTTGTTTAGAACTACATTATGTAACTCTAATCTACTACTGTATATTCAGTTGCCAGTTAAGGAGTTAATAGACTTCATCTTATTTAAAAAATTTAAAAAAAAAAAAAAAAACTGTAAAAATAGCAATATTGTATTTATTAATTAAAGATTAATTTTATTAATAAAAATGTACTGAAAGAATGAATGAGGTGTTTAAACACCACTTCCTCTTTAAAAAAAAGGGGAGGAGACCGAAAGAAACTCTGGGTTTACCGAAGAAAACCTGCTCCCGACCAGGTTAGGTTCACAGAGTCAGTTACCATGGTAACTGACTCTGAGTATAAGTTACCTCTCTTTCAGAAACGGGCTTGACTTACTCTGCTTTCTCAGGTTTAACATACCTCCCATTCTGAAACAGAAAACCCAGAGTTTCCCTCATTTCAGGGTTAACATACTCTGAGTTTTCACTTAACCTCCTTTCTGAAACAGGCGCCCCTGGTCTTTTCACGATCGGATAGCTATCCGATCTGAGAAAACGCATGAAGTGGCCAGGTGTAAACAGCCCCAGAAATCATTCTAATATTCTGATTTATTATGAGTGTTGGAAACAGTTCTGCTGCCTAATATATTTGATGAATAAAAGGTTAAAAAGAACTGCATTTATTAAAAAATATATATAATTTCTAATAATATAAATCTTCTTTACTATCACTTTTTTTAAATCAATTTAACACATCCTTGCTGAATAAAAGTATTGATTTATTTAAAAAAAAAAAAAAAAAAATACTGACCTCAAATTACTGACCAGTAGTGTATATTGTTGTTACAAAAGATTTCTATTTTTAAAAAAATTGCTTTTTTTTTTTTTTTTTTTTTACTTTTTATTCATCAAAGTATCCTAAAAAAAGTATCACAGGTTATGAAAACATATTAAGCAGCAGAACTGTTTCCAACTTTGATAATGAATCATCATATTAGAATTATTTCTAAAGGATCATGTGATAGACTGGAGTAATGATCCTGAAAATTCAGCTTTGCATCACAGAAATAAATGATCATTTAAACCAATTATTTTAAATTGTAAAAATATATCACAATATTACAATGGGGTGGTAGTGGCGCAGTGGATAAGACACATGCCTTTGGTGTGAGAGACCCGGGTTCGAATCCACTGTGAGACACCAATGTGTCCCTGAGCAAGACACTTAACCCCTAGTTGCTCCAGAGGCGTGCGACCTCTGACATATATAGCAATTGTAAGTCGCTTTGGATAAAAAGCGTCAGCTAAATGAATAAATGTAAATGTAAATATTACTAGTATTTTTGATCAAATAAATGCAGGCTTGATGAGCAGAGGAAACTTCTTTCAAAAACATTAAAAATACTAATACTTATACTTGCCCTGTAATACATGTATTCTTTGTTTTAGATGTTATTAACTTAAATTCTTATGAATAATAAAAATGTTGTAAGGTCTATTTGTTATTTATGGCCTGTACGCCTCATTATTGATCTGAGCTTCTACATCTTGAATTCGAATAACATTCGATAAAACATAATTGCTGGATTATTTTGACTATAATAAATAAGCAGATGAAACATAGTAGGCCTATACACTGTTTATCACAGATTACTTTGGACCAAAGTTACCATATTATAATTAATTATTATATAGTTCTATTCATTCATTTTATTTAAATTAGCACTGGTTAAAATGTATAAAGCATGAACAAGATATGAAACAATATTTATTAATAATACACAGTTTAAATATCACAAATATCAAATTGTATTTTCATTTGCGTCCTATGCTGGCTAATTACGACGTTTAACCTGTTATCATAATGAAATTCATGCATTTATTTGCAGTGGTGGAATGTAACCAAGTACAAATACTTCGTTACTTTACTTAAGTACATTTTTCACGTATCTGTACTTTACTTAAGTAGAATCAATAGTGCATACTTTTGACTTTTACTTCGTTACTTTTTGCAGCAATTATTATACTTTCTACTCCACCACATTTCTACAACGTTTCGTTACATTTTCGGATCAGTTTTTCCCCTGCCAAAACAGGGATTGAAAAAAATCTCCATGTTTTCGGTGCTGATCGCGTTGGTGGCGCTAACAATAAAGCACCTAAAAGCTGTCACAAAGAACCAGCAAAAGTAATGAATATGTCAAATATAGCAAGAAGACATTTTAATTGTTTATTAATAAACAAGTGTTTTCTGTGTCGGCTGCAAAGATGAGGTTGACGATACTGATACGCGATCTTCGCAGTAGTGAACGCGCCAGAGAGAAATGCGCATTTCATACGGATTATAAGCAGAGAGCAGTCGGTTTTCTTTCGTTTTGAATTGTTCTGTTTAAAAGTACACATTTAAAGCTGTCTAAAGATATATTTATCAGGTCTGTGAGGCAAGTAGGATACCTTATAGCCTACGCTGAGTTTCGGTTCATTTATGAGACGAGCTCCAGTTCACTCGCCAGCGCCTACGTGTCGTGATTATCTATTTTCTACTTATTTATTAAATCCTGGCAATTGTTTGATGAAACATTGATTAAAATTGAGATACAATTAATACAAAACGAAATTCAAATTTAAAAAAGGCTTTGTGCTTTCTGTTTGAGGTCTCAGTGAAAGTTTTAAAGCAGTCTTTTAGTGCCTTTCAGAGCGGTCACGTCTGTAACATTGTTTTTTCCTCATAAATGGGAACACGAAAAATAAAATAAAATGAATATGTTATGTTCTGTGGAGAGAGCCAACCCTTCATCCGGTGGGTATTACTTTTGGTTTGCGCAGTGTAATTCACAGAATTACAAAAAAATATTTTTCTACCTAAAAGTTAAATATTGCTTGTGTCCCGTAACGCATGTGTAGCCTAGATTTCCCATTAAATATAAAACGCATACTGATATTTTTCAATATGTATTAAATGCATTTTCTGAGAATTTATATTTCAAGTTTTTACTGCAAATGTCCCGTTTATAACGATGGAATTGCCAAATATTAAATAATTTATCCTCAACTAGTTTTGTGGTGTAGGTCTACGTATTGTATAATGTTAACTTCAAAAAAGGGGTGTGTCGCGATTCTGCCTTCTCCCTTCTCACACCGCGACACAGGTTCGTAGATCTGAGTGTAGCGATTTCGGATTCATATTGTTACAGCCCTAATTATTAGAATATAGACATTAAGAGAATAAATTGTTATGCAAGTACTTTTACTTTTAATACTTAAAGTACATTTAAAATCAGGTACTTTTTACTTTTTACTTAAGTAGGGTTTTCATTGTGGTAGGCTACTTCTACTTTTACTAAAGTAAATATGTCTCTGGTTATTTGTACTTTTACTTAAGTACTGAGATTCAGTACTTCCTCCACCACTGTTTATTTATTTGTCATTTAAACTGATGCAAACAGGGAAAGAGAGTAGAAAACACTTATTATCCTGTCGCCCCCTCTAGTGGACAGCATTAAGTATTACGGCCTTCATTGCTCAGATAACTCAAGTCGATGGATTTTTTGGGAAAGTCTGACCAGTTAGAAGCAAGTTAGACCAGTCTGAGGGTCTGAGCTGAGTTTGGTGAAGCATCAAAGTTCTAGGCGGAGTCAATTTCTCATAATAATAATAACAATTAATCCCAAACCTGGTCATTTTGTCAGTATTTAATTTACGTTCACTGATTCTGGCTTCTCTCTTTTCTGTCTCTTTCTTTTCATGTGAACTGAGTAGGCTACACATGCTTAAATTCAAAAAATATAAACTTTATTTCTATTCAAAATTATTTATAGCCCATAGGCTATATGTCACACACGCCTACCTGCCTTTTGATGTAAATAAAAGACTAGAGTGGTTAATGTTACGGACATATTATCATGGTACAGTTCAGCCTATTATTGATTTTTATTTCCACTTCCCTTTTATCCAAAGAGACGGAACTATTTGCACTGTATTTATCAATGGGAGATATGCTAATATAATCTGTCATATACTGTGGCTCACATTAATGGGGTTGCTTGCAAGTCGCAGCAGCACAAATTACTTGACCAGCAACATATTTCTAAATCAAATAGTGTGTGTAGTTAACAGTGAGTGGTGGTTTCAGCAGTGGCGGTTCTAGAGGGGGGGCCGGGGGGGCCAGTGCCCCCGTGTCACCAAGCTTGGCCCCCCCTCTGGCCCCCCTAAATTTGGAATCGTAAAATCACACCAAACAACTGCGCATTTTATCAGTTGCGGCGCCTTCATCTAGGCTACACTGCAGCACGACGTATATTCACATCAAATGTTAACGCAGAGGAACGGGACACTGCAGTTCACAAAAGTTCATTATTTGCATGTGCTTTAAAGCCTTGCCGGTTAAACATGTCATTCGCTGCTGATGCGCTGTTCAAATATGCGCTTTAGTGAGCGCGTACACTCGACGCGCACATGCACTAAAAGCCTGTTACTGGACTAAGTTATCTTTTGAGTCTTATATTGCGCTAATACTGTCAAATACAGACAATGTTTACATAAACAAAGTTGGTTATGTCTAAAGTGAAAGCAAACAGAGAAAATTAATTAAAATCTGCTTGTCATATGCGTGTATATTAGACGCGTCGCGTGCAGTTCTTAAAGAGACAGTAGCCCTAATAATAAACATGCTGCCGCTTGTCCTTAAAGAGATAGTTCACCCAAAACCAAACAGTTTCTGGTCCCCATTGACTTCCATACATAGTAGGAAAAAAATATACTGGGGTACATCAACTGTTTGGTTACTCACATTCTTTCAAATAACGTTTATTTTCAACAGAAGAAAGAAACTTATTCAGGTTTAAAACAACTTAAGAGAGTAAATTATGACTTTTTGGGGGGAGAACTATCCCTTTAATGTTAATAAAACAACAAAACACACAGAGGAAATCATTCACTGCTCTTGACTGAGAACTTTAAGTCTGTTGTGTTTTATTTTCATATGTGTTCATTTAATTACTTTCTTCAATTCTACTGTTAAATACACCTATAGCTGAAAAAATAAAGCACTGTTTATTTCTTTTGTATATTAAGTTGTGCATGTGTAATATGTATCTCTGTTCTTAATTTTTATAACAAAGAAAATAGTGACAAAGATTTTTATTTTCGCCACTTTGGCCTAAATGTCTGCCATTCTTTTTTATTTTATATTTTGTTACCTATATTTTGTTACCTATAAGGCTTTGCTTTTAAAATAGGGACATTAGTTTGGCTGTAATGCTCAATCACATGCAAAATAGTAAAACCAACATGAAATAAGAATCGTGATAAAATCGTGATTTTCCACAAAAAAAACAAAAAAAATTGTGATATGATATTATTGCCATATCGCCCACCCCAGGTGTAAAAAAGTGCCTAGATGTGCTTAGATGCTAAAAATGTGTTATTATTGATCATTATATCACACTACAATTAAACATAATGAAACATTCATTTGAATTGAAATTGTTTTATTAGCTTAGCTAATATAATTTATTAGCTTTTTCTAGAGATTGCAGTCATGCATGACATGGTGAAAAATGACTTGAAATAATACTGAAAATAGGTTAAGATGAATGTTAATGGTGTGCCCCCTAAAAGCACAAGTGGCCCCTGCCTGGCCCCCCCAGTTACTGTGGTCTAGAACCGCCACTGGGTTTCAGACATTATTTCATTAAAGGGCATTTGTCAGTGCCGCACTCGTAGCCTACTGACTCTTATTCTGCCTGACAGAAAGAAAAGCTCACAGCTTACTGAAGGCGGAGCGGTTTGACCAATCAGATGAAAGGGGCGTTTCAGCGCCGCCCACGTGTGCAAATGAAATATCGAACCCATAAACCGACTTGTAAACCATAAACGAAAAATGAAAAATCTAGCCAAAATCTAGCCAAAAAAAACGAATAAACGAGCTGGTTTTCATTTCTCCTTATTCCATTCTAAACAGGAAATGAAATGATCAAAAAGTGCACGGACCCTATGACTAGATGTCGCCTTGGCTACGGCAGTTTGGAATATTCTGGGCTCATCTGATTTTTTTGTACATAGCATAACCTACTTTTGTTATGATTTTAGTATCATAATGATTAATAAATGCACGCACAATTATCATGAACTTGATTTGAACAAATGCCTATCAACTTGTGTGTGCAAAATTCAGAATTAAATGAATGTGCAGCAATTTGTACAAATAGAGAGTCTGTAGGCCTATACTGTTGTAGCCATTAAATAAGCGCATTTATTTTCATATTTGTTCAAATGTTATAATATTATTTTTTTCCCCATGTATGTTGATTTATGAAAAGTGAACAGCACGAGTAAAAGTGAATTTCGTTTTGTATAAATTGTATCTTAATTTTAATACATTTTTCATCAGCCTGTATTTAATAAATAAGATAAATAAGATTTAATAAATAATAATAAAAAAATGATAATCTTGCATTGCACGTTAACTGGAGCGCATCTCATCCTAACTTAACGAAACTCATTGTATGCCTCACACACAGACATGAGAAATACATCAAATACACAAAGCTTGAAATGTCTTTAAACGAAATAATTCAAAACGAAAAGAAAAAGGCTACTCTCTGATTATGTAATCCATTATGTGCATTTCTCTCTATAGGCGCGTTCACTATACGGCGATCGTCAACTTCATCTTTGCAGCCGAGTCGACACTGTCAGAAAACACTAGATTATTAATAAAAATCAATGCACGCGTCACCGGATTTACAAATGCACATCTTGTTGCACCCACACATATTATGTCGAAATAACGAGATATTATGTTGAAATAACATTATTAATAATAATACATATTTTAGAATATTTGATTGAATGCTGAATGTTGCGCTTGTTCAGTTAATAAAATTCAAACTTTAATTGTGATCATTAAAATAATTGAATATGAAATATTTAGTGTCCAAGTTTTGCTAATTAATTTATTTATATATGTAAGGCATTCGTTCCAATCAACTGCCTTAGCCAAGGCCACTGGTCTAGTGTATATATCTATGACTTGATCAGTCAAATGAAATACAATAAACGTATAAATAAATATTACAAATTAAAAACCGATGGGAAATGTGGTCCAATTTTCTAATACTATTATTTGATGACAACAATAGATTTGTAAAACAAAATCCAGCCATTTGTGTTTTTTTGTTTAGTTTTTTTAAAGCAAAAAACCAAGCTGCACCCTTTTTTAAATGTCATCTTTCATTCCGAAAGAGAATAATGAACGGGGCGATGTGCAGATTGTAAATATTTAAAATGATTGAATGATTTGATTGTGTCATTATGATGAAGAAACAAGGCAAAAAATGTCAAAAAAAACCATTTGTGGAAGGCATCCGATGAGTGTCAACCCGGCCAGATCAGCAAGTGCATCAAGGCAACCACGATTAGCCGGTGCACCAGCCAGCAAAGTGATTCAATGGTTCATAGGTGTAGCTCGCAGCCTCATCGCCCTACCCTCCACATCTTAAAGAGTGTACAGGCGGTTATTTATATAGGGCAGATAAGAGCTGTGTTTCTCTTCGACGGTAACTGTAAATTGAATTCAAGCTGCGATTTTTGAAGTTGGATATACTCGCGCGGGCAAATACAGATGTGTTAAACACGATAAGAACACAAATTGTACCTTTATTCGTTAATACAGTCGGTATTTCCCACAATGATTCTGCTTTGCTATTGGCCCACGTCACGATCAGTAAGCGCTGCTATTGGCGGTCACGATTATTAAGTATGAAAATGAAAATTCTGTCAGTAATTCCTCCCCCTCATGTTGTTCCAACCCCTTCGTTCATCTTCGGAACACAAATTAAGATATTTTTGATTAAATGACTAAATTGGACTATATTAACGATGTGTTTAATGAACAAGTTTCAAACCCTTAGAAGCCTGAAGAAGTCTCGTTCCGAACACATCGCGATATTTGGCATCAGTTCACGTGTGTCAGATGTTGGTAAGTAGTAAATACGCTGTCCGAATAATGTGTGATATATAATGTATTTTCTGTTTGTCGATATTAATCAGATTAGCTCACGTTCAGTCACGGCATTATATCTGTCATCTCCGTCCACTGAGGCTTTGCGTTTTATTGCTTTCTAATTCAAAACAGGGTGATTAAGTTACACTGCCTGTCACATGACGTGAGCATAGGCCTAAAGACCTTAAATCAGTTAATCATATTCATATCAGATTAAAAGTAGTACAATTAGTTCCAAAGTTGTATTTGTAGTAGAAGCACAGTACAAACAACACTTACCATGCTTTTACCACATTAACATTAGTTTTACTGTGGTAAGTGTAGTAAAAAGACAGTAATCACAAAACTTACCATGCTTTTACCACACTATTGGTAGTTTTAATGTGATACTTATTGTAAATGCACATTAACCACAACGCTTACCATGCTTTTACCACAGGAATGATGTAAAACAACATAATGATATTTTATTTTCTCTTTTTTCAGCTGAAAAGACCAAAAGGACCTTTCGGACTATTATTGTTTGAGGACAAGTAAACGGAGGAGACAGACAGCTGCAAAGGCAAATATTCGCAATGGTATATACATGTGTTGGTTCGAACCCTAAATCAAACATTTTATCAAGCATTTGTTGTTTCTTAAACCTTTTCTCGCAAAACCCATAGCCCAATCAGTACGAAGATAGTCTGAAAGTCTTAATAATTCACAAGATTTAACAAGTTGTCAAATTCGTACGATACTCGTACATATTTGTATACTCGTACACACACTGTCAGAAAGTTGATATTAATTGCATTGTATTGATTACAATTAGTGATGCACCGATGTGAAAATTGAGGCCGATACCGATATTAATATTGCTGTTATGGCCGATACCGATATTTGCCGATGTCGATATCTCTGTATAGAAAACAAATTTTAATGATTATCAAATAAAGAGCTATTTTCCAAAACACTTTTTTTTTTACTTTAGAAATGACTGATATTGGGCACCTTTACCTGTGTGCAAAATATGTCACATACGACACACATGCATTATACTGCATTGCATATACAGTAATGTGTGCTGGTCAACTTGTCTAAAATTAAGAAACCCTTAGAAAACAGTAAAAAAAACACACACAAAAAACAGGAACATTGTGTAAAATTAAGATAGGCTACTTTATTTATTATTCCAATATCCAAATATCGAGGGCTTGGAACCAGAGGGGCGTAAGTGGCATTTGACAAACTTTACAGGAGAGCCAAAACAAAATTTTGACCACACTTCAATCAACTGTATTTATTAACCTTCAACCACAACATTGCAACCACATACATACTTATATGAGTAAGTTCTTAAGTGAACATATTATGGAATATTAACACGATGAACATATTCTAAAACCTTGCAAAATCTTGAAAATATGGCAAAAACATCAAATACGCCTTTTTGGCACTTTTTGGCACCAAACATTTCCAATTCTTCTAAAGAAAAATAGGGCGTATCTGCTGATCAATGCAGAAATGATTGGTCAAAACATTGGTTAAAAACACTCTAACTTCATAACTTTTCATTTTATTTAAAATACTGTATACATAGTCATTTCATCATTTCAAACTGTTTAACATTTCATTTCTAACCGTTTAATTTCAATTCTCATTTATGAGTTCACATTCATGTCAAACAGTTTAACATTTAATTTCAAACAGTTTAATTTCTCTTGTTTATTACACATTTCACTTTTTAGTTCACTTTAGTTGAACTAAAAAGTTCACTCACTGCCCACTGTCAGAGTGTTATAGAACTCTGCATAACAGTGAGGAATACTCCCATTGGTGCACAGGGTGAGTAGGTCTTTTTTCTTTAAGGCACTGATCACTGGAGGATTTTCATACAATGAGCTGGGGTGTGTGGTTCTGGTGCCTCTGGTGCCTCTTGTTGCCTGTTGTGCCACCGTCAGTTTTCGAAAGGTTGGGGCGGTGAAATCATACTTGAAGAAGATTGTTTTTGGTTCATCTTTCGTGTAGCGGAACCATTTAATCTTCTGCCAATGAACTGATTGTCCCTCCTCATCTTTTGTTCTGTTTTTGAGTATATGGTTGGAGAGGGACTTGAAGTCCAGAAAGTCCTTGTGTTCAAGTTCATGTACACTGTATGGGTCGTTCCTTCTTGCCATTCTCACAAGTGTGTAGTAGCCATCAGTAAATAGAAGTATGGGAGTAAATAGAAATGGGAGTAAATAGAAACTTTTCTTCTTGCAGTTTACACTGCAGCATGCACACTATCACACTCCATGTCTAGTAGCCATCCATGATGGCTACTACACACTTGTGAGAATGGAAAGAAAGAACGACCCATAGTGTACATGAACTTGGACACAAGGACTTTCTGTACTTCAAGTCCCTCTCCAACCACATACTCAAAAACAGAACAAAAGATGAGGAGGGACAATCAGTTCATTGGCAGAAGATTAAATGGTTCCGCTACACGAAAGATGAACCAAAAACAATCTTCTTCAAGTATGATTTCATCGCCCCAACCTTCCGAAAACTGATGGTGGCACAACAGGCAACAAGAGGCACCAGAGGCACCAGAACCACACCCCCCAGCTCATTGTATGAAAATCCTCCAGTGATCAGTGCCTTAAAGAAAAAAGACCTACTCACCCTGTGCACCAATGGGAGTATTCCTCACTGTTATGCAGAGTTCTATACTGTTCGTTGCTCAGACTCGCTCTCCCAGTTTAAAACTAGATTAAAGTCGCATCTCTTCAGCCAGGCATTCATATAATCCTACAGTTCAAACTACAATCCGGCCTGTAGCTCATAAATGCCAGAGGAGAACTGGCCCCCGACTGAGCCTGGGTTCTCCCAAGGTTTTTTTTCTCCATTAGGTCACCTGATGGAGTTTTAGGACACCATTAGGTCACTTGATGGAGTTTTTCGGTTCCTTGCCACTGTTGCCTTTGGCTTGCTCAGTTGGGGATATTTTGGGGATATTTAATTTAATTTTATCAATCAATAAATTCCTCTTGAAACAAACATTGTTGTATTATTTTAATTTAATACTGTGAAGCTGCTTAGATACAATCTGTATTGTGAAAAGCGCTATACAAATAAACTTGACTTGACTTGACTTGACTTGAATCGTATGGTAAATTAACTTATTTATAACTGTCTTAATTTATGTTTCAAGAACAATAGTAATTGCACATAGAGTAAGTCGAGACTTTCTTGTTTTACAGCAGAGAAGGAAGACCAGTCCTTATATCAACGCAAGCTAATCGAATAAGTCCTTTGTTTCGGGTGAGGAAGGAACATCTGGTGCCCAAAGAAGACAGCGAGTCCATCGGTATGTCTTGTATTGAAACAATGCTGTAATATGTAGTACATAATTTGATGTTGACAATTTTACATTGTACAGGTTATCACTTGGTTTTTGACCAAGTGAAGCTCTTGAAACAAGTGACAGGAGAGTATGTAACTTGCCTGGAAAGTATCAGAGTCGCATTTGGCACGCGTGCCTTAGGTTGCCGACCCCTGGTCTAGCCTATAGTCTATGGTACCAATCACGTTAGTGAAGCCTGAGTAACATATACTGTAATCGGCATGGTCATGAATGCATGATCTTCATAAAAAATTATGATAGCCTAAAAAAAAACTGCTTAAAAAAAAAACTGCTTTACAACATTGGGTCTTAAAGGTGCTGTATGTAGCTTTTCTACTAAAACGAATCCTTTTTTTATTGCCTGTGTGTGAAGGGGTTGTAATATCACATTAAAATGATCCACTTTTCGGGTTTTGCTATTACCTCTGAAAGCAAGTATTCTTATGTTTATGTGAAGGTGCCGGGTCGGATTTACCGCGAAATCCAGTGACGTCACCTGCATGCGCGGAGCGCTCCCGAGCCTCTCGCCTCGTCTAGCCTACTGATTTTGCACTCAACAGCGACGACACTGCAACTTATGACATGGACTTATGACTTATGCAACTTATGACATGTCTGATAACACTAAGAAACGACCTGCTCCCAGCACAACACAGACTCCAACACAAACTCCACATATTGATAAAAAAAACAATAAAAAGTTTTTTTCTTTCTGCTGAAGCTCGTATTAAAGGCCAGACGTGAATCGGATGAACTTCGGGTGAAAAAACACGGATCAACATCGGCAGGGCGTTTGAATCATGGAGAGACCTTATCTACAAACCTAGAATGTATACATTTCCTGAAGAAAATGTGAAGTAGTGCTTGCAGTGGCAAAATTCGGCACGGTTGATAGGGTTCCATTCTTATCATGGTACGAGCATGGAGCATTAGTTCAACGTCAAGCTGATAAAAGTAGCCTATTATTGTAACGTTGCAGTGGGAGTTTACCTGAGTTTCTAGCATGTTGTGGGATGCTCTCTCTGGTGTGTTGCGTGACGCGTCTCAGTCTGGCCGGTATCCACAGTGCTCGCTCATAAATTCGAGCACGCGCAAGAGCACGCGCTTGTCAACTTATTGGTTGCAATCTGAAACATCACCGCTAGAGGCAGCTGAAAACTACATACAGCTCCTTTAAGTGGCTTGGAAATGCCACAAAAAAAACCTAAAACTGTTTTTCTAAACCTAAAAGCGCCAGGTAAACTCCGAATGACACGACAGACAGCACTTTCCATCAAGTTCTCCGCATCTCCAATAGTGTAAAGGAAAGAGCCACTCGCAAATAATCTTAAGGCAATGCAAACAGTTTGTGCTGTAGTTAAAGCCCGACTCCGACAAGTGGAAAATAAGTGTGCGTTTCCAACAAATGAATCATGTAAACGACAATCTCACCAGTCACGAGAAAAAATATATGTCTCAGAAAGTGCACTATTGTAACGCAAAATCTCAGTTCTTCGTACCTCAGGGCCCGTTCTTCGTACGCCGCTAACTCAGTTAGCTGGATTTGATTATTGGCGATTTGGCATGATCTGGGATTGTTTGGTTCTTCGACGCTCATCCTGGACTTGCTGTCATAGCAACAGGTGCGCAAGCTTATTTCATGTTAACAGGATTAGATCCCGGCTTCATAAGCGCTGGACTTCCCGTATCAGCTCCGCTTATGAAGCCGCAGTCTAATCCTGTTAACATGAAATAAGCCTGCTCCCGAGCAGGTTTAAGCTTGCGCACCTGGGGCCCGTTCTTCGTACGTCGCTAACTCAGTTAGCTGGATTTGATTATTGGCGATTTGGCATGATCTGGGATTGTTTGGTTCTTCGACGCTCCTCCTGGACTTGCTGTCATAGCAACAGGTGCGCAAGCTTATTTCATGTTAACAGGATTAGATCCCGGCTTCATAAGCGGAGCTGATACTGTACCAGCCATTTGGATTATGGACATACTTAATTTAATGCAGCAACAAATTATTTACAGTGTAGCAAGATGATTTAAAACTCATTTACCTGTAATTAAGGTGTTGCTGTTACTGGTCCCTGGCTTTAGGTCTAAAGGCCTATTTATACTTCTGCGTCGAACTTACGCCGTAGCTACGTCGTAGGCTGTGCTTAGCGCGCGTACCCTTTGGCGTACCCTGATGCGCACCTCTCCAAAAATGTAACAACGCGTCAATTCTACGCGGACGCAAGCGCTGTGATTGGTCTGCTAGAACCCCTCCCTCGGGTTTCACATGGTCCCTCTGCATGAGTAATTGCGCGTCAACGCGGACAACGACGCAGAAGTATAAATTAAAACCAACGCGTTGCCTACAGCGTAGAGGCTCCGGCGTAGGTCCGACGCAGAAGTATAAATAGGCCTTAAGGAAGAGCTGCCCCCAGGAATGCCCTCCACAATGGGTCGGTTCTCATTTAGCCCAAGGGCCAGCTCTTCTGCCGGGGTATAACGTGGGGGTGCAGGACCACCACCTGTTTTTTTCTGCTCCGCCTTTTCCTTGGTTGCAGATAACCATAAACAGACAAACACATCATTTAAAATGTCTTTGCTAAAAGAGACTAATCAGTAGAAGTAGAAAAGATTACCAGTTTGAAGAATATTCTTGTACTTCACTTTTACTTGTTCCCATGTTCTAGTGGGTCCTGAGGTGGCTCTGACATTAAGCAATTATGAAATTATTAAAATACAAGAATATATACTGTAATAAGTGATATAACCATAACATGGAACACTTACGCATTTAATTTGTCTGTTACTTTTTGCCAGCCCTCTCTCCTGGCTTTTGCACACTTTGATTCCCAGTGTTCCCTGGCGTTTTAATTATATTTTTCAAACTCTGCATACCCTTCCAGTAAAAATTCCTGCTCTGCTGCGTTGAAAAACTGAGCGCGCTCTTTGGCCATGGTGAGCAGCCAATAGCAGCGTTGCTGATCAATGTTTCTACTATCGATACATATCCCCTTTTAAACCAGCGCGTGAACGCGCAATTATCTCACTAACTCAATCCAGCTATACTAATCATATCCGGCAGGTGTGTTCGAAGAACCAAATTAGTCAGATCATGATTAGCACGATGATATCATCTTGGATGTCTCGTTTGATCTCAGATGTTTTAAGCAACGTACGAAGAACGGGCCCCAGTTGCTATGACAGCAAGTCCAGGATGAGCGTCGAAGACCCAAACAATCCAAGATCATGCCAAATCGCAAACAATCAAATCCAGCTAACTGAGTTCTTCGACGCTCATCCTGGACTTGCTGTCATAGCAACTGGGGCCCGTTCTTCGTACGTTGCTTGAAACATCCAAGATCAAATTATGAGACATCCAAGGTGATATCATCGGCCTAATCATGATCTGACTAATTCGTTTCTTCGAACACACCTGCCAGTTATGATTAGTATAGCTGGATTGAGTTATCTGAGATAACTGCGCGTTCATGCGCTGGTTTAAAAGGGGATATGTATCGATAGTAGAAACATTGATCAGCAACGCTGCTATTGGCTGCTCACCATGGCCAAAGAGCGCGCACAGTTTTTCTCCGCAGCAGAGCAAGAGTTATTGAAGGTTATGCAGAATATGAAACCTTAATTAAAACGCCAGGGAACACCTCAAAGTGTGCAAAAGCCAGGAGAGAGGGCTGGCAAAAAGTAGCAGACAAATGAAATGCGTAAGTGTTCCATGTTATGGTTATATCACTTATTACAGTGTATATTCTTGTATTTTAATCATTTCATAATTGCTTAATGTCAGAGCCACCTCAGGACCCACTAGAACAGTGTTCTTCAACCCTGCTCCTGGAGGACCCCCAACACTGCACGTTTTCTTTGTCTCCCTAATCAAACACACCTGATTCAACTCATCAGCTCATTAACCCATGTGATAATGAGTTGATGAATTGAATCCGGTGTGTTTGATTAGGGAGACAAAGAAAACCAGCAGTGTTGGGGGTCCTCCGGGAGCAGGGTTGAAGAACACTGCACTAGAACATGGGAACAAGTAAAAGGGAAGTACAAGAATATTCTTCAAAATGGTAATCTTTTCTACTTCTACTGTTCTTTGTCTCTTTTACAAAAGAAAAGCACCGTTAAATGTGTTTGTCTGTTTATAACAGCAACCAAGAAAAAGGCTGAGCTGAAAAAAAAAAAAACAGGTGGTGGTCCTGCTCCCTCACATTATACCACATTATACCCCAGCAGTAGAGCTGGCCCTGGGGTTAAATGTGAACCGACCCATTGTGGAGGGCATCCCTGGGGGCAGCTCTTCCTCAGACCAACAGCCAGGAACCAGTAGCAGCAACACCTTCATTACTGGTAAATGAGCTTTAAATGATCTTGCTACACTGTAAAATATTTTTTTTTTTTTTGCCGCA
Source organism: Leuciscus leuciscus (assembly GCF_965113295.1). Classification (NCBI taxonomy): domain Eukaryota; kingdom Metazoa; phylum Chordata; class Actinopteri; order Cypriniformes; family Leuciscidae; genus Leuciscus; species Leuciscus leuciscus. Next base: position 36,128,976 of record NC_138737.1, on the reverse strand, counting down.
TTAAATTAAGTAGGCCTATATAATCCAAATGGCTGGTACAGTAATTTCAGCTGTTAAATATTGAGTAGTGATCAATTGCTTTGACTTGTGAAGGTGAAAACTGCTGAACTTAATGTAAGAATATTTTGCCATGAGTTACTGATCACATTTGTTCATATAGTGTAGTTCATTGTAATGCCATTGTGTTTCCTCTTTTGTGCAGTTTTACATAATACACCAACACTTGTACCTGTTCCCAAGAAAGTAGTGGCTGAAATGTGTGCAGTAAGTGGACTTTTTCTAACTTTACATCAAAAGGGAAGAAAGTGCAATACTTTGTAATGCCCATTTGTTTCCATTGTACAGGACAGTGAAGAAACCCTCTCAGATGACTGTCCTTTGGAGGAAGTACTTGTAAGTGCATAAATAACTTTACTTCATTTATAGTAACTTGTGTACATATTATTTCTGACTGCAATATGAGTTGCAGGAGGAAAGGCCTACTGCACAAAGTGATACAGAGGTGGGCAGTGTAGTAACCTACTTGTACTTTTTATTTTTGTTGCATGAGGCTTGTGTTGACAGTTCTTTTTTATTTTTTTATTCTTTTTATCCAAACATGGCACAGGGTGATATCCGTATATAAACGGAATCTACAACAGAAAATTTAGTATTTTGACCTGAAAAAACAGAAAAATGAAGGGGAGAAATAGAACTTGACACCTTAAAGAAGAAAAAACTGGCACTAGAGATTGAGTTGCTTCAAAAGGAACTTCAGAGTAAGTGCTAAATACACTATTTCACACAGAGTACTATTGCTGACCTTGGATAACAATATATCTTATTGCAGGCAAAAGATGACCATCATTGGCTTTTCTTGACAAAGAATAATTGAAATAAAACTCAAGGAACTAAGCATGTTGTCTTGTCTTCTATTCATTTAATGAAGGTTTTTGTTTTGAAAAAAAATAAATAAAAAATGGTGTTCCACAATTCTGTCCCGTGCAGCTCTGCCACTAGGTTGGTCCAAGTGCACTGGCTGGAGGTCATCATCAGGCTGCACCTCCACCACAGGGGTCCTCTCCTTTCTGATGGTGGCACTATTGTGGAGTATGGCACATGCAACAATAATGTCACAGGCCCTGTCAGGTGCAACCCTCAGACACTGAAATCTTTCCTTTAGTTGCCCAAAGGTCATTTCAATGCGTGCCCTTGTCCTGGCTAGAGCTGCATTGAAACGGGTTTGGGTCAGGGAATGGCGTCATGAAATACTGCCTGCAGGTATAGCCCCTGTCACCAAGCAGGATCCCGTCGTAAGCACCTGGAAAAATGCAGTTTTGTTAGGCTCAGAATAAATGTATGTAATACAGTGAGCTTGATATTAAATATTTCCTTACCACGTTCAAATAATGTGCATGAATGTGACTCTCTGAAAATCCTGGAGTCATGCACAGAACCAGGCCATTTTGCTTCCACATTTGTGATGTAGGACATGGAGTCACACACCATCTAAGATATTTTTAATCAGTCAACTGCATACTTTTTGATTACATTACTTTTTGTATTATTTGATATATTCTGGACTCGCTTCTCCAAGGTAAATGGTGAATTGTTTGATGTCAGGCTGCATGCTCAGAAAGCGGCAGTGGATTGTGCAGCGTGAGACCACCTTCAGCGACAGGTTCTTGTCGTAAAAACGGACAAGACATGGCTGCGAAAGACTTCCCGTATCACCTCCGCTTATAAAGCCGGGATCTAATCCTGTTAACATGAAATAAGCCTGCTCCCGAGCAGGTTTAAGCTTGGGCACCTGCTGCTATGACAGCAAGTCCAGGATGAGCGTCGAAGAACCAAACAATCCAAGATCATGCCAAATCTCCAACAATCAAATCCAGCTAACTGAGTTAGCGACGTACGAAGAACGGGCCCCTGGGGCCTGTTTCAGAAAGGAGGTTCAACTGAGTTGACTTACCCTGAGATGGGAAACTCTGAGTTTTCGGTTACAGAACAGCGGAAATTAGTTAGTTCAATCAACTCTGAGTTGACTGACTCTGAGTTAAGCGCGTGCACCACCACTATAAAAAGCCATTATCAATGGAGTGCAGATATTATGAGTCACCATGGTAACAGCGCCAGACAAAAAGAGGTCTGCATATTTCTCACCAGCTTCTGCAAGCGTAAGAAGACATATTATTATTTTTTAAATATCGGCTGCAGCAGCGAAGGACAACTAGAGTTAGCTAGGGAGAAAATAGTTGCTCGAGTCAATGCGTATGTTTACATTTTAATTAGTTATACAGTGTTGGGTGTAATTAATTACCAAGTCATCTAAATACTGTCATTTAATTAAAGGGATTACTCTTAATTCTTCTGTAATTTGAAGTAAAATCTGATGTAATTGCATTAGACTATAGAACAATTCTGTATATTTAACATACATTTTTAAAAGGTATATTTTTTATGTAACCTTCTCCCTCTACACACTTTGGTCAATTCAAGAATAATCCATGCAATTGTATATTGTTTATTTGAAAGCATTAAAGGTGCAGTTTCTTGTCTCTCCTTGTATTGTTCAAGTGGTTGAGGTTGATATGGGATTTATTAATAAGTAGACCAATACTTTCTAAAGATAGTCATTATTACATGAATCTAATTACACGGTTGAAGATGTCATTTGTAGTTAGTAATTAATAACTATTTTAGAGTAACTTACCCAACTGTTATAATATCAGAGGTGAAACTGGAAGAACAGTATGTTATTCAACCTAATTTTAATTTTCATGGGTGCAATCCTGCAGGTATTAAAAGAACATGGCAGCAGCTGAAAATTAAATATAAGAACATAATTCAATCAGGTAAGGTTTGAGCATATCATGGGTGTAGGGCTACCTGAATTTACAAATATTTGACATATTAAATAACTAAATAGCATCCCAGTGTCTAGCAGTGCAGCAGCATTTTTGGCTGGGGGAATTCCTGGAGGGACTTCAGAGCCAGTCACTCCCGAAGATCCAAGGGCCTTCATAAAATGTAAGAGGTTTACATATGTGTTATTTCTTATATAGGCTATTTTTGATATTTCCATTTATTTTACTTTGGGTTGGGTTTTTTGTTGGTCCCAACAGATTCCGATGGTAATATCTGTCTTTTGGAGCCTCCTGTCCCAACAAAACCTGCAGGCAGTTGTAAGTAGCCTACTCAATACACCAGAAATTATGACAAATAGTGTTATAAAGTGTACTCATCTTCACAGGACGATGGGGATAATGTTATGTGTCACATCAAACAATCTACACATTCAGATTTTTTCACATTTTTATGTGGAGTAGAATCTAAGTTTAAAGCTAAGTATAAATGGGTAGTCTTATCTCTCCCCCCCGCCCCCAAAGTGGAAGAACAGCAGGAGGACGGTCCATCAACTTCTGTTGCACAGATGAACAGAGTTCAGTGATTTTCAGTAAATGCCACAGTTTAATTCTGTAGAATTTGTTTAGAACTACATTATGTAACTCTAATCTACTACTGTATATTCAGTTGCCAGTTAAGGAGTTAATAGACTTCATCTTATTTAAAAAAAAAAAAAAAAAAAAAAAAACAGGAAAAATAGCAATATTGTATTTATTAATTAAAGATTAATTTTATTAATAAAAATGTACTGAAAGAATGAATGAGGTGTTTAAACACCACTTCCTCTTTAAAAAAAGGGGAGGAGACCGAAAGAAACTCTGGGTTTACCGAAGAAAACCTGCTCCCGGCCAGGTTAGGTTCACAGAGTAAGTTACCATGGTAACTGACTCTGAGTATAAGTTACCTCTCTTTCAGAAACGGGCTTGACTTACTCTGCTTTCTCAGGTTTAACATACCTCCCATTCTGAAACAGAAAACCCAGAGTTTCCCTCATTTCAGGGTTAACATACTCTGAGTTTTCACTTAACCTCCTTTCTGAAACAGGCGCCCCTGGTCTTTTCACGATCGGATAGCTATCCGATCTGAGAAAACGCATGAAGTGGCCAGGTGTAAACAGCCCCAGAAATCATTCTAATATTCTGATTTATTATGAGTGTTGGAAACAGTTCTGCTGCCTAATATATTTGATGAATAAAAGGTTAAAAAGAACTGCATTTATTAAAAAAAAAATATAATTTCTAATAATATAAATCTTCTTTACTATCACTTTTTTTAAAATCAATTTAACACATCCTTGCTGAATAAAAGTATTGATTTATTTAAAAAAAATAAAAATAAAATACTGACCTCAAATTACTGACCAGAAGTGTATATTGTTGTTACAAAAGATTTCTATTTTTTTAAAAATTGCTTTTTTTTTTCTTTTTTTTTTTTTTACTTTTTATTCATCAAAGTATCCTAAAAAAAGTATCACAGGTTATGAAAACATATTAAGCAGCAGAACTGTTTCCAACTTTGATAATGAATCATCATATTAGAATTATTTCTAAAGGATCATGTGATAGACTGGAGTAATGATCCTGAAAATTCAGCTTTGCATCACAGAAATAAATGATCATTTAAACCAATTATTTTAAATTGTAAAAATATATCACAATATTACTAGTATTTTTGATCAAATAAATGCAGGCTTGATGAGCAGAGGAAACTTCTTTCAAAAACATTAAAAATACTAATACTTATACTTGCCCTGTAATACATGTATTCTTTGTTTTAGATGTTATTAACTTAAATTCTTATGAATAATAAAAATGTTGTAATGTCTATTTGTTATTTATGGCCTGTACGCCTCATTATTGATCTGAGCTTCTACATCTTGAATTCGAATAACATTCGATAAAACATAATTGCTGGATTATTTTGACTATAATAAATAAGCAGATGAAACATAGTAGGCCTATACACTGTTTATCACAGATTACTTTGGACCAAAGTTACCATATTATAATTAATTATTATATAGTTCTATTCATTCATTTTATTTAAATTAGCACTGGTTAAAATGTATAAAGCATGAACAAGATATGAAACAATATTTATTAATAATACACAGTTTAAATATCACAAATATCAAATTGTATTTTCATTTGCGTCCTATGCTGGCTAATTACGACGTTTAACCTGTTATCATAATGAAATTCATGCATTTATTTGCAGTGGTGGAATGTAACCAAGTACAAATACTTCGTTACTTTACTTAAGTACATTTTTCACGTATCTGTACTTTACTTAAGTAGAATCAATAGTGCATACTTTTGACTTTTACTTCGTTACTTTTTGCAGCAATTATTATACTTTCTACTCCACCACATTTCTACAACGTTTCGTTACATTTTCGGATCAGTTTTTCCCCTGCCAAAACAGGGATTGAAAAAAATCTCCATGTTTTCGGTGCTGATCGCGTTGGTGGCGCTAACAATAAAGCACCTAAAAGCTGTCACAAAGAACCAGCAAAAGTAATGAATATGTCAAATATAGCAAGAAGACATTTTAATTGTTTATTAATAAACAAGTGTTTTCTGTGTCGGCTGCAAAGATGAGGTTGACGATACTGATACGCGATCTTCGCAGTAGTGAACGCGCCAGAGAGAAATGCGCATTTCATACGGATTATAAGCAGAGAGCAGTCGGTTTTCTTTCGTTTTGAATTGTTCTGTTTAAAAGTACACATTTAAAGCTGTCTAAAGATATATTTATCAGGTCTGTGAGGCAAGTAGGATACCTTATAGCCTACGCTGAGTTTCGGTTCATTTATGAGACGAGCTCCAGTTCACTCGCCAGCGCCTACGTGTCGTGATTATCTATTTTCTACTTATTTATTAAATCCTGGCAATTGTTTGATGAAACATTGATTAAAATTGAGATACAATTAATACAAAACGAAATTCAAATTTAAAAAAGGCTTTGTGCTTTCTGTTTGAGGTCTCAGTGAAAGTTTTAAAGCAGTCTTTTAGTGCCTTTCAGAGCGGTCACGTCTGTAACATTGTTTTTTCCTCATAAATGGGAACACGAAAAATAAAATAAAATGAATATGTTATGTTCTGTGGAGAGAGCCAACCCTTCATCCGGTGGGTATTACTTTTGGTTTGCGCAGTGTAATTCACAGAATTACAAAAAAATATTTTTCTACCTAAAAGTTAAATATTGTTTGTGTCCCGTAACGCATGTGTAGCCTAGATTTCCCATTAAATATGATATTTTTCAATATGTATTAAATGCATTTTCTGAGAATTTATATTTCAAGTTTTTACTGCAAATGTCCCGTTTATAACGATGGAATTGCCAAATATTAAATAATTTATCCTCAACTAGTTTTGTGGTGTAGGTCTACGTATTGTATAATGTTAACTTCAAAAAAGGGGTGTGTCGCGATTCTGCCTTCTCCCTTCTCACACCGCGACACAGGTTCGTAGATCTGAGTGTAGCGATTTCGGATTCATATTGTTACAGCCCTAATTATTAGAATATAGACATTAAGAGAATAAATTGTTATGCAAGTACTTTTACTTTTAATACTTAAAGTACATTTAAAATCAGGTACTTTTTACTTTTTACTTAAGTAGGGTTTTCATTGTGGTAGGCTACTTCTACTTTTACTAAAGTAAATATGTCTCTGGTTATTTGTACTTTTACTTAAGTACTGAGATTCAGTACTTCCTCCACCACTGTTTATTTATTTGTCATTTAAACTGATGCAAACAGGGAAAGAGAGTAGAAAACACTTATTATCCTGTCGCCCCCTCTAGTGGACAGCATTAAGTATTACGGCCTTCATTGCTCAGATAACTCAAGTCGATGGATTTTTTGGGAAAGTCTGACCAGTTAGAAGCAAGTTAGACCAGTCTGAGGGTCTGAGCTGAGTTTGGTGAAGCATCAAAGTTCTAGGCGGAGTCAATTTCTCATAATAATAATAACAATTAATCCCAAACCTGGTAATTTTGTCAGTATTTAATTTACGTTCACTGATTCTGGCTTCTCTCTTTTCTGTCTCTTTCTTTTCATGTGAACTGAGTAGGCTACACATGCTTAAATTCAAAAAATATAAACTTTATTTCTATTCAAAATTATTTATAGCCCATAGGCTATATGTCACACACGCCTACCTGCCTTTTGATGTAAATAAAAGACTAGAGTGGTTAATGTTACGGACATATTATCATGGTACAGTTCAGCCTATTATTGATTTTTATTTCCACTTCCCTTTTATCCAAAGAGACGGAACTATTTGCACTGTATTTATCAATGGGAGATATGCTAATATAATCTGTCATATACTGTGGCTCACATTAATGGGGTTGCTTGCAAGTCGCAGCAGCACAAATTACTTGACCAGCAACATATTTCTAAATCAAATAGTGTGTGTAGTTAACAGTGAGTGGTGGTTTCAGACATTATTTCATTAAAGGGCATTTGTCAGTGCCGCACTCGTAGCCTACTGACTCTTATTCTGCCTGACAGAAAGAAAAGCTCACAGCTTACTGAAGGCGGAGCGGTTTGACCAATCAGATGAAAGGGGCGTTTCAGCGCCGCCCACGTGTGCAAATGAAATATCGAACCCATAAACCGACTTGTAAACCATAAACGAAAAATGAAAAATCTAGCCAAAATCTAGCCAAAAAAAACGAATAAACGAGCTGGTTTTCATTTCTCCTTATTCCATTCTAAACAGGAAATGAAATGATCAAAAAGTGCACGGACCCTATGACTAGATGTCGCCTTGGCTACGGCAGTTTGGAATATTCTGGGCTCATCTGATTTTTTTGTACATAGCATAACCTACTTTGTTATGATTTTAGTATCATAATGATTAATAAATGCACGCACAATTATCATGAACTTGATTTGAACAAATGCCTATCAACTTGTGTGTGCAAAATTCAGAATTAAATGAATGTGCAGCAATTTGTACAAATAGAGAGTCTGTAGGCCTATACTGTTGTAGCCATTAAATAAGCGCATTTATTTTCATATTTGTTCAAATGTTATAATGTTATTTTTTTCCCCATGTATGTTGATTTATGAAAAGTGAACAGCACGAGTAAAAGTGAATTTCGTTTTGTATAAATTGTATCTTAATTTTAATACATTTTTCATCAGCCTGTATTTAATAAATAAGATAAATAAGATTTAATAAATAATAATAAAAAAATGATAATCTTGCATTGCACGTTAACTGGAGCGCATCTCATCCTAACTTAACGAAACTCATTGTATGCCTCACACACAGACATGAGAAATACATCAAATACACAAAGCTTGAAATGTCTTTAAACGAAATAATTCAAAACGAAAAGAAAAAGGCTACTCTCTGATTATGTAATCCATTATGTGCATTTCTCTCTATAGGCGCGTTCACTATACGGCGATCGTCAACTTCATCTTTGCAGCCGAGTCGACACTGTCAGAAAACACTAGATTATAAAAAAAAAATCAATGCACGCGTCACCGGATTTACAAATGCACATCTTGTTGCACCCACACATATTATGTCGAAATAACGAGATATTATGTTGAAATAACATTATTAATAATAATACATATTTTAGAATATTTGATTGAATGCTGAATGTTGCGCTTGTTCAGTTAATAAAATTCAAACTTTAATTGTGATCATTAAAATAATTGAATATGAAATATTTAGTGTCCAAGTTTTGCTAATTAATTAATTTATATATGTAAGGCATTCGTTCCAATCAACTGCCTTAGCCAAGGCCACTGGTCTAGTGTATATATCTATGACTTGATCAGTCAAATGAAATACAATAAACGTATAAATAAATATTACAAATTAAAAACCGATCGGAAATGTGGTCCAATTTTCTAATACTATTATTTGATGACAACAATAGATTTGTAAAACAAAATCCAGCCATTTGTGTTTTTTTGTTTAGTTTTTTTAAAGCAAAAAACCAAGCTGCACCCTTTTTTAAATGTCATCTTTCATTCCGAAAGAGAATAATGAACGGGGCGATGTACAGATTGTAAATATTTAAAATGATTGAATGATTTGATTGTGTCATTATGATGAAGAAACAAGGCAAAAAATGTCAAAAAAACCATTTGTGGAAGGCATCCGATGAGTGTCAACCCGGCCAGATCAGCAAGTGCATCAAGGCAACCACGATTAGCCGGTGCACCAGCCAGCAAAGTGATTCAATGGTTCATAGGTGTAGCTCGCAGCCTCATCGCCCTACCCTCCACATCTTAAAGAGTGTACAGGCGGTTATTTATATAGGGCAGATAAGAGCTGTGTTTCTCTTCGACGGTAACTGTAAATTGAATTCAAGCTGCGATTTTTGAAGTTGGATATACTCGCGCGGGCAAATACAGATGTGTTAAACACGATAAGAACACAAATTGTACCTTTATTCGTTAATACAGTCGGTATTTCCCACAATGATTCTGCTTTGCTATTGGCCCACGTCACGATCAGTAAGCGCTGCTATTGGCGGTCACGATTATTAAGTATGAAAATGAAAATTCTGTCAGTAATTCCTCACCCTCATGTTGTTCCAACCCCTTCGTTCATCTTCGGAACACAAATTAAGATATTTTTGATTAAATGACTAAATTGGACTATATTAACGATGTGTTTAATGAACAAGTTTCAAACCCTTAGAAGCCTGAAGAAGTCTCGTTCCGAACACATCGCGATATTTGGCATCAGTTCACGTGTGTCAGATGTTGGTAAGTAGTAAATACGCTGTCCGAATAATGTGTGATATATAATGTATTTTCTGTTTGTCGATATTAATCAGATTAGCTCACGTTCAGTCACGGCATTATATCTGTCATCTCCACTGAGGCTTTGCGTTTTATTGCTTTCTAATTCAAAACAATAGGTTACTGTCGTAACCCCGGTTCTCTGAAACATCGAGTGGAGAGATCCACCTATGGGAAGGGCATCCGTACCTGACCTCTGCAGAAGCATCCAATTGCACCAAGTCTGGCTAGACAGACAGAAGCGCGCAGCCAATGCCAGGTAAGGCCACACCCCCTTACCTAAGGCATATAGCTGTCAGGCGCGCTGCTATTCCTCAGTAAGTATATTCGCTTCTCGTGCGGCAAGCGGGGCGAAGCTGGTGGATCTCTCCACTCGATGTTTCAGAGAACCGGGGTTACGACAGTAACCTATTGTTCTCTTTCATCATCTCGTTTCGAGATCCACCTATGGGAGAGACATGGACAGCTCCCCGATTGCCCAATACACTCACAGTGAGGTTCTGAAGGCCAGAGAAGGACGGTCACCTCAGAGAGGCGGTGCCTGACACGTCCCACAAACATGACCCTGCAAGGGTGACGCCACGCTAAACTGCTGTGGACAAGCAGGGCATGAAACATGCATGAGACCCATACATGATAATGGCCCCCGCACCACCAATGCACATAGCTAAACCCAAGAAGGAATGCGAATGCTTGGTGACAGGAATGAACATGGCCAGCCGGCCCATTCACTCTTCGTTGGTTAACCCAACGGGGCTGTGGGAAAGGGCTAAGAGGACCCTACCCCTAGGACCGAATGTGCCACCGAGGTTCTGGTGACATCCAACCGGTAGTAACGCTCAAAGGTATGAGGAGAGGCCCAGCTGGCCGCGGAGCAGATGTCTTGCAGTGGCACTCCCCTGAACAAAGCCCAAGAGGCGGCTAAGCCCCTTGTAGAATGAGCTCTGATGCCCCCTGGGGGCTGCACTCCCTTTGCTTCATAAGCCATAGTATAGCGTCCACAAGCCAATGTGAGAGGCATTGCTTTGAAATGGGACTCCCCTTGTGTGGGGGAGCCCTTGAAACAAAGAGCTGGTCGCTCTTGCGGAAAGCACTGGTCCTGGTCATACATGCTTGCAGAGCGCGACCGGGACACAGAGCATTCAGCCCCTGATCCTCCGAGGAGGCAAAGGGTGGAGGGTGAAAAGCGGATAGCTCCAAAACCTCCGAAGTGAACACAGGGAAGCATTTCGGCATGAAGGCCGGGTTAGGCTTAAGGGAAACCTTATCTCCACTTAAGGAGAATTTGGCGCACGAGGGTTGAACCGAGAGTGCATGTAGCTCACTGACCCGTTTAGCAGATGCCAAGGCCGAGAGCAAAGCTGTCTTGAGGGACAGCAGCTTAAGGGAAATACTTCCCAGAGGCTCAAAAGGATAAAGAGACCGCGCTTCCAGCACCATGGAGAGGTCCTACCCTGGAACAGATCTCCTGATGACCGGCAAAGAGCGGTGTGCACCCTTCATAAAACTGCGGGTTAGAGGGTGCTGCCTGACGGTGAAGCCCTCAAAACCCACATGACAGGCTGAAAACGCAGCCAGGTAGACCTTAATGGTGGAAAAGGACCTGCCTCTTTCCATGAGGTCTTGCAGGAAACACAAAATATCAGGCACCGAGCACTGATAAGATGTGAGACCACGCCCATCACACCACCCTTCGAACACTTGCCACTTCCAGCCATATAGGGATCGTGTGGAAACGGCCCTGGCATTCTGAGTGGTGGCGATTACACGCGGCGGGAGCCCCAGTGCATTTAGGTTCGTCCTCTCACAGGCCAGGCCCAGAGAGTCACCCTGTCCGGGTGGGGGTGGTAAATCTCCCCGTTGGCTTGGGACAGTATGTCCGTGCGAGGGGGGAGGCGCCATGGCTCGGCGTACAACAGAGGGATTATCTCTGCCAGCCACAGGGCTTTGAGCCACCTGGGTGCTATCAGAATGAGAGACAGGCCGTGCCCTCTCACCCTGGCCAGTGTGAAAATATCAGGCACAGGGGAGGAAAACCATACAGCAGCACTTTGGGCCATGGGTGGCCAGTGCGTCTGCCCTGAGGGGCCCGTCCACGTCCTTTAGTCGAGAAGAACATAGGACAATGGTGGTTTTCGCGCGAGGCGAAAAGATCTACGGCTGCCTGTCTAAATCTCATCCATAACATCTCCACTATCTGCGGGTGAAGACGCCAATCCCCTTAGATTGGGTTTCCCCTCGATAGCAGATCCGCGCCTCTGTTCAGAATGCTCGAACATGAGTCACGCGTAATGACAGAAAAACCCGTCTGCTCCACACCAACAGCCTGTAAGCTAGAGCGTGGAGTTTCGACGAGCGCATGCCGCCCTGACGGTTGATATAAGCCACTGCCGTGGTATTATCGCACCGTACTAGAACGGGATGTCCCTGCAGGCGAGGCAGAAAATGATTCAGAGCTTTCCAAATGGTAAAAGCTCTAAATAGTTCATGTGCGCTGAACGTAGTCTGCTCAGCCACAGACCGTTCACCATTCTGCCTTCCTGGGTGGTTCCCCAGCCTGTTAAGGACGCATCTGTCGTCACAACTTTCCGCATCGTAACCGTCCCAAGGGGGTTCCCCGAGCGTAAAGTTCTCGCTCTCCCAATGGCGCAGGGCCGCCGAGCAGGCGCGCGTCACTGTTACCGAGCGGCAGAGATCGCGAATCGGGCTGAAATGTAGTGACAAAACCCATTTCGTGAACGCTCTCATTCTCAGGAGACCCAACGGCACAACTTGGATAGATGAAGCCATGAGACCCTGCAGCCTGAGGCATGTGCGATATTGTACTCTCGCCCCTTCTCTGAACTGAGACAGACAGTTCATCAGAGAGCGAACACGCTCTTGAGAGAGACGCGCTCGCAAGGAGACTGAGTTCAATTCCAAGCCCAGGAAAAAGACATTCTGACTGGGAGTCAGATTGTTTTTGCTCGCATTCACCTTGAACACGAGGGATGTGATGTGCGCGAGCACCCGGCCGGTGTCCAGCGACACCTTCTCCTTCGATTTGGCTATGATGAACCAATCGTATATGTAATTCAGAATTCTCAGCCCTGATAGTCTCAGGGGCGCCACGCCCGCCTCCGCACACAGACAGAAAGTTCGGGGACTCAAATTTTGCCCGAACGGAAGAACTGTGAATTCGTAACAAATGCCTTGGTAGGCGAGACGAAGATATTTCCTGTGTGGAGGGTAGATACTTATGTGAAAGAAAGCATCTTTCAGATCGACTGATGTGAACCAGTCGTTCTGCTTTATGGCACGGGCGAGAGAGCCTTGTGTCACATTCTGAAATTGTATTTCCTCAAATGTTTGTTCAACATTCGAAGGTCCATATAGGGCGGGGGGCACCACGCCTTTTGGAAACATAAAAATACCAGGAATAAAAACCATGGTTTATAAGATTGGGTGGCACCATCTGAATCGCTCCCTTGTTTAGGAGGGAGGAAATTTCCTCTTTCAGAATGTGTGAGGCATTTTCTTCTGTGTGAGAAGAGAGAACGCCGTTGAAAAGTGGAGGTTTTATTGCAAACTGCAGCCTGTAACCCTAGGTTACGGTACGCAAAACCCACTCGGGCGCTGAAATGGCTTGCCAAGCCACTTCGTGACTCGAGAGCGCCCCCGCTCGGGCCGGAGCGGGGGTGTATGGGCACATCATTCGTGATGCAAAGTCGCCATCTAGTGGGCACACTAGAGGCGACATGCAGGGGTTCGGAGGGATTTCCTCCCTCTGCAGTGAGAAGTTTTCTCTGCGGAGAGAGGTCTTCTCTCCAAAACGAATTCATTTGATTCGTAACTTTGTGTGTTTTGTGTTGGGCAAACACTGGGGCCGGAGCCTTTATTGACAGAGTGAGGGGAACATAGTGTGGTGTCCACTGTGCTAAACTTTCCCTCACAAGGCCTGAAAGTGGGCGGAAAACACACATATCTCCTGAACACATGAACTGGGCAGTCTTAAGTGCAGGCAGAAAAATAATATCCGCGGAGTGAGATATTCTCTCTGTAACGGATTTATTTAATTTGTATGTTTTAAAGTGTTATTTAGTTATGTGTGTGTTTTGTGTTGGGGAACACAGGGGCCGAAGCCTTCCACACACAACGTCCACTAAAAACACACTGCAGGCAGAAAAATAATATCCCCGGAGAGAGATACTCTCTCTGTAACGGATTTATTTAATTCGTTTGTTTTAAAGTGTTATTTAGTTATGTGTGTGTTTTGTGTTGGGGAACACAGGGGCCGAAGCCTTCCACACACAACGTCCACTAAAAACACATGGCTGGGCAGCCGCAACTGAGCTGTGTGAGCCCAGCTAGTTGATTTGTGAGGCAATGGAGCCCTCTTGTGGACGGACTCAGGGCGACATGCATGGGATCAGAGAGATTTGCTCTCTATGTTGGCAGATATATAAATCTGCACGAATTCATTTGATTCGTTTGTTAAATGTGTTGTTTAGTAATGTGTGTGTTTTGTGTTGGGAAACACTGGGGCCGAAGCCTTTAATAACTGGGTGAGGGGAATCAAGTGCGTGCAGTGTGGTAACACTGCTACGTACTTTTCCTCACGACAGCCCCGCTTGGGGGGGGTACACACACACAACGTCCACTAAACGTCCTCGTGGCCCGTGAACGCGGGCTCGATACTCCCAACGGTCGAACAACAGGCAGGCCGCTAGCGTTCGGGGCCGCCTTCCTAGGAAGGCATAAATTGAAAGCCTCAACACGTAGTCGTAACACATCAAGGCCCGTGAGACCGTGTTAACAGTCTAGCGGGACGCTCCAGTTTTAAGAGTTGTTTCCTCAGACTGGGCGGTGGTCTCAGCGCTTACCCGTCGTAAATATTCCTATCCTGGTCGGTGGCGCTCTGTGGAGCTGGCCACACAATATTGAGACGAACGGCCGCTCGCTCACAAACTTCCAGGAGGATGGACTGAGGCAAAGCCGCGTGAGCGCTAGCCTAGGGAACGCTAAAAGGACCGCGTCATCCCCGTCGCCGGAACCGGCCGGTTCGTCAACGAGAGTGAGGTTTTCCCGCGAAGATGTCCTCTTCAGGGAATGCGGATTGGGCTGATGTCAGCTCAAATATTTAGAGAGGTGGCGCTCCGGGAGTCCCCCGGTAGTGCGTCATCATCACCGTGTCCCCCATCCGAGTCAGAAAGGCCGAGCACGGCGCGCTGGGTCGTGCAACTAAAAGCCGGCTTAGTAAAAAGCTACATGTCATGTGCAGCAATTACAATGACCGCAATTCTCCGGGTTCTCCAAAGCTTCTTGAGCGTGTTAAGCTCAAGCAAACAGCGCAGAACGAGAGGGTCCTTAGCGGCGATTATTAGAGCACCACACGCGGCCGGGCAGGCTCGTCGTGATAGGCTGTTCCCCGGAGAAGCGGCTGTTTAGACGGTCACATAGCCATGGGTGGGCTAGCGGTGAAGAACTCGGAAAAATCCGTGGCGGGCAGCCATGTAAGGAGGAGCAGGTGAAGGACAGCGAGAGCGCGGGCGGCTCCGGATGCAAAAAACACAGCGGATAGGCTGAAGAAACGACTGTCACTCACGTCTGGCGGAGGCTGATCTGGCGATATGTCCTCCTGAAGACTCGAAAGTGAGCAGCGTAACGTTAATCCAACCGAACTGTGTCAGTGCAGAGATCGCGAGAAGCGAATGTCAACTGAGGAATAGCAGCGCGCCTGACAGCTATATGCCTTAGGTAAGGGGGTGTGGCCTTACCTGGCATTGGCTGCGCGCTTCTGTCTGTCTAGCCAGACTTGGTGCAATTGGATGCTTCTGCAGAGGTCAGGTACGGATGCCCTTCCCATAGGTGGATCTCGAAACGAGATGATGAAAGAGAACAGGGTGATTAAGTTACACTGCCTGTCACATGACGTGAGCATAGGCCTAAAGACCTTAAATCAGTTAATCATATTCATATCAGATTAAAAGTAGTACAATTAGTTCCAAAGTTGTATTTGTAGTAGAAGCACAGTACAAACAACACTTACCATGCTTTTACCACATTAACATTAGTTTTACTGTGGTAAGTGTAGTAAAAAGACAGTAATCACAAAACTTACCATGCTTTTACCACACTATTGGTAGTTTTAATGTGATACTTATTGTAAATGCACATTAACCACAACGCTTACCATGCTTTTACCACAGGAATGATGTAAAACAACATAATGATATTTTATTTTCTCTTTTTTCAGCTGAAAAGACCAAAAGGACCTTTCGGACTATTATTGTTTGAGGACAAGTAAACGGAGGAGACAGACAGCTGCAAAGGCAAATATTCGCAATGGTATATACATGTGTTGGTTCGAACCCTAAATCAAACATTTTATCAAGCATTTGTTGTTTCTTAAACCTTTTCTCGCAAAACCCATAGCCCAATCAGTACGAAGATAGTCTGAAAGTCTTAATAATTCACAAGATTTAACAAGTTGTCAAATTCGTACGATACTCGTACATATTTGTATACTCGTACACACACTGTCAGAAAGTTGATATTAATTGCATTGTATTGATTACAATTAGTGATGCACCGATGTGAAAATTGAGGCCGATACCGATATTAATATTGCTGTTATGGCCGATACCGATATTTGCCGATGTCGATATCTCTGTATAGAAAACAAATTTTAATGATTATCAAATAAAGAGCTATTTTCCAAAACACTTTTTTTTTTACTTTAGAAATGACTGATATTGGGCACCTTTACCTGTGTGCAAAATATGTCACATACGACACACATGCATTATACTGCATTGCATATACAGTAATGTGTGCTGGTCAACTTGTCTAAAATTAAGAAACCCTTAGAAAACAGTAAAAAAAACACACACAAAAAACAGGAACATTGTGTAAAATTAAGATAGGCTACTTTATTTATTATTCCAATATCCAAATATCGAGGGCTTGGAACCAGAGGGGCGTAAGTGGCATTTGACAAACTTTACAGGAGAGCCAAAACAAAATTTTGACCACACTTCAATCAACTGTATTTATTAACCTTCACCCACAACATTGCAACCACATACATACTTATATGAGTAAGTTCTTAAGTGAACATATTATGGAATATTAACACGATGAACATATTCTAAAACCTTGCAAAATCTTGAAAATATGGCAAAAACATCAAATACGCCTTTTTGGCACCAAACATTTCCAATTCTTCTAAAGAAAAATAGGGCGTATCTGCTGATCAATGCAGAAATGATTGGTCAAAACATTGGTTAAAAACACTCTAACTTCATAACTTTTCATTTTATTTAAAATACTGTATACATAGTCATTTCATCATTTCAAACTGTTTAACATTTCATTTCTAACCGTTTAATTTCAATTCTCATTTATGAGTTCACATTCATGTCAAACAGTTTAACATTTAATTTCAAACAGTTTAATTTCTCTTGTTTATTACACATTTCACTTTTTAGTTCACTTTAGTTGAACTAAAAAGTTCACTCACTGCCCACTGTCAGAGTGTTATAGAACTCTGCATAACAGTGAGGAATACTCCCATTGGTGCACAGGGTGAGTAGGTCTTTTTTCTTTAAGGCACTGATCACTGGAGGATTTTCATACAATGAGCTGGGGTGTGTGGTTCTGGTGCCTCTGGTGCCTCTTGTTGCCTGTTGTGCCACCGTCAGTTTTCGAAAGGTTGGGGCGGTGAAATCATACTTGAAGAAGATTGTTTTTGGTTCATCTTTCGTGTAGCGGAACCATTTAATCTTCTGCCAATGAACTGATTGTCCCTCCTCATCTTTTGTTCTGTTTTTGAGTATGTGGTTGGAGAGGGACTTGAAGTCCAGAAAGTCCTTGTGTTCAAGTTCATGTACACTGTATGGGTCGTTCCTTCTTGCCATTCTCACAAGTGTGTAGTAGCCATCAGTAAATAGAAGTATGGGAGTAAATAGAAATGGGAGTAAATAGAAACTTTTCTTCTTGCAGTTTACACTGCAGCATGCACACTATCACACTCCATGTCTAGTAGCCATCCATGATGGCTACTACACACTTGTGAGAATGGAAAGAAAGAACGACCCATAGTGTACATGAACTTGGACACAAGGACTTTCTGTACTTCAAGTCCCTCTCCAACCACATACTCAAAAACAGAACAAAAGATGAGGAGGGACAATCAGTTCATTGGCAGAAGATTAAATGGTTCCGCTACACGAAAGATGAACCAAAAACAATCTTCTTCAAGTATGATTTCACCGCCCCAACCTTCCGAAAACTGACGGTGGCACAACAGGCAACAAGAGGCACCAGAGGCACCAGAACCACACCCCCCAGCTCATTGTATGAAAATCCTCCAGTGATCAGTGCCTTAAAGAAAAAAGACCTACTCACCCTGTGCACCAATGGGAGTATTCCTCACTGTTATGCAGAGTTCTATACTGTTCGTTGCTCAGACTCGCTCTCCCAGTTTAAAACTAGATTAAAGTCGCATCTCTTCAGCCAGGCATTCATATAATCCTACAGTTCAAACTACAATCCGGCCTGTAGCTCATAAATGCCAGAGGAGAACTGGCCCCCGACTGAGCCTGGGTTCTCCCAAGGTTTTTTTTCTCCATTAGGTCACCTGATGGAGTTTTAGGACACCATTAGGTCACTTGATGGAGTTTTTCGGTTCCTTGCCACTGTTGCCTTTGGCTTGCTCAGTTGGGGATATTTTGGGGATATTTAATTTAATTTTATCAATCAATAAATTCCTCTTGAAACAAACATTGTTGTATTATTTTAATTTAATACTGTGAAGCTGCTTAGATACAATCTGTATTGTGAAAAGCGCTATACAAATAAACTTGACTTGACTTGACTTGAATCGTATGGTAAATTAACTTATTTATAACTGTCTTAATTTATGTTTCAAGAACAATAGTAATTGCACATAGAGTAAGTCGAGACTTTCTTGTTTTACAGCAGAGAAGGAAGACCAGTCCTTATATCAACGCAAGCTAATCGAATAAGTCCTTTGTTTCGGGTGAGGAAGGAACATCTGGTGCCCAAAGAAGACAGAAAGCTGAGCGAGTCCATTGGTATGTCTTGTATTGAAACAATGCTGTAATATGTGGTACATAATTTGATGTTGACAATTTTACATTGTACAGGTTATCACTTGGTTTTTGACCAAGTGAAGCTCTTGAAACAAGTGACAGGAGAGTATGTAACTTGTCTGGAAAGTATCAGAGTCGCATTTGGCACGCGTGCCTTAGGTTGCCGACCCCTGGTCTAGCCTATAGTCTATGGTACCAATCACGTTAGTGAAGCCTGAGTAACATATACTGTAATCGGCATGGTCATGAATGCATGATCTTCATAAAAAATTATGATAGCCTAAAAAAAAACTGCTTAAAAAAAAAAACTGCTTTACAACATTGGGTCTTAAAGGTGCTGTATGCAGGGTTGCCAACTCTCACGCATCTCGCGTGACAGTCACGCATTCAGCCTCAATCTCACGCTCTCACGCTCAACAAAGAAATCTCACGCAAAAATAGACATTCTTCTGTGCTCTATTTTTTTTTCACTCATGTGCACTAAATTTCAGAATTACTATAAACAATTCAGGCTCTTAACTACTGGATGGACCACTAGTTATGGCGCAAATTAGTTAAAAATCTCCCAGAACCTAGAGCGAGCACGCATGCGAGACTGTCGTCCAAACCAACCGATAGCGCGCGCACGCACGGCAGAGAGGGAAAGTCTTACAACTGCGCATTTTATCAGTTGCGGCGCCTTCATCTATAGTCTACACTGCAGCACGACGTATATTCACATCAAATGTTAACGCAGAGGAACGGGACACTGCAGTTCACAAAAGTTCATTATTTGCATGTGCTTTAAAGCCTTGCCGGTTAAACATGTCATTCGCTGCTGATGCGCTGTTCAAATATGCGCTTTACTGAGCGCGTACACTCGACGCGCACATGCACTAAAAGCCTGTTACTGGACTAAGTTATCTTGTGAGTCTAATATTGCGCTAATACTGTCAAATACAGACAATGTTTACATAAACAAAGTTGGTTATGTCTAAAGTGAAAGCAAACAGAGAAAATTAATTAAAATCTGCTTGTCATATATATATGCGTGTATATTAGACGCGTCGCGTGCAGTTCTTACAGAGACAGTAGCCCTAATAATAAACATGCTGCCGCTTGTTCTTAAAGAGATAGTTCACCCAAAACCAAACAGTTGCTGGTCCCCATTGACATACATAGTAGGAAAAAAATATACTATGGAAGTCACAGGGGTACATCAACTGTTTGGTTACTGACATTCTTTCAAATAACGTTTATTTTCAACAGAAGAAAGAAACTTATTCAGGTTTAAAACAACTTAAGAGAGTAAATTATGACTTTTTGGGGGGAGAACTATGCCGTTAATGTTAATAAAACAACAAAACACACAGAGGAAATCATTCACTGCTCTTGACTGAGAACTTTAAGTCTGTTGTGTTTTATTTTCATATTTGTCCATTTAATTACTTTCTTCAATTCTACTGTTAAATACACCTATAGCTGAAAAAATAAAGCACTGTTTATTTCATTTGTATATTAAGTTGTGTATGTGTAATATGTATCTCTGTTCTTAATTTTTAATAACAAAGAAAATAGTGACAAAGATTTTAGCTTCGCCACTTTGACCTAAATGTCTGCCATTCTTTTTTATTTTATATTTTGTTACCTATATTTTGTTATAAGGCTTTGTTTTTAAAATAGGGACATTAGTTTGGCTGTAATGCTCAGTCACATGCAAAATAGTAAAACCAACATGAAAAAGAATCATGATAAAATCGTGATTTTTTCTGAAAAACAAAACAAAAATTGTGATATTATTGCCATATCGCCCACCCCAGGTGTAAAAAAGTGCCTAGATGTGCTTAGATGCTAAAAATGTGTTATTATTGATCATTATATCACACTACAATTAAACATAATGAAACATTCATTTGAATTGAAATTGTTTTATTAGCTTAGCTAATATTATTTATTAGCTTTTTCTAGAGATTGCAGTCATGCATGACATGGTGAAAAATGACTTGAAATAATACTGAAAATAGGTTAAGATGAATGTTAAAGGTGTGCCCCCTAAAAGCACAAGTGGCCCCTGCCTGCCCCATACCCCCCCCCCCAGTTAGCCCCCCCCCCCAGTTAGCCCCCCCCCCCCCCCAGTTAGCCCCCCCCCCCCTCTCACCCCCCCCCCCCTCTCACTCCGAGCTAAACTGAAAAGTTGGCAACCCTGTGTATGTAGCTTTTCTACTAAAACGAATCCTTTTTTTATTGCCTGTGTGTGAAGGGGTTGTAATATCACATTAAAATGATCCACTTTTCGGGTTTTGCTATTACCTCTGAAAGCAAGTATTCTTATGTTTATGTGAAGGTGCCGGGTCGGATTTACCGCGAAATCCAGTGATGTCACCTGCATGCGCGGAGCGCTCCCGAGCCTCTCGCCTCGTCTAGCCTACTGATTTTGCACTCAACAGCGACGACACTGCAACTTATGACATGGACTTATGACTTATGCAACTTATGACATGTCTGATAACACTAAGAAACGACCTGCTCCCAGCACAACACAGACTCCAACACAAACTCCACATATTGATAAAAAAAACAATAAAACGTTTTTTTCTTTCTGCTGAAGCTCGTATTAAAGGCCAGACGTGAATCGGATGAACTTCGGGTGAAAAAACACGGATCAACATCGGCAGGGCGTTTGAATCATGGAGAGACCTTATCTACAAACCTAGAATGTATACATTTCCTGAAGAAAATGTGAAGTAGTGCTTGCAGTGGCAAAATTCGGCACGGTTGATAGGGTTCCATTCTTATCATGGTACGAGCATGGAGCATTAGTTCAACGTCAAGCTGATAAAAGTAGCCTATTATTGTAACGTTGCAGTGGGAGTTTACCTGAGTTTCTAGCATGTTGTGGGATGCTCTCTCTGGTGTGTTGCGTGACGCGTCTCAGTCTGGCCGGTATCCACAGTGCTCGCTCATAAATTCGAGCACGCGCAAGAGCACGCGCTTGTCAACTTATTGGTTGCAATCTGAAACATCACCGCTAGAGGCCGCTGAAAACTACATACAGCTCCTTTAAGTGGCTTGGAAATGCCACAAAAAAACCTACAACTGTTTTTCTAAACCTAAAAGCGCCAGGTAAACTCCGAATGACACGACAGACAGCACTTTCCATCAAGTTCTCCGCATCTCCAATAGTGTAAAGGAAAGAGCCACTCGCAAATAATCTTAAGGCAATGCAAACAGTTTGTGCTGTAGTTAAAGCCCGACTCCGACAAGTCGAAAATAAGTGTGCGTTTCCAATAGGGCTGGGGTAAACGATTATTAATTAAACGATTAGTCGGGCGATTATTTTATCGATTAGTCGACTAATCTAACGACTAATTGGAATTATTTATCCTGTCTGTTATTCGCATATCTCTGTCGAGCCGTTACTCCGATGGATTTCAAACTCGACAGCTGTCTGGGCACGAGTAAGTGCAGTGCCAAGTTTGACGTTGTTTGGATGAGAAATGCAAAAGATATGTTAAATATATTGGTAAAAGAAGCACTTAGAAGGTTGTGGTTTAAAAATAAACATTCTGACATAAACACACTGTCAGCTACAATGTTTACTTCTGAATAATATAGTATAAATGTGATAAATCCTTTTTTTTTCATGCAATTAATCCATTGAATCAATATAAAAGTTAATTTTCACATTGAAACTGTTGAAAATACACAACAAAGTAAGTTGATCCACATATGACAGCCTCTGAACTCGGTCAATACTAATCTGGACTAAACATAGGCTACATTCAATCAGCCATCGCTAGAAATACCTTCTGAACGACGGCGACCTTCTTTTTTGACGGCGATCAGCTGTAAAATGGCTTAGGTCCTGCTCGGTTTTCGTTGACTTTGAGTACAAGAATTGAAAGTTTTTTAAAAGATCCCCTGGGGTTAACGTGTCAGCATTCGACAGAAGTTTGACGCTGTCGTGTGAGAACAAGCATCAGTCGGCATTTCTCTTCCTCCCGCGTGCCTCATCTTCTTAATCTCCTCACGTAAATGATTAGATTTCGATGGCTTACGTTTCTTCCCTACGGCAGAATCCACCACAGGTTCATCAATGTATTATTTTTTTTGTTTGTTTGTTGATCAAAAAGTGCAAAGTAGATAAGGAAAACTAGGATGCCGGGTGTCAGAGCGCCACCGTTACTGTTTACAATGCGTGGAATGGTGCGCTGTGATTGGTTGAGCGGATTTGTGGCATTCTGCAGAGAAAGGAGACGTGTGTGTGTGGCGAGCTGTACCTCCGGGAATGGTGCAAAAAAATAAATAGATAATAAATGAAGAAGCGTCGACGCAAAAAATATGACGTCGACGTAATTTTGGCGTCGACGTCATCGACGCACCGCTACAGCTCTAGTTTCCAACAAATTAATCATGTAAACGACAATCTCACCAGTCACGAGAAAAAATATATATCTCAGAAAGTGCACTATTGTAACGCAAAATCTCAGTTCTTCGTACCTCAGGGCCCGTTCTTCGTACGCCGCTAACTCAGTTAGCTGGATTTGATTATTGGCGATTTGGCATGATCTGGGATTGTTTGGTTCTTCGACGCTCCTCCTGGACTTGCTGTCATAGCAACAGGTGCGCAAGCTTATTTCATGTTAACAGGATTAGATCCCGGCTTCATAAGCGGAGCTGATACTGTACCAGCCATTTGGATTATAGACATACTTAATTTAATGCAGCAACAAATTATTTACAGTGTAGCAAGATGATTTAAAACTCATTTACCTGTAATTAAGGTGTTGCTGTTACTGGTCCCTGGCTTTAGGTCTAAAGGCCTATTTATACTTCTGCGTCGAACTTACGCCGTAGCTACGTCGTAGGCTGTGCTTAGCGCGCGTACCCTTTGGCGTACCCTGATGCGCACCTCTCCAAAAATGTAACAACGCGTCAATTCTACGCGGACGCAAGCGCTGTGATTGGTCTGCTAGAACCCCTCCCTCGGGTTTCACATGGTCCCTCTGCATGAGTAATTGCGCGTCAACGCGGACAACGACGCAGAAGTATAAATTAAAACCAACGCGTTGCCTACAGCGTAGAGGCTCCGGCGTAGGTCCGACGCAGAAGTATAAATAGGCCTTAAGGAAGAGCTGCCCCCAGGAATGCCCTCCACAATGGGTCGGTTCTCATTTAGCCCAAGGGCCAGCTCTTCTGCCGGGGTATAACGTGGGGGTGCAGGACCACCACCTGTTTTTTTCTGCTCCGCCTTTTCCTTGGTTGCAGATAACCATAAACAGACAAACACATCATTTAAAATGTCTTTGCTAAAAGAGACTAATCAGTAGAAGTAGAAAAGATTACCAGTTTGAAGAATATTCTTGTACTTCACTTTTACTTGTTCCCATGTTCTAGTGGGTCCTGAGGTGGCTCTGACATTAAGCAATTATGAAATTATTAAAATACAACAGGGCTCTAGAGTGCGACCAATTTGGGCGCACATGCCACCAAATTTTGTAAGGGTGCGACTAAAATTGTTCCTAGGTCGCACCGGTGCACCTAACGTCCTCGCATCCGCTGCCTCTCCACGAACTAAGTGTTTGTTCTCCTTTGACGGAACTCACACTCTTCTCTCACGCTTAATGAGTGATGACGGAGGACAGAATTAAACATTCAAACGTAGCCTGGTTACACTTAAGGTCTGTGATATTAGTCTGATTTTATTTTAGATTTCGGCTTCCAAAGATTATAAAAAATAATATATTGAGGTAAAACCATTAAAAACTATAGCCGCATTCTATCTAGTGCAACTTCTTCTCTTCGCAGCATTACACTGTCATTTCTCCCTAAAACTCAAACCTAACGACAGAATCAGCACGATCGGTGATTGTTGTAAAATGCAGTCTAGCTACTGTTGCTAACTTGCGAGACGCGTTAAATAATTAAAAGAGCTATTAAAAGCACAAAATCTGCGCAAGAGATGTTGTTCGCAAGGCGGCACGCGCTCCGAAACCGAAACCAAGACAAGCAAATTATAGCCTACTTTGGGTTTAATGTGCGTGTCTAAACGATCAAATGTACACAAAAGTATGTCAAAATGACCGGCTTGGAGATTCACTAAAAACAGTTTATGTCTTAAATGGACGTAGTTATGGAAATAGTTGGGAGAATATGGTGCATCAGATCAATAGCAGATCTGCACTCGGTCTTAAAGGGGCCGCAGTCTATTAAACATGCGGACGATTGCGCCATTACTGCGAATCAAACAACAAGAGAAAAATCACTACAAAGCTCTTGAAAGAATAACTTCAGCTTTATTAAGCATTAATCTATTTATGAAAAATTATGCAGTGTTATTTTACATTTGATTACTTTATTAGATTTCTTTTTAGACTAATATATATATATATATATATATATAAAAACAAAAAGAACCGATAAGAATACAGTTAAAGTACCGGATCGATAAGCAGTATCGGTAAGAGTAGGAATACCGTTAAAACCCTTTACTCCCCGGTCAATGCTCCGACAACAGCCCAGACATGAAGCTACTTCAGCCACCATTCTCCCCAGTCCCTGGTAAGATGCCAAGCCCTGGTCTTTCGTCGGAGATGGCATCCGACTCAGAGACGGAGGTAGAGCCTATACCGCGCCTGAGCTAGAGACTCAAAATAGTTAGTTTGGCAGCTCAGTGAAGCACTTTAAAAAAATTTTTTATTTATTTTTATTTATTTACCTACACCTTATTCTTGTTTAAAATCATTTACATAATATGAATGTATATAGAGCGTGATAAAAAGGTGACCTTGGAATTGTGGCGTTAAAGGTGACGCGAGCCAAGAAAAATTTTCAGTGCACCCAAATTTTGTGCTGGTGCACCTAAATAAAAAAGTTAGGCGCACCAGTGCAACCAAGGCAAAAAGTTAGTCTGGAGCCCTGTACAAGAATATACACTGTAATAAGTGATATAACCATAACATGGAACACTTACGCATTTAATTTGTCTGTTACTTTTTGCCAGCCCTCTCTCCTGGCTTTTGCACACTTTGATTCCCAGTGTTCCCTGGCGTTTTAATTATATTTTTCAAACTCTGCATACCCTTCCAGTAAAAATTGCTGCTCTGCTGCGTTGAAAAACTGAGCGCGCTCTTTGGCCATGGTGAGCAGCCAATAGCAGCGTTGCTGATCAATGTTTCTACTATCGATACATATCCCCTTTTAAACCAGCGCGTGAACGCGCAATTATCTCACTAACTCAATCCAGCTATACTAATCATATCCGGCAGGTGTGTTCGAAGAACCAAATTAGTCAGATCATGATTAGCACGATGATATCATCTTGGATGTCTCGTTTGATCTCAGATGTTTTAAGCAACGTACGAAGAACGGGCCCCAGTTGCTATGACAGCAAGTCCAGGATGAGCGTCGAAGACCCAAACAATCCAAGATCATGCCAAATCGCCAACAATCAAATCCAGCTAACTGAGTTCTTCGACGCTCATCCTGGACTTGCTGTCATAGCAACTGGGGCCCGTTCTTCGTACGTTGCTTGAAACATCCAAGATCAAATTATGAGACATCCAAGGTGATATCATCGGCCTAATCATGATCTAACTAATTCGTTTCTTCGAACACACCTGCCAGTTATGATTAGTATAGCTGGATTGAGTTATCTGAGATAACTGCGCGTTCATGCGCTGGTTTAAAAGGGGATATGTATCGATAGTAGAAACATTGATCAGCAACGCTGCTATTGGCTGCTCACCATGGCCAAAGAGCGCGCACAGTTTTTCTCCGCAGCAGAGCAAGAGTTATTGAAGGTTATGCAGAATATGAAACCTTAATTAAAACGCCAGGGAACACCTCAAAGTGTGCAAAAGCCAGGAGAGAGGGCTGGCAAAAAGTAGCAGACAAATGAAATGCGTAAGTGTTCCATGTTATGGTTATATCACTTATTACAGTGTATATTCTTGTATTTTAATCATTTCATAATTGCTTAATGTCAGAGCCACCTCAGGACCCACTAGAACAGTGTTCTTCAACCCTGCTCCTGGAGGACCCCCAACACTGCACGTTTTCTTTGTCTCCCTAATCAAACACACCTGATTCAACTCATCAGCTCATTAACCCATGTGATAATGAGTTGATGAATTGAATCCGGTGTGTTTGATTAGGGAGACAAAGAAAACCAGCAGTGTTGGGGGTCCTCCGGGAGCAGGGTTGAAGAACACTGCACTAGAACATGGGAACAAGTAAAAGGGAAGTACAAGAATATTCTTCAAAATGGTAATCTTTTCTACTTCTACTGTTCTTTGTCTCTTTTACAAAAGAAAAGCACCGTTAAATGTGTTTGTCTGTTTATAACAGCAACCAAGAAAAAGGCTGAGCTGAAAAAAAAACAAACAGGTGGTGGTCCTGCTCCCTCACATTATACCACATTATACCCCAGCAGTAGAGCTGGCCCTGGGGTTAAATGTGAACCGACCCATTGTGGAGGGCATCCCTGGGGGCAGCTCTTCCTCAGACCAACAGCCAGGAACCAGTAGCAGCAACACCTTCATTACTGGTAAATGAGCTTTAAATGATCTTGCTACACTGTAAAATATATCTTTTTTTTTTGCCGCATTAAATTAAGTAGGCCTATATAATCCAAATGGCTGGTACAGTAATTTCAGCTGTTAAATATTGAGTAGTGATCAATTGCTTTGACTTGTGAAGGTGAAAACTGCTGAACTTAATGTAAGAATATTTTGCCATGAGTTACTGATCACATTTGTTCATATAGTGTAGTTCATTGTAATGCCATTGTGTTTCCTCTTTTGTGCAGTTTTACATAATACACCAACACTTGTACCTGTTCCCAAGAAAGTAGTGGCTGAAATGTGTGCAGTAAGTGGACTTTTTCTAACTTTACATCAAAAGGGAAGAAAGTGCAACACTTTGTAATGCCCATTTGTTTCCATTGCACAGGACAGTGAAGAAACCCTCTCAGATGACTGTCCTTTGGAGGAAGTACTTGTAAGTGCATAAATAACTTTACTTCATTTATAGTAACTTGTGTACATATTATTTCTGACTGCAATATGAGTTGCAGGAGGAAAGGCCTACTGCACAAAGTGATACAGAGGTGGGCAGTGTAGTAACCTACTTGTACTTTTTATTTTTGTTGCATGAGGCTTGTGTTGACAGTTCTTTTTTTTTTTCTTTTTTTTTTTTTATTCTTTTTATCCAAACATGGCACAGGGTGATATCCGTATATAAACGGAATCTACAACAGAAAATTTAGTATTTTGACCTGAAAAAACAGAAAAATGAAGGGGAGAAATAGAACTTGACACCTTAAAGAAGAAAAAACTGGCACTAGAGATTGAGTTGCTTCAAAAGGAACTTCAGAGTAAGTGCTAAATACACTATTTCACACAGAGTACTATTGCTGACCTTGGATAACAATATATCTTATTGCAGGCAAAAGATGACCATCATTGGCTTTTCTTGACAAAGAATAATTGAAATAAAACTCAAGGAACTAAGCATGTTGTCTTGTCTTCTATTCATTTAATGAAGGTTTTTGTTTTGAAAAAAAATAAATAAAAAATGGTGTTCCACAATTCTGTCCCGTGCAGCTCTGCCACTAGGTTGGTCCAAGTGCACTGGCTGGAGGTCATCATCAGGCTGCACCTCCACCACAGGGGTCCTCTCCTTTCTGATGGTGGCACTATTGTGGAGTATGGCACATGCAACAATAATGTCACAGGCCCTGTCAGGTGCAACCCTCAGACACTGAAATCTTTCCTTTAGTTGCCCAAAGGTCATTTCAATGCGTGCCCTTGTCCTGGCTAGAGCTGCATTGAAACGGGTTTGGGTCAGGGAATGGCGTCATGAAATACTGCCTGCAGGTATAGCCCCTGTCACCAAGCAGGATCCCGTCGTAAGCACCTGGAAAAATGCAGTTTTGTTAGGCTCAGAATAAATGTATGTAATACAGTGAGCTTGATATTAAATATTTCCTTACCACGTTCAAATAATGTGCATAAATGTGACTCTCTGAAAATCCTGGAGTCATGCACAGAACCAGGCCATTTTGCTTTCACATTTGTGATGTAGGACATGGAGTCACACACCATCTAAGATATTTTTAATCAGTCAACTGCATACTTTTTGATTACATTACTTTTTGTATTATTTGATATATTCTGGACTCGCTTCTCCAAGGTAAATGGTGAATTGTTTGATGTCAGGCTGCATGCTCAGAAAGCGGCAGTGGATTGTGCAGAGTGAGACCACCTTCAGCAACAGGTTCTTGTCGTAAAAACGGACAAGACATGGCTGCGAAAGACTTCCCGTATCACCTCCGCTTATAAAGCCGGGATCTAATCCTGTTAACATGAAATAAGCCTGCTCCCGAGCAGGTTTAAGCTTGGGCACCTGTTGCTATGACAGCAAGTCCAGGATGAGCGTCGAAGAACCAAACAATCCAAGATCATGCCAAATCTCCAACAATCAAATCCAGCTAACTGAGTTAGCGACGTACGAAGAACGGGCCCCTGGGGCCTGTTTCAGAAAGGAGGTTCAACTGAGTTGACTTACCCTGAGATGGGAAACTCTGAGTTTTCAGTTACAGAACAGCGGAAATTAGTTAGTTCAATCAACTCTGAGTTGACTGACTCTGAGTTAAGCGCGTGCACCACCACTATAAAAAGCCATTATCAATGGAGTGCAGATATTATGAGTCACCATGGTAACAGCGCCAGACAAAAAGAGGTCTGCATATTTCTCACCAGCTTCTGCAAGCGTAAGAAGACATATTATTATTTTTTAAATATCGGCTGCAGCAGCGAAGGACAACTAGAGTTAGCTAGGGAGAAAATAGTTGCTCGAGTCAATGCGTATGTTTACATTTTAATTAGTTATACAGTGTTGGGTGTAATTAATTACCAAGTCATCTAAATACTGTCATTTAATTAAAGGGATTACTCTTAATTCTTCTGTAATTTGAAGTAAAATCTGATGTAATTGCATTAGACTATAGAACAATTCTGTATATTTAACATACATTTTTAAAAGGTATATTTTTTATGTAACCTTCTCCCTCTACACACTTTGGTCAATTCAAGAATAATCCATGCAATTGTATATTGTTTATTTGAAAGCATTAAAAGTGCAGTTTCTTGTCTCTCCTTGTATTGTTCAAGTGGTTGAGGTTGATATGGGATTTATTAATAAGTAGACCAATACTTTCTAAAGATAGTCATTATTACATGAATCTAATTACACGGTTGAAGATGTCATTTGTAGTTAGTAATTAATAACTATTTTAGAGTAACTTACCCAACTGTTATAATATCAGAGGTGAAACTGGAAGAACAGTATGTTATTCAACCTAATTTTAATTTTCATGGGTGCAATCCTGCAGGTATTAAAAAGAACATGGCAGCAGCTGAAAATTAAATATAAGAACATAATTCAATCAGGTAAGGTTTGAGCATATCATGGGTGTAGGGCTACCTGAATTTACAAATATTTGACATATTAAATAACTAAATAGCATCCCAGTGTCTAGCAGTGCAGCAGCATTTTTGGCTGGGGGAATTCCTGGAGGGACTTCAGAGCCAGTCACTCCCGAAGATCCAAGGGCCTTCATAAAATGTAAGAGGTTTACATATGTGTTATTTCTTATATAGGCTATTTTTGATATTTCCATTTATTTTACTTTGGGTTGGGTTTTTTGTTGGTCCCAACAGATTCCGATGGTAATATCTGTCTTTTGGAGCCTCCTGTCCCAACAAAACCTGCAGGCAGTTGTAAGTAGCCTACTCAATACACCAGAAATTATGACAAATAGTGTTATAAAGTGTACTCATCTTCACAGGACGATGGGGATAATGTTATGTGTCACATCAAACAATCTACACATTCAGATTTTTTCACATTTTTATGTGGAGTAGAATCTAAGTTTAAAGCTAAGTATAAATGGGTAGTCTTATCTCTCCCCCCCGCCCCCAAAGTGGAAGAACAGCAGGAGGACGGTCCATCAACTTCTGTTGCACAGATGAACAGAGTTCAGTGATTTTCAGTAAATGCCACAGTTTAATTCTGTAGAATTTGTTTAGAACTACATTATGTAACTCTAATCTACTACTGTATATTCAGTTGCCAGTTAAGGAGTTAATAGACTTCATCTTATTTAAAAAATTTAAAAAAAAAAAAAAAACAGTAAAAATAGCAATATTGTATTTATTAATTAAAGATTAATTTTATTAATAAAAATGTACTGAAAGAATGAATGAGGTGTTTAAACACCACTTCCTCTTTAAAAAAAGGGGAGGAGACCGAAAGAAACTCTGGGTTTACCGAAGAAAACCTGCTCCCGGCCAGGTTAGGTTCACAGAGTAAGTTACCATGGTAACTGACTCTGAGTATAAGTTACCTCTCTTTCAGAAACGGGCTTGACTTACTCTGCTTTCTCAGGTTTAACATACCTCCCATTCTGAAACAGAAAACCCAGAGTTTCCCTCATTTCAGGGTTAACATACTCTGAGTTTTCACTTAACCTCCTTTCTGAAACAGGCGCCCCTGGTCTTTTCACGATCGGATAGCTATCCGATCTGAGAAAACGCATGAAGTGGCCAGGTGTAAACAGCCCCAGAAATCATTCTAATATTCTGATTTATTATGAGTGTTGGAAACAGTTCTGCTGCCTAATATATTTGATGAATAAAAGGTTAAAAAGAACTGCATTTATTAAAAAATATATATAATTAATATAAATCTTCTTTACTATCACTTTTATTTATCAATTTAACACATCCTTGCTGAATAAAAGTATTGATTTATTTAAAAATAAATAAAAAATAAATACTGACCTCAAATTACTGACCAGTAGTGTATATTGTTGTTACAAAAGATTTCTATTTTTTAAAAAATTGCTTTTTTTTTTTTTTTTTACTTTTTATTCATCAAAGTAGGCTATCCTAAAAAAAGTATCACAGGTTATGAAAAAATACTGTTTCCAACTTTGATAATGAATCATCATATTAGAATTATTTCTAAAGGATCATGTGATAGACTGGAGTAATGATCCTGAAAATTCAGCTTTGCATCACAGAAATAAATGATCATTTAAACCAATTATTTTAAATTGTAAAAATATATCACAATATTACTAGTATTTTTGATCAAATAAATGCAGGCTTGATGAGCAGAGGAAACTTCTTTCAAAAACATTAAAAATACTAATACTTATACTTGCCCTGTAATACATGTATTCTTTGTTTTAGATGTTATTAACTTAAATTCTTATGAATAATAAAAATGTTGTAATGTCTATTTGTTATTTATGGCCTGTACGCCTCATTATTGATCTGAGCTTCTACATCTTGAATTCGAATAACATTCGATAAAACATAATTGCTGGATTATTTTGACTATAATAAATAAGCAGATGAAACATAGTAGGCCTATACACTGTTTATCACAGATTACTTTGGACCAAAGTTACCATATTATAATTAATTATTATATAGTTCTATTCATTCATTTTATTTAAATTAGCACTGGTTAAAATGTATAAAGCATGAACAAGATATGAAACAATATTTATTAATAATACACAGTTTAAATATCACAAATATCAAATTGTATTTTCATTTGCGTCCTATGCTGGCTAATTACGACGTTTAACCTGTTATCATAATGAAATTCATGCATTTATTTGCAGTGGTGGAATGTAACCAAGTACAAATACTTCGTTACTTTACTTAAGTACATTTTTCACGTATCTGTACTTTACTTAAGTAGAATCAATAGTGCATACTTTTGACTTTTACTTCTTTACTTTTTGCAGCAATTATTATACTTTCTACTCCACTACATTTCTACAACGTTTCGTTACATTTTCGGATCAGTTTTTCCCCTGCCAAAACAGGGATTGAAAAAA
The DNA here is from genome assembly GCF_965113295.1 of Leuciscus leuciscus. Classification (NCBI taxonomy): domain Eukaryota; kingdom Metazoa; phylum Chordata; class Actinopteri; order Cypriniformes; family Leuciscidae; genus Leuciscus; species Leuciscus leuciscus. Next base: position 36,096,315 of record NC_138737.1, on the reverse strand, counting down.
ATCTCCATGTTTTCGGTGCTGATCGCGTTGGTGGCGCTAACAATAAAGCACCTAAAAGCTGTCACAAAGAACCAGCAAAAGTAATGAATATGTCAAATATAGCAAGAAGACATTTTAATTGTTTATTAATAAACAAGTGTTTTCTGTGTCGGCTGCAAAGATGAGGTTGACGATACTGATACGCGATCTTCGCAGTAGTGAACGCGCCAGAGAGAAATGCGCATTTCATACGGATTATAAGCAGAGAGCAGTCGGTTTTCTTTCGTTTTGAATTGTTCTGTTTAAAAGTACACATTTAAAGCTGTCTAAAGATATATTGATCAGGTCTGTGAGGCAAGTAGGATACCTTATAGCCTACGCTGAGTTTCGGTTCATTTATGAGACGAGCTCCAGTTCACTCGCCAGCGCCTACGTGTCGTGATTATCTATTTTCTACTTATTTATTAAATCCTGGCAATTGTTTGATGAAACATTGATTAAAATTGAGATACAATTAATACAAAACGAAATTCAAATTTAAAAAAGGCTTTGTGCTTTCTGTTTGAGGTCTCAGTGAAAGTTTTAAAGCAGTCTTTTAGTGCCTGTCAGAGCGGTCACGTCTGTAACATTGTTTTTTCCTCATAAATGGGAACACGAAAAATAAAATAAAATGAATATGTTATGTTCTGTGGAGAGAGCCAACCCTTCATCCGGTGGGTATTACTTTTGGTTTGCGCAGTGTAATTCACAGAATTACAAAAAAATATTTTTCTACCTAAAAGTTAAATATTGTTTGTGTCCCGTAACGCATGTGTAGCCTAGATTTCCCATTAAATATAAAACGCATACTGATATTTTTCAATATGTATTAAATGCATTTTCTGAGAATTTATATTTCAAGTTTTTACTGCAAATGTCCCGTTTATAACGATGGAATTGCCAACTATTAAATAATTTATCCTCAACTAGTTTTGTGGTGTAGGTCTACGTATTGTATAATGTTAACTTCAAAAAAGGGGTGTGTCGCGATTCTGCCTTCTCCCTTCTCACACCGCGACACAGGTTCGTAGATCTGAGTGTAGCGATTTCGGATTCATATTGTTACAGCCCTAATTATTAGAATATAGACATTAAGAGAATAAATTGTTATGCAAGTACTTTTACTTTTAATACTTAAAGTACATTTAAAATCAGGTACTTTTTACTTTTTACTTAAGTAGGGTTTTCATTGTGGTAGGCTACTTCTACTTTTACTAAAGTAAATATGTCTCTGGTTATTTGTACTTTTACTTAAGTACTGAGATTCAGTACTTCCTCCACCACTGTTTATTTGTCATTTAAACTGATGCAAACAGGGAAAGAGAGTAGAAAACACTTATTATCCTGTCGCCCCCTCTAGTGGACAGCATTAAGTATTACGGCCTTCATTGCTCAGATAACTCAAGTCGATGGATTTTTTGGGAAAGTCTGACCAGTTAGAAGCAAGTTAGACCAGTCTGAGGGTCTGAGCTGAGTTTGGTGAAGCATCAAAGTTCTAGGCGGAGTCAATTTCTCATAATAATAATAACAATTAATCCCAAACCTGGTCATTTTGTCAGTATTTAATTTACGTTCACTGATTCTGGCTTCTCTCTTTTCTGTCTCTTTCTTTTCATGTGAACTGAGTAGGCTACACATGCTTAAATTCAAAAAATATAAACTTTATTTCTATTCAAAATTATTTATAGCCCATAGGCTATATGTCACACACGCCTACCTGCCTTTTGATGTAAATAAAAGACTAGAGTGGTAAATGTTACGGACATATTATCATGGTACAGTTCAGCCTATTATTGATTTTTATTTCCACTTCCCTTTTATCCAAAGAGACGGAACTATTTGCACTGTATTTATCAATGGGAGATATGCTAATATAATCTGTCATATACTGTGGCTCACATTAATGGGGTTGCTTGCAAGTCGCAGCAGCACGAATTACTTGACCAGCAACATATTTCTAAATCAAATAGTGTGTGTAGTTAACAGTGAGTGGTGGTTTCAGACATTATTTCATTAAAGGGCATTTGTCAGTGCCGCACTCGTAGCCTACTGACTCTTATTCTGCCTGACAGAAAGAAAAGCTCACAGCTTACTGAAGGCGGAGCGGTTTGACCAATCAGATGAAAGGGGCGTTTCAGCGCCGCCCACGTGTGCAAATGAAATATCGAACCCATAAACCGACTTGTAAACCATAAACGAAAAATGAAAAATCTAGCCAAAATCTAGCCAAAAAAAACGAATAAACGAGCTGGTTTTCATTTCTCCTTATTCCATTCTAAACAGGAAATGAAATGATCAAAAAGTGCACGGACCCTATGACTAGATGTCGCCTTGGCTACGGCAGTTTGGAATATTCTGGGCTCATCTGATTTTTTTGTACATAGCATAACCTACTTTGTTATGATTTTAGTATCATAATGATTAATAAATGCACGCACAATTATCATGAACTTGATTTGAACAAATGCCTATCAACTTGTGTGTGCAAAATTCAGAATTAAATGAATGTGCAGCAATTTGTACAAATAGAGAGTCTGTAGGCCTATACTGTTGTAGCCATTAAATAAGCGCATTTATTTTCATATTTGTTCAAATGTTATAATGTTATTTTTTTCCCCATGTATGTTGATTTATGAAAAGTGAACAGCACGAGTAAAAGTGAATTTCGTTTTGTATAAATTGTATCTTAATTTTAATACATTTTTCATCAGCCTGTATTTAATAAATAAGATAAATAAGATTTAATAAATAATAATAAAAAAATGATAATCTTGCATTGCACGTTAACTGGAGCGCATCTCATCCTAACTTAACGAAACTCATTGTATGCCTCACACACAGACATGAGAAATACATCAAATACACAAAGCTTGAAATGTCTTTAAACGAAATAATTCAAAACGAAAAGAAAAAGGCTACTCTCTGATTATGTAATCCATTATGTGCATTTCTCTCTATAGGCGCGTTCACTATACGGCGATCGTCAACTTCATCTTTGCAGCCGAGTCGACACTGTCAGAAAACACTAGATTATAAAAAAAAAAATCAATGCACGCGTCACCGGATTTACAAATGCACATCTTGTTGCACCCACACATATTATGTCGAAATAACGAGATATTATGTTGAAATAACATTATTAATAATAATACATATTTTATAATATTTGATTGAATGCTGAATGTTGCGCTTGTTCAGTTAATAAAATGAAAACTTTAATTGTGATCATTAAAATAATTGAATATGAAATATTTAGTGTCCAAGTTTTGCTAATTAATTAATTTATATATGTAAGGCATTCGTTCCAATCAACTGCCTTAGCCAAGGCCACTGGTCTAGTGTATATATCTATGACTTGATCAGTCAAATGAAATACAATAAACGTATAAATAAATATTACAAATTAAAAACCGATCGGAAATGTGGTCCAATTTTCTAATACTATTATTTGATGACAACAATAGATTTGTAAAACAAAATCCAGCCATTTGTGTTTTTTTGTTTCGTTTTTTTAAAGCAAAAAACCAAGCTGCACCCTTTTTAAAATGTCATCTTTCATTCCGAAAGAGAATAATGAACGGGGCGATGTACAGATTGTAAATATTTAAAATGATTGAATGATTTGATTGTGTCATTATGATGAAGAAACAAGGCAAAAAATGTCAAAAAAACCATTTGTGGAAGGCATCCGATGAGTGTCAACCCGGCCAGATCAGCAAGTGCATCAAGGCAACCACGATTAGCCGGTGCACCAGCCAGCAAAGTGATTCAATGGTTCATAGGTGTAGCTCGCAGCCTCATCGCCCTACCCTCCACATCTTAAAGAGTGTACAGGCGGTTATTTATATAGGGCAGATAAGAGCTGTGTTTCTCTTCGACGGTAACTGTAAATTGAATTCAAGCTGCGATTTTTGAAGTTGGATATACTCGCGCGGGCAAATACAGATGTGTTAAACACGATAAGAACACAAATTGTACCTTTATTCGTTAATACAGTCGGTATTTCCCACAATGATTCTGCTTTGCTATTGGCCCACGTCACGATCAGTAAGCGCTGCTATTGGCGGTCACGATTATTAAGTATGAAAATGAAAATTCTGTCAGTAATTCCTCCCCCTGATGTTGTTCCAACCCCTTCGTTCATCTTCGGAACACAAATTAAGATATTTTTGATTAAATGACTAAATTGGACTATATTAACGATGTGTTTAATGAACTTTTCTGGGCCAGCAAGTTTCAAAGCCTTAGAAGCCTGAAGAAGTCTCGTTCCGAACACATCGCGATATTTGGCATCAGTTCACGTGTGTCAGATGTTGGTAAGTAGTAAATACGCTGTCCGAATAATGTGTGATATATAATGTATTTTCTGTTTGTCGATATTAATCAGATTAGCTCACGTTCAGTCACGGCATTATATCTGTCATCTCCGTCCACTGAGGCTTTGCGTTTTATTGCTTTCTAATTCAAAACAGGGTGATTAAGTTACACTGCCTGTCACATGACGTGAGCATAGGCCTAAAGACCTTAAATCAGTTAATCATATTCATATCAGATTAAAAGTAGTACAATTAGTTCCAAAGTTGTATTTGTAGTAGAAGCACAGTACAAACAACACTTACCATGCTTTTACCACATTAACATTAGTTTTACTGTGGTAAGTGTAGTAAAAAGACAGTAATCACAAAACTTACCATGCTTTTACCACACTATTGGTAGTTTTAATGTGATACTTATTGTAAATGCACATTAACCACAACGCTTACCATGCTTTTACCACAGGAATGATGTAAAACAACATAATGATATTTTATTTTCTCTTTTTTCAGCTGAAAAGACCAAAAGGACCTTTCGGACTATTATTGTTTGGAGGACAAGTAAACGGAGGAGACAGACAGCTGCAAAGGCAAATATTCGCAATGGTATATACATGTGTTGGTTCGAACCCTAAATCAAACATTTTATCAAGCATTTGTTGTTTCTTAAACCTTTTCTCGCAAAACCCATAGCCCAATCAGTACGAAGATAGTCTGAAAGTCTTAATAATTCACAAGATTTTACAAGTTGTCAAATTCGTACGATACTCGTACATATTTGTATACTCGTGCACACACTGTCAGAAAGTTGATATTAATTGCATTGTATTGATTACAATTAGTGATGCACCGATGTGAAAATTGAGGCCGATACCGATAACCGATATTAATATTGCTGTTATGGCCGATACCGATATTTGCCGATGTCGATATCTCTGTATAGAAAACAAATTTGAATGATTATCAAATAAAGAGCTATTTTCCAAAACACTTTTTTTTTTACTTTAGAAATGACTGATATTGGGCACCTTTACCTGTGTGCAAAATATGTCACATACGACACACATGCATTATACTGCATTGCATATACAGTAATGTGTGCTGGTCAACTTGTCTAAAATTAAGAAACCCTTAGAAAACAGTAAAAAAAACACACACAAAAAACAGGAACATTGTGTAAAATTAAGATAGGCTACTTTATTTATTATTCCAATATCCAAATATCGAGGGCTTGGAACCAGAGGGGCGTAAGTGGCATTTGACAAACTTTACAGGAGAGCCAAAACAAAATTTTGACCACACTTCAATCAACTGTATTTATTAACCTTCAACCACAACATTGCAACCACATACATACTTATATGAGTAAGTTCTTAAGTGAACATATTATGGAATATTAACACGATGAACATATTCTAAAACCTTGCAAAATCTTGAAAATATGGCAAAAACATCAAATACGCCTTTTTGGCACCAAACATTTCCAATTCTTCTAAAGAAAAATAGGGCGTATCTGCTGATCAATGCAGAAATGATTGGTCAAAACATTGGTTAAAAACACTCTAACTTCATAACTTTTCATTTTATTTAAAATACTGTATACATAGTCATTTCATCATTTCAAACTGTTTAACATTTCATTTCTAACCGTTTAATTTCAATTCTCATTTATGAGTTCACATTCATGTCAAACAGTTTAACATTTAATTTCAAACAGTTTAATTTCTCTTGTTTATTACACATTTCACTTTTTAGTTCACTTTAGTTGAACTAAAAAGTTCACTCACTGCCCACTGTCAGAGTGTTATAGAACTCTGCATAACAGTGAGGAATACTCCCATTGGTGCACAGGGTGAGTAGGTCTTTTTTCTTTAAGGCACTGATCACTGGAGGATTTTCATACAATGAGCTGGGGTGTGTGGTTCTGGTGCCTCTGGTGCCTCTTGTTGCCTGTTGTGCCACCGTCAGTTTTCGAAAGGTTGGGGCGGTGAAATCATACTTGAAGAAGATTGTTTTTGGTTCATCTTTCGTGTAGCGGAACCATTTAATCTTCTGCCAATGAACTGATTGTCCCTCCTCATCTTTTGTTCTGTTTTTGAGTATGTGGTTGGAGAGGGACTTGAAGTCCAGAAAGTCCTTGTGTTCAAGTTCATGTACACTGTATGGGTCGTTCCTTCTTGCCATTCTCACAAGTGTGTAGTAGCCATCAGTAAATAGAAGTATGGGAGTAAATAGAAATGGGAGTAAATAGAAACTTTTCTTCTTGCAGTTTACACTGCAGCATGCACACTATCACACTCCATGTCTAGTAGCCATCCATGATGGCTACTACACACTTGTGAGAATGGAAAGAAAGAACGACCCATAGTGTACATGAACTTGGACACAAGGACTTTCTGTACTTCAAGTCCCTCTCCAACCACATACTCAAAAACAGAACAAAAGATGAGGAGGGACAATCAGTTCATTGGCAGAAGATTAAATGGTTCCGCTACACGAAAGATGAACCAAAAACAATCTTCTTCAAGTATGATTTCACCGCCCCAACCTTCCGAAAACTGATGGTGGCACAACAGGCAACAAGAGGCACCAGAGGCACCAGAACCACACCCCCCAGCTCATTGTATGAAAATCCTCCAGTGATCAGTGCCTTAAAGAAAAAAGACCTACTCACCCCGGCACCAATGGGAGTATTCCTCACTGTTATGCAGAGTTCTATACTGTTCGTTGCTCAGACTCGCTCTCCCAGTTTAAAACTAGATTAAAGTCGCATCTCTTCAGCCAGGCATTCATATAATCCTACAGTTCAAACTACAATCCGGCCTGTAGCTCATAAATGCCAGAGGAGAACTGGCCCCCGACTGAGCCTGGGTTCTCCCAAGGTTTTTTTTCTCCATTAGGTCACCTGATGGAGTTTTAGGACACCATTAGGTCACTTGATGGAGTTTTTCGGTTCCTTGCCACTGTTGCCTTTGGCTTGCTCAGTTGGGGATATTTTGGGGATATTTAATTTAATTTTATCAATCAATAAATTCCTCTTGAAACAAACATTGTTGTATTATTTTAATTTAATACTGTGAAGCTGCTTAGATACAATCTGTATTGTGAAAAGCGCTATACAAATAAACTTGACTTGACTTGACTTGACTTGAATCGTATGGTAAATTAACTTATTTATAACTGTCTTAATTTATGTTTCAAGAACAATAGTAATTGCACATAGAGTAAGTCGAGACTTTCTTGTTTTACAGCAGAGAAGGAAGACCAGTCCTTATATCAACGCAAGCTAATCGAATAAGTCCTTTGTTTCGGGTGAGGAAGGAACATCTGGTGCCCAAAGAAGACAGAAAGCTGCGCGAGTCCATTGGTATGTCTTGTATTGAAACAATGCTGTAATATGTAGTACATAATTTGATGTTGACAATTTTACATTGTACAGGTTATCACTTGGTTTTTGACCAAGTGAAGCTCTTGAAACAAGTGACAGGAGAGTATGTAACTTGTCTGGAAAGTATCAGAGTCGCATTTGGCACGCGTGCCTTAGGTTGCCGACCCCTGGTCTAGCCTATAGTCTATGGTACCAATCACGTTAGTGAAGCCTGAGTAACATATACTGTAATCGGCATGGTCATGAATGCATGATCTTCATAAAAAATTATGATAGCCTAAAAAAAAACTGCTTAAAAAAAAAACTGCTTTACAACATTGGGTCTTAAAAGTGCTGTATGTAGCTTTTCTACTAAAACGAATCCTTTTTTTATTGCCTGTGTGTGAAGGGGTTGTAATATCACATTAAAATGATCCACTTTTCGGGTTTTGCTATTACCTCTGAAAGCAAGTATTCTTATGTTTATGTGAAGGTGCCGGGTCGGATTTACCGCGAAATCCAGTGACGTCACCTGCATGCGCGGAGCGCTCCCGAGCCTCTCGCCTCGTCTAGCCTACTGATTTTGCACTCAACAGCGACGACACTGCAACTTATGACATGGACTTATGACTTATGCAACTTATGACATGTCTGATAACACTAAGAAACGACCTGCTCCCAGCACAACACAGACTCCAACACAAACTCCACATATTGATAAAAAAAACAATAAAACGTTTTTTTCTTTCTGCTGAAGCTCGTATTAAAGGCCAGACGTGAATCGGATGAACTTCGGGTGAAAAAACACGGATCAACATCGGCAGGGCGTTTGAATCATGGAGAGACCTTATCTACAAACCTAGAATGTATACATTTCCTGAAGAAAATGTGAAGTAGTGCTTGCAGTGGCAAAATTCGGCACGGTTGATAGGGTTCCATTCTTATCATGGTACGAGCATGGAGCATTAGTTCAACGTCAAGCTGATAAAAGTAGCCTATTATTGTAACGTTGCAGTGGGAGTTTACCTGAGTTTCTAGCATGTTGTGGGATGCTCTCTCTGGTGTGTTGCGTGACGCGTCTCAGTCTGGCCGGTATCCACAGTGCTCGCTCATAAATTCGAGCACGCGCAAGAGCACGCGCTTGTCAACTTATTGGTTGCAATCTGAAACATCACCGCTAGAGGCCGCTGAAAACTACATACAGCTCCTTTAAGTGGCTTGGAAATGCCACAAAAAAAACCTAAAACTGTTTTTCTAAACCTAAAAGCGCCAGGTAAACTCCGAATGACACGACAGACAGCACTTTCCATCAAGTTCTCCGCATCTCCAATAGTGTAAAGGAAAGAGCCACTCGCAAATAATCTTAAGGCAATGCAAACAGTTTGTGCTGTAGTTAAAGCCCGACTCCGACAAGTCGAAAATAAGTGTGCGTTTCCAACAAATTAATCATGTAAACGACAATCTCACCAGTCACGAGAAAAAATATATATCTCAGAAAGTGCACTATTGTAACGCAAAATCTCAGTTCTTCGTACCTCAGGGCCCGTTCTTCGTACGCCGCTAACTCAGTTAGCTTGATTTGATTATTGGCGATTTGGCATGATCTGGGATTGTTTGGTTCTTCGACGCTCATCCTGGACTTGCTGTCATAGCAACAGGTGCGCAAGCTTATTTCATGTTAACAGGATTAGATCCCGGCTTCATAAGCGCTGGACTTCCCGTATCAGCTCCGCTTATGAAGCCGCAGTCTAATCCTGTTAACATGAAATAAGCCTGCTCCCGAGCAGGTTTAAGCTTGCGCACCTGGGGCCCGTTCTTCGTACGTCGCTAACTCAGTTAGCTGGATTTGATTATTGGCGATTTGGCATGATCTGGGATTGTTTGGTTCTTCGACGCTCCTCCTGGACTTGCTGTCATAGCAACAGGTGCGCAAGCTTATTTCATGTTAACAGGATTAGATCCCGGCTTCATAAGCGGAGCTGATACTGTACCAGCCATTTGGATTATAGACATACTTAATTTAATGCAGCAACAAATTATTTACAGTGTAGCAAGATGATTTAAAACTCATTTACCTGTAATTAAGGTGTTGCTGTTACTGGTCCCTGGCTTTAGGTCTAAAGGCCTATTTATACTTCTGCGTCAAACTTACGCCGTAGCTACGTCGTAGGCTGTGCTTAGCGCGCGTACCCTTTGGCGTACCCGGATGCGCACCTCTCCAAAAATGTAACAACGCGTCAATTCTACGCGGACGCAAGCGCTGTGATTGGTCTGCTAGAACCCCTCCCTCGGGTTTCACATGGTCCCTCTGCATGAGTAATTGCGCGTCAACGCGGACAACGACGCAGAAGTATAAATTAAAACCAACGCGTTGCCTACAGCGTAGACGCTCCGGCGTAGGTCCGACGCAGAACTATAAATAGGCCTTAAGGAAGAGCTGCCCCCAGGAATGCCCTCCACAATGGGTCGGTTCTCATTTAGCCCAAGGGCCAGCTCTTCTGCCGGGGTATAACGTGGGGGTGCAGGACCACCACCTGTTTTTTTCTGCTCCGCCTTTTCCTTGGTTGCAGATAACCATAAACAGACAAACACATCATTTAAAATGTCTTTGCTAAAAGAGACTAATCAGTAGAAGTAGAAAAGATTACCAGTTTGAAGAATATTCTTGTACTTCACTTTTACTTGTTCCCATGTTCTAGTGGGTCCTGAGGTGGCTCTGACATTAAGCAATTATGAAATTATTAAAATACAAGAATATATACTGTAATAAGTGATATAACCATAACATGGAACACTTACGCATTTAATTTGTCTGTTACTTTTTGCCAGCCCTCTCTCCTGGCTTTTGCACACTTTGATTCCCAGTGTTCCCTGGCGTTTTAATTATATTTTTCAAACTCTGCATACCCTTCCAGTAAAAATTCCTGCTCTGCTGCGTTGAAAAACTGAGCGCGCTCTTTGGCCATGGTGAGCAGCCAATAGCAGCGTTGCTGATCAATGTTTCTACTATCGATACATATCCCCTTTTAAATCAGCGCGTGAACGCGCAATTATCTCACTAACTCAATCCAGCTATACTAATCATATCCGGCAGGTGTGTTCGAAGAACCAAATTAGTCAGATCATGATTAGCACGATGATATCATCTTGGATGTCTCGTTTGATCTCAGATGTTTTAAGCAACGTACGAAGAACGGGCCCCAGTTGCTATGACAGCAAGTCCAGGATGAGCGTCGAAGACCCAAACAATCCAAGATCATGCCAAATCGCCAACAATCAAATCCAGCTAACTGAGTTCTTCGACGCTCATCCTGGACTTGCTGTCATAGCAACTGGGGCCCGTTCTTCGTACGTTGCTTGAAACATCCAAGATCAAATTATGAGACATCCAAGGTGATATCATCGGCCTAATCATGATCTAACTAATTCGTTTCTTCGAACACACCTGCCAGTTATGATTAGTATAGCTGGATTGAGTTATCTGAGATAACTGCGCGTTCATGCGCTGGTTTAAAAGGGGATATGTATCGATAGTAGAAACATTGATCAGCAACGCTGCTATTGGCTGCTCACCATGGCCAAAGAGCGCGCACAGTTTTTCTCCGCAGCAGAGCAAGAGTTATTGAAGGTTATGCAGAATATGAAACCTTAATTAAAACGCCAGGGAACACCTCAAAGTGTGCAAAAGCCAGGAGAGAGGGCTGGCAAAAAGTAGCAGACAAATGAAATGCGTAAGTGTTCCATGTTATGGTTATATCACTTATTACAGTGTATATTCTTGTATTTTAATCATTTCATAATTGCTTAATGTCAGAGCCACCTCAGGACCCACTAGAACAGTGTTCTTCAACCCTGCTCCCGGAGGACCCCCAACACTGCACGTTTTCTTTGTCTCCCTAATCAAACACACCTGATTCAACTCATCAGCTCATTAACCCATGTGATAATGAGTTGATGAATTGAATCCGGTGTGTTTGATTAGGGAGACAAAGAAAACCAGCAGTGTTGGGGGTCCTCCGGGAGCAGGGTTGAAGAACACTGCACTAGAACATGGGAACAAGTAAAAGGGAAGTACAAGAATATTCTTCAAAATGGTAATCTTTTCTACTTCTACTGTTCTTTGTCTCTTTTACAAAAGAAAAGCACCGTTAAATGTGTTTGTCTGTTTATAACAGCAACCAAGAAAAAGGCTGAGCTGAAAAAAAAAAAAAACAGGTGGTGGTCCTGCTCCCTCACATTATACCACATTATACCCCAGCAGTAGAGCTGGCCCTGGGGTTAAATGTGAACCGACCCATTGTGGAGGGCATCCCTGGGGGCAGCTCTTCCTCAGACCAACAGCCAGGAACCAGTAGCAGCAACACCTTCATTACTGGTAAATGAGTTTTAAATGATCTTGCTACACTGTAAAATATATCTTTTTTTTTTGCCGCATTAAATTAAGTAGGCCTATATAATCCAAATGGCTGGTACAGTAATTTCAGCTGTTAAATATTGAGGAGTGATCAATTGCTTTGACTTGTGAAGGTGAAAACTGCTGAACTTAATGTAAGAATATTTTGCCATGAGTTACTGATCACATTTGTTCATATAGTGTAGTTCATTGTAATGCCATTGTGTTTCCTCTTTTGTGCAGTTTTACATAATACACCAACACTTGTACCTGTTCCCAAGAAAGTAGTGGCTGAAATATGTGCAGTAAGTGGACTTTTTCTAACTTTACATCAAAAGGGAAGAAAGTGCAACACTTTGTAATGCCCATTTGTTTCCATTGCACAGGACAGTGAAGAAACCCTCTCAGATGACTGTCCTTTGGAGGAAGTACTTGTAAGTGCATAAATAACTTTACTTCATTTATAGTAACTTGTGTACATATTATTTCTGACTGCAATATGAGTTGCAGGAGGAAAGGCCTACTGCACAAAGTGATACAGAGGTGGGCAGTGTAGTAACCTACTTGTACTTTTTATTTTTGTTGCATGAGGCTTGTGTTGACAGTTTTTATTTTTTTATTTTTTTATTTTTATTCTTTTTATCCAAACATGGCACAGGGTGATATCCGTATATAAACGGAATCTACAACAGAAAATTTAGTATTTTGACCTGAAAAAACAGAAAAATGAAGGGGAGAAATAGAACTTGACACCTTAAAGAAGAAAAAACTGGCACTAGAGATTGAGTTGCTTCAAAAGGAACTTCAGAGTAAGTGCTAAATACACTATTTCACACAGAGTACTATTGCTGACCTTGGATAACAATATATCTTATTGCAGGCAAAAGATGACCATCATTGGCTTTTCTTGACAAAGAATAATTGAAATAAAACTCAAGGAACTAAGCATGTTGTCTTGTCTTCTATTCATTTAATGAAGGTTTTTGTTTTGAAAAAAAAAAATGGTGTTCCACAATTCTGTCCCGTGCAGCTCTGCCACTAGGTTGGTCCAAGTACACTGGCTGGAGGTCATCATCAGGCTGCACCTCCACCACAGGGGTCCTCTCCTTTCTGATGGTGGCACTATTGTGGAGTATGGCACATGCAACAATAATGTCACAGGCCCTGTCAGGTGCAACCCTCAGACACTGAAATCTTTCCTTTAGTTGCCCAAAGGTCATTTCAATGCGTGCCCTTGTCCTGGCTAGAGCTGCATTGAAACGGGTTTGGGTCAGGGAATGGCGTCATGAAATACTGCCTGCAGGTATAGCCCCTGTCACCAAGCAGGATCCCGTCGTAAGCACCTGGAAAAATGCAGTTTTGTTAGGCTCAGAATAAATGTATGTAATACAGTGAGCTTGATATTAAATATTTCCTTACCACGTTCAAATAATGTGCATAAATGTGACTCTCTGAAAATCCTGGAGTCATGCACAGAACCAGGCCATTTTGCTTCCACATTTGTGATGTAGGACATGGAGTCACACACCATCTAAGATATTTTTAATCAGTCAACTGCATACTTTTTGATTACATTACTTTTTGTATTATTTGATATATTCTGGACTCGCTTCTCCAAGGTAAATGGTGAATTGTTTGATGTCAGGCTGCATGCTCAGAAAGCGGCAGTGGATTGTGCAGCGTGAGACCACCTTCAGCGACAGGTTCTTGTCGTAAAAACGGACAAGACATGGCTGCGAAAGACTTCCCGTATCACCTCCGCTTATAAAGCCGGGATCTAATCCTGTTAACATGAAATAAGCCTGCTCCCGAGCAGGTTTAAGCTTGGGCACCTGCTGCTATGACAGCAAGTCCAGGATGAGCGTCGAAGAACCAAACAATCCAAGATCATGCCAAATCTCCAACAATCAAATCCAGCTAACTGAGTTAGCGACGTACGAAGAACGGGCCCCTGGGGCCTGTTTCAGAAAGGAGGTTCAACTGAGTTGACTTACCCTGAGATGGGAAACTCTGAGTTTTCGGTTACAGAACAGCGGAAATTAGTTAGTTCAATCAACTCTGAGTTGACTGACTCTGAGTTAAGCGCGTGCACCACCACTATAAAAAGCCATTATCAATGGAGTGCAGATATTATGAGTCACCATGGTAACAGCGCCAGACAAAAAGAGGTCTGCATATTTCTCACCAGCTTCTGCAAGCGTAAGAAGACATATTATTATTTTTTAAATATCGGCTGCAGCAGCGAAGGACAACTAGAGTTAGCTAGGGAGAAAATAGTTGCTCGAGTCAATGCGTATGTTTACATTTTAATTAGTTATACAGTGTTGGGTGTAATTAATTACCAAGTCATCTAAATACTGTCATTTAATTAAAGGGATTACTCTTAATTCTTCTGTAATTTGAAGTAAAATCTGATGTAATTGCATTAGACTATAGAACAATTCTGTATATTTAACATACATTTTTAAAAGGTATATTTTTTATGTAACCTTCTCCCTCTACACACTTTGGTCAATTCAAGAATAATCCATGCAATTGTATATTGTTTATTTGAAAGCATTAAAAGTGCAGTTTCTTGTCTCTCCTTGTATTGTTCAAGTGGTTGAGGTTGATATGGGATTTATTAATAAGTAGACCAATACTTTCTAAAGATAGTCATTATAGATCAAGCACCTGGCCACATGGTGCACTGAAAATAACCAGCTCCTCAACACCACCAAAACGAAGGAGCTCATCGTGGACTTCAGGAAAGTGTCAAGAGGCACACACGACACCATCCACATCAATGGAATGGCTGTTGAGCGTGTCTCCAGTTTCAAGTTCCTGGGGACCCACATCTCGGCGGACATGACCTGGACAACCAACACCTCCAGCCTGGTCAAGAAGGCTCACCAGCGCCTTTTCTTCCTGAGGACACTGAGGAAGAATCAGCTTTCCTCCACTATCCTGGTGAACTTCTATCGCTGTGCAATAGAAAGCATCCTGACCAACTGTGCTACAGTGTGGTATGGGAGCTGTTCTGTTGCAGAGCGCAAGGCACTGCAGCGGGTGGTGAAAACCGCCCAGCGCATCACTGGGACTCCACTACCTGCCATCGAGCACATCCAGAGGAAACGCTGTCTGCATCGAGCTCGCAGCATCCTTAAGGACTCCTCTCACCCAGCCCACAGACTGTTTTCTCTCCTGCCCTCCGGCAGGCGTTTCAGGTGCCTCCGGACCAGGACCAGCAGACTAAAGAACAGTTTTTTCCCCAGAGCTGTCTCTTTATTAAACTCTAACCCTCATTGATCCCACTCCCCTCATATACTGATTGACTCTCCTCTCCCTCCTCACACCTGCCTCCATTTTGTTATTTGCAATACTATAATGTTCATTTGCACTGCTGACTGTTATTACAGAAACAACTGTTTACATATGCATCTTGCACTACTACCTTGACTGGAATATGCTCAATTTGCACGGCCGACTGTTTATTTACAGTACCGACTGTTTACATATACATTTGCAATACCATACTTTAACTGTAATATGCAATTACTTCCACTGCACTTTCACTCGGATAGCTTCTGTCCAAACTTTATTTGCACTACTTTAAATCCATTGTTATACTGCTCATTTTAGCCTAACTTATACATATATCTATTTGTAAAATTCTGTTTATAGTAATAGCCATCTGTATATTATGCTCACATTCTGTTTATAGTAACACCCATCTGTATATATATATTCATAGTACATATCTATCTGTAAAATTCTGTTTATAGTAATAGCCATCTGTATATTATGCTCACATTCTGTTTATAGTAACACCCATCTGTATATATATTCAGTACATATCTATCTGTAAAAATTCTGTTTATAGTAATAGCCATCTGTATATTATGCTCACATTCTGCTTATAGTGACAGCCATCTGTATATATATTCATAGCACATATCTATCTGTAAAAATTCTGTTTATAGTAATAGCCATCTGTATATTATATTCAGTACATATCTAGCTGTAAATTCTGTTCACAGTAATAGTTATCTGTATATTATATTCATAGGACAAATCTATCTGTAAATTTTTGTTTATAATAGTATTCAACTCTATATTTATTCAGTACATATCCATGTTCTGCACTTATGGAACCACTGTATATCCTGCACTTGCTGCTATTGCACTTCTGGTTAGACCTAAACTGCATTTCGTTGCCTTGTACCTGTACTTGTGTAATGACAATAAAGTTGAATCTAATCTAATCTAATTACATGAATCTAATTACACGGTTGAAGATGTCATTTGTAGTTAGTAATTAATAACTATTTTAGAGTAACTTACCCAACTGTTATAATATCAGAGGTGAAACTGGAAGAACAGTATGTTATTCAACCTAATTTTAATTTTCATGGGTGCAATCCTGCAGGTATTAAAAGAACATGGCAGCAGCTGAAAATTAAATATAAGAACATAATTCAATCAGGTAAGGTTTGAGCATATCATGGGTGTAGGGCTACCTGAATTTACAAATATTTGACATATTAAATAACTAAATAGCATCCCAGTGTCTAGCAGTGCAGCAGCATTTTTGGCTGGGGGAATTCCTGGAGGGACTTCAGAGCCAGTCACTCCCGAAGATCCAAGGGCCTTCATAAAATTTAAGAGGTTTACATATGTGTTATTTCTTATATAGGCTATTTTTGATATTTCCATTTATTTTACTTTGGGTTGGGTTTTTTGTTGGTCCCAACAGATTCCGATGGTAATATCTGTCTTTTGGAGCCTCCTGTCCCAACAAAACCTGCAGGCAGTTGTAAGTAGCCTACTCAATACACCAGAAATTATGACAAATCATGTTATAAAGTGTACTCATCTTCACAGGACGATGGGGATAATGTTATGTGTCACATCAAACAATCTACACATTCAGATTTTTTCACATTTTTATATGGAGTAGAATCTAAGTTTAAAGCTAAGTATAAATGGGTAGTCTTATCTCTCCCCCCCGCCCCCAAAGTGGAAGAACAGCAGGAGGACGGTCCATCAACTTCTGTTGCACAGATGAACAGAGTTCAGTGATTTTCAGTAAATGCCACAGTTTAATTCTGTAGAATTTGTTTAGAACTACATTATGTAACTCTAATCTACTACTGTATATTCAGTTGCCAGTTAAGGAGTTAATAGACTTCATCTTATTTAAAAAATTAAAAATTAAAAAAAAAACCGTAAAAATAGCAATATTGTATTTATTAATTAAAGATTAATTTTATTAATAAAAATGTACTGAAAGAATGAATGAGGTGTTTAAACACCACTTCCTCTTTAAAAAAAGGGGAGGAGACCGAAAGAAACTCTGGGTTTACCGAAGAAAACCTGCTCCCGGCCAGGTTAGGTTCACAGAGTAAGTTACCATGGTAACTGACTCTGAGTATAAGTTACCTCTCTTTCAGAAACGGGCTTGACTTACTCTGCTTTCTCAGGTTTAACATACCTCCCATTCTGAAACAGAAAACCCAGAGTTTCCCTCATTTCAGGGTTAACATACTCTGAGTTTTCACTTAACCTCCTTTCTGAAACAGGCGCCCCTGGTCTTTTCACGATCGGATAGCTATCCGATCTGAGAAAACGCATGAAGTGGCCAGGTGTAAACAGCCCCAGAAATCATTCTAATATTCTGATTTATTATGAGTGTTGGAAACAGTTCTGCTGCCTAATATATTTGATGAATAAAAGGTTAAAAAGAACTGCATTTATTAAAAAAAATATATAATTTCTAATAATATAAATCTTCTTTACTATCACTTATTTTTAAATCAATTTAACACATCCTTGCTGAATAAAAGTATTGATTTATTTAAAAAAAATAAAAATAAAATACTGACCTCAAATTACTGACCAGTAGTGTATATTGTTGTTACAAAAGATTTCTATTTTTAAAAAAATTGCTTTTTTTTTTTTTTTTTTACTTTTTATTCATCAAAGTATCCTAAAAAAAGTATCACAGGTTATGAAAACATATTAAGCAGCAGAACTGTTTCCAACTTTGATAATGAATCATCATATTAGAATTATTTCTAAAGGATCATGTGATAGACTTGAGTAATGATCCTGAAAATTCAGCTTTGCATCACAGAAATAAATGATCATTTAAACCAATTATTTTAAATTGTAAAAATATATCACAATATTACTAGTATTTTTGATCAAATAAATGCAGGCTTGATGAGCAGAGGAAACTTCTTTCAAAAACATTAAAAATACTAATACTTATACTTGCCCTGTAATACATGTATTCTTTGTTTTAGATGTTATTAACTTAAATTCTTATGAATAATAAAAATGTTGTAATGTCTATTTGTTATTTATGGCCTGTACGCCTCATTATTGATCTGAGCTTCTACATCTTGAATTCGAATAACATTCGATAAAACATAATTGCTGGATTATTTTGACTATAATAAATAAGCAGATGAAACATAGTAGGCCTATACACTGTTTATCACAGATTACTTTGGACCAAAGTTACCATATTATAATTAATTATTATATAGTTCTATTCATTCATTTTATTTAAATTAGCACTGGTTAAAATGTATAAAGCATGAACAAGATATGAAACAATATTTATTAATAATACACAGTTTAAATATCACAAATATCAAATTGTATTTTCATTTGCGTCCTATGCTGGCTAATTACGACGTTTAACCTGTTATCATAATGAAATTCATGCATTTATTTGCAGTGGTGGAATGTAACCAAGTACAAATACTTCGTTACTTTACTTAAGTACATTTTTCACGTATCTGTACTTTACTTAAGTAGAATCAATAGTGCATACTTTTGACTTTTACTTCGTTACTTTTTGCAGCAATTATTATACTTTCTACTCCACCACATTTCTACAACGTTTCGTTACATTTTCGGATCAGTTTTTCCCCTGCCAAAACAGGGATTGAAAAAAATCTCCATGTTTTCGGTGCTGATCGCGTTGGTGGCGCTAACAATAAAGCACCTAAAAGCTGTCACAAAGAACCAGCAAAAGTAATGAATATGTCAAATATAGCAAGAAGACATTTTAATTGTTTATTAATAAACAAGTGTTTTCTGTGTCGGCTGCAAAGATGAGGTTGACGATACTGATACGCGATCTTCGCAGTAGTGAACGCGCCAGAGAGAAATGCGCATTTCATACGGATTATAAGCAGAGAGCAGTCGGTTTTCTTTCGTTTTGAATTGTTCTGTTTAAAAGTACACATTTAAAGCTGTCTAAAGATATATTGATCAGGTCTGTGAGGCAAGTAGGATACCTTATAGCCTACGCTGAGTTTCGGTTCATTTATGAGACGAGCTCCAGTTCACTCGCCAGCGCCTACGTGTCGTGATTATCTATTTTCTACTTATTTATTAAATCCTGGCAATTGTTTGATGAAACATTGATTAAAATTGAGATACAATTAATACAAAACGAAATTCAAATTTAAAAAAGGCTTTGTGCTTTCTGTTTGAGGTCTCAGTGAAAGTTTTAAAGCAGTCTTTTAGTGCCTTTCAGAGCGGTCACGTCTGTAACATTGTTTTTTCCTCATAAATGGGAACACGAAAAATAAAATAAAATGAATATGTTATGTTCTGTGGAGAGAGCCAACCCTTCATCCGGTGGGTATTACTTTTGGTTTGCGCAGTGTAATTCACAGAATTACAAAAAAATATTTTTCTACCTAAAAGTTAAATATTGTTTGTGTCCCGTAACGCATGTGTAGCCTAGATTTCCCATTAAATATAAAACGCATACTGATATTTTTCAATATGTATTAAATGCATTTTCTGAGAATTTATATTTCAAGTTTTTACTGCAAATGTCCCGTTTATAACGATGGAATTGCCAAATATTAAATAATTTATCCTCAACTAGTTTTGTGGTGTAGGTCTACGTATTGTATAATGTTAACTTCAAAAAAGGGGTGTGTCGCGATTCTGCCTTCACCCTTCTCACACCGCGACACAGGTTCGTAGATCTGAGTGTAGCGATTTCGGATTCATATTGTTACAGCCCTAATTATTAGAATATAGACATTAAGAGAATAAATTGTTATGCAAGTACTTTTACTTTTAATACTTAAAGTACATTTAAAATCAGGTAGCCTACTTTTTACTTTTTACTTAAGTAGGGTTTTCATTGTGGTAGGCTACTTCTACTTTTACTAAAGTAAATATGTCTCTGGTTATTTGTACTTTTACTTAAGTACTGAGATTCAGTACTTCCTCCACCACTGTTTATTTATTTGTCATTTAAACTGATGCAAACAGGGAAAGAGAGTAGAAAACACTTATTATCCTGTCGCCCCCTCTAGTGGACAGCATTAAGTATTACGGCCTTCATTGCTCAGATAACTCAAGTCGATGGATTTTTTGGGAAAGTCTGACCAGTTAGAAGCAAGTTAGACCAGTCTGAGGGTCTGAGCTGAGTTTGGTGAAGCATCAAAGTTCTAGGCGGAGTCAATTTCTCATAATAATAATAACAATTAATCCCAAACCTGGTCATTTTGTCAGTATTTAATTTACGTTCACTGATTCTGGCTTCTCTCTTTTCTGTCTCTTTCTTTTCATGTGAACTGAGCAGGCTACACATGCTTAAATTCAAAAAATATAAACTTTATTTCTATTCAAAATTATTTATAGCCCATAGGCTATATGTCACACACGCCTACCTGCCTTTTGATGTAAATAAAAGACTAGAGTGGTAAATGTTACGGACATATTATCATGGTACAGTTCAGCCTATTATTGATTTTTATTTCCACTTCCCTTTTATCCAAAGAGACGGAACTATTTGCACTGTATTTATCAATGGGAGATATGCTAATATAATCTGTCATATACTGTGGCTCACATTAATGGGGTTGCTTGCAAGTCGCAGCAGCACGAATTACTTGACCAGCAACATATTTCTAAATCAAATAGTGTGTGTAGTTAACAGTGAGTGGTGGTTTCAGACATTATTTCATTTAAGGGCATTTGTCAGTGCCGCACTCGTAGCCTACTGACTCTTATTCTGCCTGACAGAAAGAAAAGCTCACAGCTTACTGAAGGCGGAGCGGTTTGACCAATCAGATGAAAGGGGCGTTTCAGCGCCGCCCACGTGTGCAAATGAAATATCGAACCCATAAACCGACTTGTAAACCATAAACGAAAAATGAAAAATCTAGCCAAAATCTAGCCAAAAAAAAACGAATAAACGAGCTGGTTTTCATTTCTCCTTATTCCATTCTAAACAGGAAATGAAATGATCAAAAAGTGCACGGACCCTAGATGTCGCCTTGGCTACGGCAGTTTGGAATATTCTGGGCTCATCTGATTTTTTTGTACATAGCATAACCTACTTTTGTTATGATTTTAGTATCATAATGATTAATAAATGCACGCACAATTATCATGAACTTGATTTGAACAAATGCCTATCAACTTGTGTGTGCAAAATTCAGAATTAAATGAATGTGCAGCAATTTGTACAAATAGAGAGTCTGTAGGCCTATACTGTTGTAGCCATTAAATAAGCGCATTTATTTTCATATTTGTTCAAATGTTATAATGTTATTTTTTTCCCCATGTATGTTGATTTATGAAAAGTGAACAGCACGAGTAAAAGTGAATTTCGTTTTGTATAAATTGTATCTTAATTTTAATACATTTTTCATCAGCCTGTATTTAATAAATAAGATAAATAAGATTTAATAAATAATAATAAAAAAATGATAATCTTGCATTGCACGTTAACTGGAGCGCATCTCATCCTAACTTAACGAAACTCATTGTATGCCTCACACACAGACATGAGAAATACATCAAATACACAAAGCTTGAAATGTCTTTAAACGAAATAATTCAAAACGAAAAGAAAAAGGCTACTCTCTGATTATGTAATCCATTATGTGCATTTCTCTCTATAGGCGCGTTCACTATACGGCGATCGTCAACTTCATCTTTGCAGCCGAGTCGACACTGTCAGAAAACACTAGATTATAAAAAAAAAAATCAATGCACGCGTCACCGGATTTACAAATGCACATCTTGTTGCACCCACACATATTATGTCGAAATAACGAGATATTATGTTGAAATAACATTATTAATAATAATACATATTTTATAATATTTGATTGAATGCTGAATGTTGCGCTTGTTCAGTTAATAAAATGAAAACTTTAATTGTGATCATTAAAATAATTGAATATGAAATATTTAGTGTCCAAGTTTTGCTAATTAATTAATTTATATATGTAAGGCATTCGTTCCAATCAACTGCCTTAGCCAAGGCCACTGGTCTAGTGTATATATCTATGACTTGATCAGTCAAATGAAATACAATAAACGTATAAATAAATATTACAAATTAAAAACCGATCGGAAATGTGGTCCAATTTTCTAATACTATTATTTGATGACAACAATAGATTTGTAAAACAAAATCCAGCCATTTGTGTTTTTTTGTTTCGTTTTTTTAAAGCAAAAAACCAAGCTGCACCCTTTTTTAAATGTCATCTTTCATTCCGAAAGAGAATAATGAACGGGGCGATGTGCAGATTGTAAATATTTAAAATGATTGAATGATTTGATTGTGTCATTATGATGAAGAAACAAGGCAAAAAATGTCAAAAAAAACCATTTGTGGAAGGCATCCGATGAGTGTCAACCCGGCCAGATCAGCAAGTGCATCAAGGCAACCACGATTAGCCGGTGCACCAGCCAGCAAAGTGATTCAATGGTTCATAGGTGTAGCTCGCAGCCTCATCGCCCTACCCTCCACATCTTAAAGAGTGTACAGGCGGTTATTTATATAGGGCAGATAAGAGCTGTGTTTCTCTTCGACGGTAACTGTAAATTGAATTCAAGCTGCGATTTTTGAAGTTGGATATACTCGCGCGGGCAAATACAGATGTGTTAAACACGATAAGAACACAAATTGTACCTTTATTCGTTAATACAGTCGGTATTTCCCACAATGATTCTGCTTTGCTATTGGCCCACGTCACGATCAGTAAGCGCTGCTATTGGCGGTCACGATTATTAAGTATGAAAATGAAAATTCTGTCAGTAATTCCTCCCCCTCATGTTGTTCCAACCCCTTCGTTCATCTTCGGAACACAAATTAAGATATTTTTGATTAAATGACTAAATTGGACTATATTAACGATGTGTTTAATGAACTTTTCTGGGCCAGCAAGTTTCAAAGCCTTAGAAGCCTGAAGAAGTCTCGTTCCGAACACATCGCGATATTTGGCATCAGTTCACGTGTGTCAGATGTTGGTAAGTAGTAAATACGCTGTCC
Source organism: Leuciscus leuciscus (assembly GCF_965113295.1). NCBI lineage: Eukaryota > Metazoa > Chordata > Actinopteri > Cypriniformes > Leuciscidae > Leuciscus > Leuciscus leuciscus. The sequence continues at coordinate 36,072,916 of NC_138737.1, read as the reverse complement.
GAATAATGTGTGATATATAATGTATTTTCTGTTTGTCGATATTAATCAGATTAGCTCACGTTCAGTCACGGCATTATATCTGTCATCTCCGTCCACTGAGGCTTTGCGTTTTATTGCTTTCTAATTCAAAACAGGGTGATTAAGTTACACTGCCTGTCACATGACGTGAGCATAGGCCTAAAGACCTTAAATCAGTTAATCATATTCATATCAGATTAAAAGTAGTACAATTAGTTCCAAAGTTGTATTTGTAGTAGAAGCACAGTACAAACAACACTTACCATGCTTTTACCACATTAACATTAGTTTTACTGTGGTAAGTGTAGTAAAAAGACAGTAATCACAAAACTTACCATGCTTTTACCACACTATTGGTAGTTTTAATGTGATACTTATTGTAAATGCACATTAACCACAACGCTTACCATGCTTTTACCACAGGAATGATGTAAAACAACATAATGATATTTTATTTTCTCTTTTTTCAGCTGAAAAGACCAAAAGGACCTTTCGGACTATTATTGTTTGGAGGACAAGTAAACGGAGGAGACAGACAGCTGCAAAGGCAAATATTCGCAATGGTATATACATGTGTTGGTTCGAACCCTAAATCAAACATTTTATCAAGCATTTGTTGTTTCTTAAACCTTTTCTCGCAAAACCCATAGCCCAATCAGTACGAAGATAGTCTGAAAGTCTTAATAATTCACAAGATTTTACAAGTTGTCAAATTCGTACGATACTCGTACATATTTGTATACTCGTGCACACACTGTCAGAAAGTTGATATTAATTGCATTGTATTGATTACAATTAGTGATGCACCGATGTGAAAATTGAGGCCGATACCGATAACCGATATTAATATTGCTGTTATGGCCGATACCGATATTTGCCGATGTCGATATCTCTGTATAGAAAACAAATTTGAATGATTATCAAATAAAGAGCTATTTTCCAAAACACTTTTTTTTTTACTTTAGAAATGACTGATATTGGGCACCTTTACCTGTGTGCAAAATATGTCACATACGACACACATGCATTATACTGCATTGCATATACAGTAATGTGTGCTGGTCAACTTGTCTAAAATTAAGAAACCCTTAGAAAACAGTAAAAAAAACACACACAAAAAACAGGAACATTGTGTAAAATTAAGATAGGCTACTTTATTTATTATTCCAATATCCAAATATCGAGGGCTTGGAACCAGAGGGGCGTAAGTGGCATTTGACAAACTTTACAGGAGAGCCAAAACAAAATTTTGACCACACTTCAATCAACTGTATTTATTAACCTTCAACCACAACATTGCAACCACATACATACTTATATGAGTAAGTTCTTAAGTGAACATATTATGGAATATTAACACGATGAACATATTCTAAAACCTTGCAAAATCTTGAAAATATGGCAAAAACATCAAATACGCCTTTTTGGCACCAAACATTTCCAATTCTTCTAAAGAAAAATAGGGCGTATCTGCTGATCAATGCAGAAATGATTGGTCAAAACATTGGTTAAAAACACTCTAACTTCATAACTTTTCATTTTATTTAAAATACTGTATACATAGTCATTTCATCATTTCAAACTGTTTAACATTTCATTTCTAACCGTTTAATTTCAATTCTCATTTATGAGTTCACATTCATGTCAAACAGTTTAACATTTAATTTCAAACAGTTTAATTTCTCTTGTTTATTACACATTTCACTTTTTAGTTCACTTTAGTTGAACTAAAAAGTTCACTCACTGCCCACTGTCAGAGTGTTATAGAACTCTGCATAACAGTGAGGAATACTCCCATTGGTGCACAGGGTGAGTAGGTCTTTTTTCTTTAAGGCACTGATCACTGGAGGATTTTCATACAATGAGCTGGGGTGTGTGGTTCTGGTGCCTCTTGTTGCCTGTTGTGCCACCGTCAGTTTTCGAAAGGTTGGGGCGGTGAAATCATACTTGAAGAAGTGAGAATGGAAAGAAAGAACACTTGTGAGAATGGAAAGAAAGAACGACCCATAGTGTACATGAACTTGGACACAAGGACTTTCTGTACTTCAAGTCCCTCTCCAACCACATACTCAAAAACAGAACAAAAGATGAGGAGGGACAATCAGTTCATTGGCAGAAGATTAAATGGTTCCGCTACACGAAAGATGAACCAAAAACAATCTTCTTCAAGTATGATTTCACCGCCCCAACCTTCCGAAAACTGATGGTGGCACAACAGGCAACAAGAGGCACCAGAGGCACCAGAACCACACCCCCCAGCTCATTGTATGAAAATCCTCCAGTGATCAGTGCCTTAAAGAAAAAAGACCTACTCACCCTGTGCACCAATGGGAGTATTCCTCACTGTTATGCAGAGTTCTATACTGTTCGTTGCTCAGACTCGCTCTCCCAGTTTAAAACTAGATTAAAGTCGCATCTCTTCAGCCAGGCATTCATATAATCCTACAGTTCAAACTACAATCCGGCCTGTAGCTCATAAATGCCAGAGGAGAACTGGCCCCCGACTGAGCCTGGGTTCTCCCAAGGTTTTTTTTCTCCATTAGGTCACCTGATGGAGTTTTAGGACACCATTAGGTCACTTGATGATGTTTTTCGGTTCCTTGCCACTGTTGCCTTTGGCTTGCTCAGTTGGGGATATTTTGGGGATATTTAATTTAATTTTATCAATCAATAAATTCCTCTTGAAACAAACATTGTTGTATTATTTTAATTTAATACTGTGAAGCTGCTTAGATACAATCTGTATTGTGAAAAGCGCTATACAAATAAACTTGACTTGACTTGACTTGACTTGAATCGTATGGTAAATTAACTTATTTATAACTGTCTTAATTTATGTTTCAAGAACAATAGTAATTGCACATAGAGTAAGTCGAGACTTTCTTGTTTTACAGCAGAGAAGGAAGACCAGTCCTTATATCAACGCAAGCTAATCGAATAAGTCCTTTGTTTCGGGTGAGGAAGGAACATCTGGTGCCCAAAGAAGACAGAAAGCTGCGCGAGTCCATTGGTATGTCTTGTATTGAAACAATGCTGTAATATGTAGTACATAATTTGATGTTGACAATTTTACATTGTACAGGTTATCACTTGGTTTTTGACCAAGTGAAGCTCTTGAAACAAGTGACAGGAGAGTATGTAACTTGTCTGGAAAGTATCAGAGTCGCATTTGGCACGCGTGCCTTAGGTTGCCGACCCCTGGTCTAGCCTATAGTCTATGGTACCAATCACGTTAGTGAAGCCTGAGTAACATATACTGTAATCGGCATGGTCATGAATGCATGATCTTCATAAAAAATTATGATAGCCTAAAAAAAAACTGCTTAAAAAAAAAACTGCTTTACAACATTGGGTCTTAAAGGTGCTGTATGTAGCTTTTCTACTAAAACGAATCCTTTTTTTATTGCCTGTGTGTGAAGGGGTTGTAATATCACATTAAAATGATCCACTTTTCGGGTTTTGCTATTACCTCTGAAAGCAAGTATTCTTATGTTTATGTGAAGGTGCCGGGTCGGATTTACCGCGAAATCCAGTGACGTCACCTGCATGCGCGGAGCGCTCCCGAGCCTCTCGCCTCGTCTAGCCTACTGATTTTGCACTCAACAGCGACGACACTGCAACTTATGACATGGACTTATGACTTATGCAACTTATGACATGTCTGATAACACTAAGAAACGACCTGCTCCCAGCACAACACAGACTCCAACACAAACTCCACATATTGATAAAAAAAACAATAAAACGTTTTTTTCTTTCTGCTGAAGCTCGTATTAAAGGCCAGACGTGAATCGGATGAGCTTCGGGTGAAAAAACACGGATCAACATCGGCAGGGCGTTTGAATCATGGAGAGACCTTATCTACAAACCTAGAATGTATACATTTCCTGAAGAAAATGTGAAGTAGTGCTTGCAGTGGCAAAATTCGGCACGGTTGATAGGGTTCCATTCTTATCATGGTACGAGCATGGAGCATTAGTTCAACGTCAAGCTGATAAAAGTAGCCTATTATTGTAACGTTGCAGTGGGAGTTTACCTGAGTTTCTAGCATGTTGTGGGATGCTCTCTCTGGTGTGTTGCGTGACGCGTCTCAGTCTGGCCGGTATCCACAGTGCTCGCTCATAAATTCGAGCACGCGCAAGAGCACGCGCTTGTCAACTTATTGGTTGCAATCTGAAACATCACCGCTAGAGGCAGCTGAAAACTACATACAGCTCCTTTAAGTGGCTTGGAAATGCCACAAAAAAAACCTAAAACTGTTTTTCTAAACCTAAAAGCGCCAGGTAAACTCCGAATGACACGACAGACAGCACTTTCCATCAAGTTCTCCGCATCTCCAATAGTGTAAAGGAAAGAGCCACTCGCAAATAATCTTAAGGCAATGCAAACAGTTTGTGCTGTAGTTAAAGCCCGACTCCGACAAGTCGAAAATAAGTGTGCGTTTCCAACAAATTAATCATGTAAACGACAATCTCACCAGTCACGAGAAAAAATATATGTCTCAGAAAGTGCACTATTGTAACGCAAAATCTCAGTTCTTCGTACCTCAGGGCCCGTTCTTCGTACGCCGCTAACTCAGTTAGCTGGATTTGATTATTGGCGATTTGGCATGATCTGGGATTGTTTGGTTCTTCGACGCTCATCCTGGACTTGCTGTCATAGCAACAGGTGCGCAAGCTTATTTCATGTTAACAGGATTAGATCCCGGCTTCATAAGCGCTGGACTTCCCGTATCAGCTCCGCTTATGAAGCCGCAGTCTAATCCTGTTAACATGAAATAAGCCTGCTCCCGAGCAGGTTTAAGCTTGCGCACCTGGGGCCCGTTCTTCGTACGTCGCTAACTCAGTTAGCTGGATTTGATTATTGGCGATTTGGCATGATCTGGGATTGTTTGGTTCTTCGACGCTCCTCCTGGACTTGCTGTCATAGCAACAGGTGCGCAAGCTTATTTCATGTTAACAGGATTAGATCCCGGCTTCATAAGCGGAGCTGATACTGTACCAGCCATTTGGATTATGGACATACTTAATTTAATGCAGCAACAAATTATTTACAGTGTAGCAAGATGATTTAAAACTCATTTACCTGTAATTAAGGTGTTGCTGTTACTGGTCCCTGGCTTTAGGTCTAAAGGCCTATTTATACTTCTGCGTCGAACTTACGCCGTAGCTACGTCGTAGGCTGTGCTTAGCGCGCGTACCCTTTGGCGTACCCTGATGCGCACCTCTCCAAAAATGTAACAACGCGTCAATTCTACGCGGACGCAAGCGCTGTGATTGGTCTGCTAGAACCCCTCCCTCGGGTTTCACATGGTCCCTCTGCATGAGTAATTGCGCGTCAACGCGGACAACGACGCAGAAGTATAAATTAAAACCAACGCGTTGCCTACAGCGTAGAGGCTCCGGCGTAGGTCCGACGCAGAAGTATAAATAGGCCTTAAGGAAGAGCTGCCCCCAGGAATGCCCTCCACAATGGGTCGGTTCTCATTTAGCCCAAGGGCCAGCTCTTCTGCCGGGGTATAACGTGGGGGTGCAGGACCACCACCTGTTTTTTTCTGCTCCGCCTTTTCCTTGGTTGCAGATAACCATAAACAGACAAACACATCATTTAAAATGTCTTTGCTAAAAGAGACTAATCAGTAGAAGTAGAAAAGATTACCAGTTTGAAGAATATTCTTGTACTTCACTTTTACTTGTTCCCATGTTCTAGTGGGTCCTGAGGTGGCTCTGACATTAAGCAATTATGAAATTATTAAAATACAAGAATATATACTGTAATAAGTGATATAACCATAACATGGAACACTTACGCATTTAATTTGTCTGTTACTTTTTGCCAGCCCTCTCTCCTGGCTTTTGCACACTTTGATTCCCAGTGTTCCCTGGCGTTTTAATTATATTTTTCAAACTCTGCATACCCTTCCAGTAAAAATTCCTGCTCTGCTGCGTTGAAAAACTGAGCGCGCTCTTTGGCCATGGTGAGCAGCCAATAGCAGCGTTGCTGATCAATGTTTCTACTATCGATACATATCCCCTTTTAAACCAGCGCGTGAACGCGCAATTATCTCACTAACTCAATCCAGCTATACTAATCATATCCGGCAGGTGTGTTCGAAGAACCAAATTAGTCAGATCATGATTAGCACGATGATATCATCTTGGATGTCTCGTTTGATCTCAGATGTTTTAAGCAACGTACGAAGAACGGGCCCCAGTTGCTATGACAGCAAGTCCAGGATGAGCGTCGAAGACCCAAACAATCCAAGATCATGCCAAATCGCCAACAATCAAATCCAGCTAACTGAGTTCTTCGACGCTCATCCTGGACTTGCTGTCATAGCAACTGGGGCCCGTTCTTCGTACGTTGCTTGAAACATCCAAGATCAAATTATGAGACATCCAAGGTGATATCATCGGCCTAATCATGATCTAACTAATTCGTTTCTTCGAACACACCTGCCAGTTATGATTAGTATAGCTGGATTGAGTTATCTGAGATAACTGCGCGTTCATGCGCTGGTTTAAAAGGGGATATGTATCGATAGTAGAAACATTGATCAGCAACGCTGCTATTGGCTGCTCACCATGGCCAAAGAGCGCGCACAGTTTTTCTCCGCAGCAGAGCAAGAGTTATTGAAGGTTATGCAGAATATGAAACCTTAATTAAAACGCCAGGGAACACCTCAAAGTGTGCAAAAGCCAGGAGAGAGGGCTGGCAAAAAGTAGCAGACAAATGAAATGCGTAAGTGTTCCATGTTATGGTTATATCACTTATTACAGTGTATATTCTTGTATTTTAATCATTTCATAATTGCTTAATGTCAGAGCCACCTCAGGACCCACTAGAACAGTGTTCTTCAACCCTGCTCCCGGAGGACCCCCAACACTGCACGTTTTCTTTGTCTCCCTAATCAAACACACCTGATTCAACTCATCAGCTCATTAACCCATGTGATAATGAGTTGATGAATTGAATCCGGTGTGTTTGATTAGGGAGACAAAGAAAACCAGCAGTGTTGGGGGTCCTCCGGGAGCAGGGTTGAAGAACACTGCACTAGAACATGGGAACAAGTAAAAGGGAAGTACAAGAATATTCTTCAAAATGGTAATCTTTTCTACTTCTACTGTTCTTTGTCTCTTTTACAAAAGAAAAGCACCGTTAAATGTGTTTGTCTGTTTATAACAGCAACCAAGAAAAAGGCTGAGCTGAAAAAAAAAAAAACAGGTGGTGGTCCTGCTCCCTCACATTATACCACATTATACCCCAGCAGTAGAGCTGGCCCTGGGGTTAAATGTGAACCGACCCATTGTGGAGGGCATCCCTGGGGGCAGCTCTTCCTCAGACCAACAGCCAGGAACCAGTAGCAGCAACACCTTCATTACTGGTAAATGAGCTTTAAATGATCTTGCTACACTGTAAAATATATCTTTTTTTTTTGCCGCATTAAATTAAGTAGGCCTATATAATCCAAATGGCTGGTACAGTAATTTCAGCTGTTAAATATTGAGTAGTGATCAATTGCTTTGACTTGTGAAGGTGAAAACTGCTGAACTTAATGTAAGAATATTTTGCCATGAGTTACTGATCACATTTGTTCATATAGTGTAGTTCATTGTAATGCCATTGTGTTTCCTCTTTTGTGCAGTTTTACATAATACACCAACACTTGTACCTGTTCCCAAGAAAGTAGTGGCTGAAATATGTGCAGTAAGTGGACTTTTTCTAACTTTACATCAAAAGGGAAGAAAGTGCAACACTTTGTAATGCCCATTTGTTTCCATTGCACAGGACAGTGAAGAAACCCTCTCAGATGACTGTCCTTTGGAGGAAGTACTTGTAAGTGCATAAATAACTTTACTTCATTTATAGTAACTTGTGTACATATTATTTCTGACTGCAATATGAGTTGCAGGAGGAAAGGCCTACTGCACAAAGTGATACAGAGGTGGGCAGTGTAGTAACCTACTTGTACTTTTTATTTTTGTTGCATGAGGCTTGTGTTGACAGTTCTTTTTTATTTTTTTTTATTTTTTTATTCTTTTTATCCAAACATGGCACAGGGTGATATCCGTATATAAACGGAATCTACAACAGAAAATTTAGTATTTTGACCTGAAAAAACAGAAAAATGAAGGGGAGAAATAGAACTTGACACCTTAAAGAAGAAAAAACTGCCACTAGAGATTGAGTTGCTTCAAAAGGAACTTCAGAGTAAGTGCTAAATACACTATTTCACACAGAGTACTATTGCTGACCTTGGATAACAATATATCTTATTGCAGGCAAAAGATGACCATCATTGGCTTTTCTTGACAAAGAATAATTGAAATAAAACTCAAGGAACTAAGCATGTTGTCTTGTCTTCTATTCATTTAATGAAGGTTTTTGTTTTGAAAAAAAATAAATAAAAAATGGTGTTCCACAATTCTGTCCCGTGCAGCTCTGCCACTAGGTTGGTCCAAGTGCACTGGCTGGAGGTCATCATCAGGCTGCACCTCCACCACAGGGGTCCTCTCCTTTCTGATGGTGGCACTATTGTGGAGTATGGCACATGCAACAATAATGTCACAGGCCCTGTCAGGTGCAACCCTCAGACACTGAAATCTTTCCTTTAGTTGCCCAAAGGTCATTTCAATGCGTGCCCTTGTCCTGGCTAGAGCTGCATTGAAACGGGTTTGGGTCAGGGAATGGCGTCATGAAATACTGCCTGCAGGTATAGCCCCTGTCACCAAGCAGGATCCCGTCGTAAGCACCTGGAAAAATGCAGTTTTGTTAGGCTCAGAATAAATGTATGTAATACAGTGAGCTTGATATTAAATATTTCCTTACCACGTTCAAATAATGTGCATAAATGTGACTCTCTGAAAATCCTGGAGTCATGCACAGAACCAGGCCATTTTGCTTCCACATTTGTGATGTAGGACATGGAGTCACACACCATCTAAGATATTTTTAATCAGTCAACTGCATACTTTTTGATTACATTACTTTTTGTATTATTTGATATATTCTGGACTCGCTTCTCCAAGGTAAATGGTGAATTGTTTGATGTCAGGCTGCATGCTCAGAAAGCGGCAGTGGATTGTGCAGCGTGAGACCACCTTCAGCGACAGGTTCTTGTCGTAAAAACGGACAAGACATGGCTGCGAAAGACTTCCCGTATCACCTCCGCTTATAAAGCCGGGATCTAATCCTGTTAACATGAAATAAGCCTGCTCCCGAGCAGGTTTAAGCTTGGGCACCTGTTGCTATGACAGCAAGTCCAGGATGAGCGTCGAAGAACCAAACAATCCAAGATCATGCCAAATCTCCAACAATCAAATCCAGCTAACTGAGTTAGCGACGTACGAAGAACGGGCCCCTGGGGCCTGTTTCAGAAAGGAGGTTCAACTGAGTTGACTTACCCTGAGATGGGAAACTCTGAGTTTTCGGTTACAGAACAGCGGAAATTAGTTAGTTCAATCAACTCTGAGTTGACTGACTCTGAGTTAAGCGCGTGCACCACCACTATAAAAAGCCATTATCAATGGAGTGCAGATATTATGAGTCACCATGGTAACAGCGCCAGACAAAAAGAGGTCTGCATATTTCTCACCAGCTTCTGCAAGCGTAAGAAGACATATTATTATTTTTTAAATATCGGCTGCAGCAGCGAAGGACAACTAGAGTTAGCTAGGGAGAAAATAGTTGCTCGAGTCAATGCGTATGTTTACATTTTAATTAGTTATACAGTGTTGGGTGTAATTAATTACCAAGTCATCTAAATACTGTCATTTAATTAAAGGGATTACTCTTAATTCTTCTGTAATTTGAAGTAAAATCTGATGTAATTGCATTAGACTATAGAACAATTCTGTATATTTAACATACATTTTTAAAAGGTATATTTTTTATGTAACCTTCTCCCTCTACACACTTTGGTCAATTCAAGAATAATCCATGCAATTGTATATTGTTTATTTGAAAGCATTAAAAGTGCAGTTTCTTGTCTCTCCTTGTATTGTTCAAGTGGTTGAGGTTGATATGGGATTTATTAATAAGTAGACCAATACTTTCTAAAGATAGTCATTATTACATGAATCTAATTACACGGTTGAAGATGTCATTTGTAGTTAGTAATTAATAACTATTTTAGAGTAACTTACCCAACTGTTATAATATCAGAGGTGAAACTGGAAGAACAGTATGTTATTCAACCTAATTTTAATTTTCATGGGTGCAATCCTGCAGGTATTAAAAGAACATGGCAGCAGCTGAAAATTAAATATAAGAACATAATTCAATCAGGTAAGGTTTGAGCATATCATGGGTGTAGGGCTACCTGAATTTACAAATATTTGACATATTAAATAACTAAATAGCATCCCAGTGTCTAGCAGTGCAACAGCATTTTTGGCTGGGGGAATTCCTGGAGGGACTTCAGAGCCAGTCACTCCCGAAGATCCAAGGGCCTTCATAAAATGTAAGAGGTTTACATATGTGTTATTTCTTATATAGGCTATTTTTGATATTTCCATTTATTTTACTTTGGGTTGGGTTTTTTGTTGGTCCCAACAGATTCCGATGGTAATATCTGTCTTTTGGAGCCTCCTGTCCCAACAAAACCTGCAGGCAGTTGTAAGTAGCCTACTCAATACACCAGAAATTATGACAAATAGTGTTATAAAGTGTACTCATCTTCACAGGACGATGGGGATAATGTTATGTGTCACATCAAACAATCTACACATTCAGATTTTTTCACATTTTTATGTGGAGTAGAATCTAAGTTTAAAGCTAAGTATAAATGGGTAGTCTTATCTCTCCCCCCGCCCCCAAAGTGGAAGAACAGCAGGAGGACGGTCCATCAACTTCTGTTGCACAGATGAACAGAGTTCAGTGATTTTCAGTAAATGCCACAGTTTAATTCTGTAGAATTTGTTTAGAACTACATTATGTAACTCTAATCTACTACTGTATATTCAGTTGCCAGTTAAGGAGTTAATAGACTTCATCTTATTTAAAAAAAAAAAAAAAAAAAAAAAAACAGTAAAAATAGCAATATTGTATTTATTAATTAAAGATTAATTTTATTAATAAAAATGTACTGAAAGAATGAATGAGGTGTTTAAACACCACTTCCTCTTTAAAAAAAGGGGAGGAGACCGAAAGAAACTCTGGGTTTACCGAAGAAAACCTGCTCCCGGCCAGGTTAGGTTCACAGAGTAAGTTACCATGGTAACTGACTCTGAGTATAAGTTACCTCTCTTTCAGAAACGGGCTTGACTTACTCTGCTTTCTCAGGTTTAACATACCTCCCATTCTGAAACAGAAAACCCAGAGTTTCCCTCATTTCAGGGTTAACATACTCTGAGTTTTCACTTAACCTCCTTTCTGAAACAGGCGCCCCTGGTCTTTTCACGATCGGATAGCTATCCGATCTGAGAAAACGCATGAAGTGGCCAGGTGTAAACAGCCCCAGAAATCATTCTAATATTCTGATTTATTATGAGTGTTGGAAACAGTTCTGCTGCCTAATATATTTGATGAATAAAAGGTTAAAAAGAACTGCATTTATTAAAAAAAATATATAATTTCTAATAATATAAATCTTCTTTACTATCACTTTTTTTAAATCAATTTAACACATCCTTGCTGAATAAAAGTATTGATTTATTTAAAAAAAATAAAAATAAAATACTGACCTCAAATTACTGACCAGTAGTGTATATTGTTGTTACAAAAGATTTCTATTTTTAAAAAAATTGCTTTTTTTTTCTTATTGTTGTTACAAAAGATTTCTATTTTTAAAAAAATTGCTTTTTTTTTCTTTTTTTTACTTTTTATTCATCAAAGTATCCTAAAAAAAGTATCACAGGTTATGAAAACATATTAAGCAGCAGAACTGTTTCCAACTTTGATAATGAATCATCATATTAGAATTATTTCTAAAGGATCATGTGATAGACTGGAGTAATGATCCTGAAAATTCAGCTTTGCATCACAGAAATAAATGATCATTTAAACCAATTATTTTAAATTGTAAAAATATATCACAATATTACTAGTATTTTTGATCAAATAAATGCAGGCTTGATGAGCAGAGGAAACTTCTTTCAAAAACATTAAAAATACTAATACTTATACTTGCCCTGTAATACATGTATTCTTTGTTTTAGATGTTATTAACTTAAATTCTTATGAATAATAAAAATGTTGTAATGTCTATTTGTTATTTATGGCCTGTACGCCTCATTATTGATCTGAGCTTCTACATCTTGAATTCGAATAACATTCGATAAAACATAATTGCTGGATTATTTTGACTATAATAAATAAGCAGATGAAACATAGTAGGCCTATACACTGTTTATCACAGATTACTTTGGACCAAAGTTACCATATTATAATTAATTATTATATAGTTCTATTCATTCATTTTATTTAAATTAGCACTGGTTAAAATGTATAAAGCATGAACAAGATATGAAACAATATTTATTAATAATACACAGTTTAAATATCACAAATATCAAATTGTATTTTCATTTGCGTCCTATGCTGGCTAATTACGACGTTTAACCTGTTATCATAATGAAATTCATGCATTTATTTGCAGTGGTGGAATGTAACCAAGTACAAATACTTCGTTACTTTACTTAAGTACATTTTTCACGTATCTGTACTTTACTTAAGTAGAATCAATAGTGCATACTTTTGACTTTTACTTCGTTACTTTTTGCAGCAATTATTATACTTTCTACTCCACCACATTTCTACAACGTTTCGTTACATTTTCGGATCAGTTTTTCCCCTGCCAAAACAGGGATTGAAAAAAATCTCCATGTTTTCGGTGCTGATCGCGTTGGTGGCGCTAACAATAAAGCACCTAAAAGCTGTCACAAAGAACCAGCAAAAGTAATGAATATGTCAAATATAGCAAGAAGACATTTTAATTGTTTATTAATAAACAAGTGTTTTCTGTGTCGGCTGCAAAGATGAGGTTGACGATACTGATACGCGATCTTCGCAGTAGTGAACGCGCCAGAGAGAAATGCGCATTTCATACGGATTATAAGCAGAGAGCAGTCGGTTTTCTTTCGTTTTGAATTGTTCTGTTTAAAAGTACACATTTAAAGCTGTCTAAAGATATATTTATCAGGTCTGTGAGGCAAGTAGGATACCTTATAGCCTACGCTGAGTTTCGGTTCATTTATGAGACGAGCTCCAGTTCACTCGCCAGCGCCTACGTGTCGTGATTATCTATTTTCTACTTATTTATTAAATCCTGGCAATTGTTTGATGAAACATTGATTAAAATTGAGATACAATTAATACAAAACGAAATTCAAATTTAAAAAAGGCTTTGTGCTTTCTGTTTGAGGTCTCAGTGAAAGTTTTAAAGCAGTCTTTTAGTGCCTTTCAGAGCGGTCACGTCTGTAACATTGTTTTTTCCTCATAAATGGGAACACGAAAAATAAAATAAAATGAATATGTTATGTTCTGTGGAGAGAGCCAACCCTTCATCCGGTGGGTATTACTTTTGGTTTGCGCAGTGTAATTCACAGAATTACAAAAAAATATTTTTCTACCTAAAAGTTAAATATTGTTTGTGTCCCGTAACGCATGTGTAGCCTAGATTTCCCATTAAATATAAAACGCATACTGATATTTTTCAATATGTATTAAATGCATTTTCTGAGAATTTATATTTCAAGTTTTTACTGCAAATGTCCCGTTTATAACGATGGAATTGCCAAATATTAAATAATTTATCCTCAACTAGTTTTGTGGTGTAGGTCTACGTATTGTATAATGTTAACTTCAAAAAAGGGGTGTGTCGCGATTCTGCCTTCTCCCTTCTCACACCGCGACACAGGTTCGTAGATCTGAGTGTAGCGATTTCGGATTCATATTGTTACAGCCCTAATTATTAGAATATAGACATTAAGAGAATAAATTGTTATGCAAGTACTTTTACTTTTAATACTTAAAGTACATTTAAAATCAGGTACTTTTTACTTTTTACTTAAGTAGGGTTTTCATTGTGGTAGGCTACTTCTACTTTTACTAAAGTAAATATGTCTCTGGTTATTTGTACTTTTACTTAAGTACTGAGATTCAGTACTTCCTCCACCACTGTTTATTTATTTGTCATTTAAACTGATGCAAACAGGGAAAGAGAGTAGAAAACACTTATTATCCTGTCGCCCCCTCTAGTGGACAGCATTAAGTATTACGGCCTTCATTGCTCAGATAACTCAAGTCGATGGATTTTTTGGGAAAGTCTGACCAGTTAGAAGCAAGTTAGACCAGTCTGAGGGTCTGAGCTGAGTTTGGTGAAGCATCAAAGTTCTAGGCGGAGTCAATTTCTCATAATAATAATAACAATTAATCCCAAACCTGGTCATTTTGTCAGTATTTAATTTACGTTCACTGATTCTGGCTTCTCTCTTTTCTGTCTCTTTCTTTTCATGTGAACTGAGCAGGCTACACATGCTTAAATTCAAAAAATATAAACTTTATTTCTATTCAAAATTATTTATAGCCCATAGGCTATATGTCACACACGCCTACCTGCCTTTTGATGTAAATAAAAGACTAGAGTGGTAAATGTTACGGACATATTATCATGGTACAGTTCAGCCTATTATTGATTTTTATTTCCACTTCCCTTTTATCCAAAGAGACGGAACTATTTGCACTGTATTTATCAATGGGAGATATGCTAATATAATCTGTCATATACTGTGGCTCACATTAATGGGGTTGCTTGCAAGTCGCAGCAGCACGAATTACTTGACCAGCAACATATTTCTAAATCAAATAGTGTGTGTAGTTAACAGTGAGTGGTGGTTTCAGACATTATTTCATTAAAGGGCATTTGTCAGTGCCGCACTCGTAGCCTACTGACTCTTATTCTGCCTGACAGAAAGAAAAGCTCACAGCTTACTGAAGGCGGAGCGGTTTGACCAATCAGATGAAAGGGGCGTTTCAGCGCCGCCCACGTGTGCAAATGAAATATCGAACCCATAAACCGACTTGTAAACCATAAACGAAAAATGAAAAATCTAGCCAAAATCTAGCCAAAAAAAACGAATAAACGAGCTGGTTTTCATTTCTCCTTATTCCATTCTAAACAGGAAATGAAATGATCAAAAAGTGCACGGACCCTATGACTAGATGTCGCCTTGGCTACGGCAGTTTGGAATATTCTGGGCTCATCTGATTTTTTTGTACATAGCATAACCTACTTTGTTATGATTTTAGTATCATAATGATTAATAAATGCACGCACAATTATCATGAACTTGATTTGAACAAATGCCTATCAACTTGTGTGTGCAAAATTCAGAATTAAATGAATGTGCAGCAATTTGTACAAATAGAGAGTCTGTAGGCCTATACTGTTGTAGCCATTAAATAAGCGCATTTATTTTCATATTTGTTCAAATGTTATAATGTTATTTTTTTCCCCATGTATGTTGATTTATGAAAAGTGAACAGCACGAGTAAAAGTGAATTTCGTTTTGTATAAATTGTATCTTAATTTTAATACATTTTTCATCAGCCTGTATTTAATAAATAAGATAAATAAGATTTAATAAATAATAATAAAAAAATGATAATCTTGCATTGCACGTTAACTGGAGCGCATCTCATCCTAACTTAACGAAACTCATTGTATGCCTCACACACAGACATGAGAAATACATCAAATACACAAAGCTTGAAATGTCTTTAAACGAAATAATTCAAAACGAAAAGAAAAAGGCTACTCTCTGATTATGTAATCCATTATGTGCATTTCTCTCTATAGGCGCGTTCACTATACGGCGATCGTCAACTTCATCTTTGCAGCCGAGTCGACACTGTCAGAAAACACTAGATTATAAAAAAAAAATCAATGCACGCGTCACCGGATTTACAAATGCACATCTTGTTGCACCCACACATATTATGTTGAAATAACGAGATATTATGTTGAAATAACATTATTAATAATAATACATATTTTAGAATATTTGATTGAATGCTGAATGTTGCGCTTGTTCAGTTAATAAAATTCAAACTTTAATTGTGATCATTAAAATAATTGAATATGAAATATTTAGTGTCCAAGTTTTGCTAATTAATTAATTTATATATGTAAGGCATTCGTTCCAATCAACTGCCTTAGCCAAGGCCACTGGTCTAGTGTATATATCTATGACTTGATCAGTCAAATGAAATACAATAAACGTATAAATAAATATTACAAATTAAAAACCGATCGGAAATGTGGTCCAATTTTCTAATACTATTATTTGATGACAACAATAGATTTGTAAAACAAAATCCAGCCATTTGTGTTTTTTTGTTTCGTTTTTTTAAAGCAAAAAACCAAGCTGCACCCTTTTTTAAATGTCATCTTTCATTCCGAAAGAGAATAATGAACGGGGCGATGTACAGATTGTAAATATTTACGTGTCATTATGATGAAGAAACAAGGCAAAAAATGTCAAAAAAACCATTTGTGGAAGGCATCCGATGAGTGTCAACCCGGCCAGATCAGCAAGTGCATCAAGGCAACCACGATTAGCCGGTGCACCAGCCAGCAAAGTGATTCAATGGTTCATAGGTGTAGCTCGCAGCCTCATCGCCCTACCCTCCACATCTTTAAGAGTGTACAGGCGTTTGTTTATATAGGGCAGATAAGAGCTGTGTTTCTCTTCGACGGTAACTGTAAATTGAATTCAAGCTGCGATTTTTGAAGTTGGATATACTCGCGCGGGCAAATACAGATGTGTTAAACACGATAAGAACACAAATTGTACCTTTATTCGTTAATACAGTCGGTATTTCCCACAATGATTCTGCTTTGCTATTGGCCCACGTCACGATCAGTAAGCGCTGCTATTGGCGGTCACGATTATTAAGTATGAAAATGAAAATTCTGTCAGTAATTCCTCCCCCTCATGTTGTTCCAACCCCTTCGTTCATCTTCGGAACACAAATTAAGATATTTTTGATTAAATGACTAAATTGGACTATATTAACGATGTGTTTAATGAACAAGTTTCAAACCCTTAGAAGCCTGAAGAAGTCTCGTTCCGAACACATCGCGATATTTGGCATCAGTTCACGTGTGTCAGATGTTGGTAAGTAGTAAATACGCTGTCCGAATAATGTGTGATATATAATGTATTTTCTGTTTGTCGATATTAATCAGATTAGCTCACGTTCAGTCACGGCATTATATCTGTCATCTCCGTCCACTGAGGCTTTGCGTTTTATTGCTTTCTAATTCAAAACAGGGTGATTAAGTTACACTGCCTGTCACATGACGTGAGCATAGGCCTAAAGACCTTAAATCAGTTAATCATATTCATATCAGATTAAAAGTAGTACAATTAGTTCCAAAGTTGTATTTGTAGTAGAAGCACAGTACAAACAACACTTACCATGCTTTTACCACATTAACATTAGTTTTACTGTGGTAAGTGTAGTAAAAAGACAGTAATCACAAAACTTACCATGCTTTTACCACACTATTGGTAGTTTTAATGTGATACTTATTGTAAATGCACATTAACCACAACGCTTACCATGCTTTTACCACAGGAATGATGTAAAACAACATAATGATATTTTATTTTCTCTTTTTTCAGCTGAAAAGACCAAAAGGACCTTTCGGACTATTATTGTTTGAGGACAAGTAAACGGAGGAGACAGACAGCTGCAAAGGCAAATATTCGCAATGGTATATACATGTGTTGGTTCGAACCCTAAATCAAACATTTTATCAAGCATTTGTTGTTTCTTAAACCTTTTCTCGCAAAACCCATAGCCCAATCAGTACGAAGATAGTCTGAAAGTCTTAATAATTCACAAGATTTAACAAGTTGTCAAATTCGTACGATACTCGTACATATTTGTATACTCGTACACACACTGTCAGAAAGTTGATATTAATTGCATTGTATTGATTACAATTAGTGATGCACCGATGTGAAAATTGAGGCCGATACCGATATTAATATTGCTGTTATGGCCGATACCGATATTTGCCGATGTCGATATCTCTGTATAGAAAACAAATTTGAATGATTATCAAATAAAGAGCTATTTTCCAAAACACTTTTTTTTTTACTTTAGAAATGACTGATATTGGGCACCTTTACCTGTGTGCAAAATATGTCACATACGACACACATGCATTATACTGCATTGCATATACAGTAATGTGTGCTGGTCAACTTGTCTAAAATTAAGAAACCCTTAGAAAACAGTAAAAAAAACACACACAAAAAACAGGAACATTGTGTAAAATTAAGATAGGCTACTTTATTTATTATTCCAATATCCAAATATCGAGGGCTTGGAACCAGAGGGGCGTAAGTGGCATTTGACAAACTTTACAGGAGAGCCAAAACAAAATTTTGACCACACTTCAATCAACTGTATTTATTAACCTTCAACCACAACATTGCAACCACATACATACTTATATGAGTAAGTTCTTAAGTGAACATATTATGGAATATTAACACGATGAACATATTCTAAAACCTTGCAAAATCTTGAAAATATGGCAAAAACATCAAATACGCCTTTTTGGCACCAAACATTTCCAATTCTTCTAAAGAAAAATAGGGCGTATCTGCTGATCAATGCAGAAATGATTGGTCAAAACATTGGTTAAAAACACTCTAACTTCATAACTTTTCATTTTATTTAAAATACTGTATACATAGTCATTTCATCATTTCAAACTGTTTAACATTTCATTTCTAACCGTTTAATTTCAATTCTCATTTATGAGTTCACATTCATGTCAAACAGTTTAACATTTAATTTCAAACAGTTTAATTTCTCTTGTTTATTACACATTTCACTTTTTAGTTCACTTTAGTTGAACTAAAAAGTTCACTCACTGCCCACTGTCAGAGTGTTATAGAACTCTGCATAACAGTGAGGAATACTCCCATTGGTGCACAGGGTGAGTAGGTCTTTTTTCTTTAAGGCACTGATCACTGGAGGATTTTCATACAATGAGCTGGGGTGTGTGGTTCTGGTGCCTCTGGTGCCTCTTGTTGCCTGTTGTGCCACCGTCAGTTTTCGGAAGGTTGGGGCGGTGAAATCATACTTGAAGAAGATTGTTTTTGGTTCATCTTTCGTGTAGCGGAACCATTTAATCTTCTGCCAATGAACTGATTGTCCCTCCTCATCTTTTGTTCTGTTTTTGAGTATGTGGTTGGAGAGGGACTTGAAGTCCAGAAAGTCCTTGTGTTCAAGTTCATGTACACTGTATGGGTCGTTCCTTCTTGCCATTCTCACAAGTGTGTAGTAGCCATCAGTAAATAGAAGTATGGGAGTAAATAGAAATGGGAGTAAATAGAAACTTTTCTTCTTGCAGTTTCCACTGCAGCATGCACACTATCACACTCCATGTCTAGTAGCCATCCATGATGGCTACTACACACTTGTGAGAATGGAAAGAAAGAACGACCCATAGTGTACATGAACTTGGACACAAGGACTTTCTGTACTTCAAGTCCCTCTCCAACCACATACTCAAAAACAGAACAAAAGATGAGGAGGGACAATCAGTTCATTGGCAGAAGATTAAATGGTTCCGCTACACGAAAGATGAACCAAAAACAATCTTCTTCAAGTATGATTTCACCGCCCCAACCTTCCGAAAACTGACGGTGGCACAACAGGCAACAAGAGGCACCAGAGGCACCAGAACCACACACCCCAGCTCATTGTATGAAAATCCTCCAGTGATCAGTGCCTTAAAGAAAAAAGACCTACTCACCCTGTGCACCAATGGGAGTATTCCTCACTGTTATGCAGAGTTCTATACTGTTCGTTGCTCAGACTCGCTCTCCCAGTTTAAAACTAGATTAAAGTCGCATCTCTTCAGCCAGGCATTCATATAATCCTACAGTTCAAACTACAATCCGGCCTGTAGCTCATAAATGCCAGAGGAGAACTGGCCCCCGACTGAGCCTGGGTTCTCCCAAGGTTTTTTTTCTCCATTAGGTCACCTGATGGAGTTTTAGGACACCATTAGGTCACTTGATGGAGTTTTTCGGTTCCTTGCCACTGTTGCCTTTGGCTTGCTCAGTTGGGGATATTTTGGGGATATTTAATTTAATTTTATCAATCAATAAATTCCTCTTGAAACAAACATTGTTGTATTATTTTAATTTAATACTGTGAAGCTGCTTAGATACAATCTGTATTGTGAAAAGCGCTATACAAATAAACTTGACTTGACTTGACTTGAATCGTATGGTAAATTAACTTATTTATAACTGTCTTAATTTATGTTTCAAGAACAATAGTAATTGCACATAGAGTAAGTCGAGACTTTCTTGTTTTACAGCAGAGAAGGAAGACCAGTCCTTATATCAACGCAAGCTAATCGAATAAGTCCTTTGTTTCGGGTGAGGAAGGAACATCTGGTGCCCAAAGAAGACAGAAAGCTGCGCGAGTCCATTGGTATGTCTTGTATTGAAACAATGCTGTAATATGTAGTACATAATTTGATGTTGACAATTTTACATTGTACAGGTTATCACTTGGTTTTTGACCAAGTGAAGCTCTTGAAACAAGTGACAGGAGAGTATGTAACTTGTCTGGAAAGTATCAGAGTCGCATTTGGCACGCGTGCCTTAGGTTGCCGACTCCTGGTCTAGCCTATAGTCTATGGTACCAATCACGTTAGTGAAGCCTGAGTAACATATACTGTAATCGGCATGGTCATGAATGCATGATCTTCATAAAAAATTATGATAGCCTAAAAAAAAACTGCTTAAAAAAAAAAACTGCTTTACAACATTGGGTCTTAAAGGTGCTGTATGTAGCTTTTCTACTAAAACGAATCCTTTTTTTATTGCCTGTGTGTGAAGGGGTTGTAATATCACATTAAAATGATCCACTTTTCGGGTTTTGCTATTACCTCTGAAAGCAAGTATTCTTATGTTTATGTGAAGGTGCCGGGTCGGATTTACCGCGAAATCCAGTGATGTCACCTGCATGCGCGGAGCGCTCCCGAGCCTCTCGCCTCGTCTAGCCTACTGATTTTGCACTCAACAGCGACGACACTGCAACTTATGACATGGACTTATGACTTATGCAACTTATGACATGTCTGATAACACTAAGAAACGACCTGCTCCCAGCACAACACAGACTCCAACACAAACTCCACATATTGATAAAAAAAACAATAAAACGTTTTTTTCTTTCTGCTGAAGCTCGTATTAAAGGCCAGACGTGAATCGGATGAACTTCGGGTGAAAAAACACGGATCAACATCGGCAGGGCGTTTGAATCATGGAGAGACCTTATCTACAAACCTAGAATGTATACATTTCCTGAAGAAAATGTGAAGTAGTGCTTGCAGTGGCAAAATTCGGCACGGTTGATAGGGTTCCATTCTTATCATGGTACGAGCATGGAGCATTAGTTCAACGTCAAGCTGATAAAAGTAGCCTATTATTGTAACGTTGCAGTGGGAGTTTACCTGAGTTTCTAGCATGTTGTGGGATGCTCTCTCTGGTGTGTTGCGTGACGCGTCTCAGTCTGGCCGGTATCCACAGTGCTCGCTCATAAATTCGAGCACGCGCAAGAGCACGCGCTTGTCAACTTATTGGTTGCAATCTGAAACATCACCGCTAGAGGCCGCTGAAAACTACATACAGCTCCTTTAAGTGGCTTGGAAATGCCACAAAAAAACCTACAACTGTTTTTCTAAACCTAAAAGCGCCAGGTAAACTCCGAATGACACGACAGACAGCACTTTCCATCAAGTTCTCCGCATCTCCAATAGTGTAAAGGAAAGAGCCACTCGCAAATAATCTTAAGGCAATGCAAACAGTTTGTGCTGTAGTTAAAGCCCGACTCCGACAAGTCGAAAATAAGTGTGCGTTTCCAATAGGGCTGGGGTAAACGATTATTAATTAAACGATTAGTCGGGCGATTATTTTATCGATTAGTCGACTAATCTAATGACTAATTGGAATTATTTATCCTGTCTGTTATTCGCATATCTCTGTCGAGCCGTTACTCCGATGGATTTCAAACTCGACAGCTGTCTGGGCACGAGTAAGTGCAGTGCCAAGTTTGACGTTGTTTGGATGAGAAATGCAAAAGATATGTTAAATATATTGGTAAAAGAAGCACTTAGAAGGTTGTGGTTTAAAAATAAACATTCTGACATAAACACACTGTCAGCTACAATGTTTACTTCTGAATAATATAGTATAAATGTGATAAATCCTTTTTTTTTCATGCAATTAATCCATTGAATCAATATAAAAGTTAATTTTCACATTGAAACTGTTGAAAATACACAACAAAGTAAGTTGATCCACATATGACAGCCTCTGAACTCGGTCAATACTAATCTGGACTAAACATAGGCTACATTCAATCAGCCATCGCTAGAAATACCTTCTGAACGACGGCGACCTTCTTTTTTGACGGCGATCAGCTGTAAAATGGCTTAGGTCCTGCTCGGTTTTCGTTGACTTTGAGTACAAGAATTGAAAGTTTTTTAAAAGATCCCCTGGGGTTAACGTGTCAGCATTCGACAGAAGTTTGACGCTGTCGTGTGAGAACAAGCATCAGTCGGCATTTCTCTTCCTCCCGCGTGCCTCATCTTCTTAATCTCCTCACGTAAATGATTAGATTTCGATGGCTTACGTTTCTTCCCTACGGCAGAATCCACCACAGGTTCATCAATGTATTATTTTTTTTGTTTGTTTGTTGATCAAAAAGTGCAAAGTAGATAAGGAAAACTAGGATGCCGGGTGTCAGAGCGCCACCGTTACTGTTTACAATGCGTGGAATGGTGCGCTGTGATTGGTTGAGCGGATTTGTGGCATTCTGCAGAGAAAGGAGACGTGTGTGTGTGGCGAGCTGTACCTCCGGGAATGGTGCAAAAAAATAAATAGATAATAAATGAAGAAGCGTCGACGCAAAAAATATGACGTCGACGTAATTTTGGCGTCGACGTCATCGACGCACCGCTACAGCTCTAGTTTCCAACAAATTAATCATGTAAACGACAATCTCACCAGTCACGAGAAAAAATATATATCTCAGAAAGTGCACTATTGTAACGCAAAATCTCAGTTCTTCGTACCTCAGGGCCCGTTCTTCGTACGCCGCTAACTCAGTTAGCTTGATTTGATTATTGGCGATTTGGCATGATCTGGGATTGTTTGGTTCTTCGACGCTCATCCTGGACTTGCTGTCATAGCAACAGGTGCGCAAGCTTATTTCATGTTAACAGGATTAGATCCCGGCTTCATAAGCGCTGGACTTCCCGTATCAGCTCCGCTTATGAAGCCGCAGTCTAATCCTGTTAACATGAAATAAGCCTGCTCCCGAGCAGGTTTAAGCTTGCGCACCTGGGGCCCGTTCTTCGTACGTCGCTAACTCAGTTAGCTGGATTTGATTATTGGCGATTTGGCATGATCTGGGATTGTTTGGTTCTTCGACGCTCCTCCTGGACTTGCTGTCATAGCAACAGGTGCGCAAGCTTATTTCATGTTAACAGGATTAGATCCCGGCTTCATAAGCGGAGCTGATACTGTACCAGCCATTTGGATTATAGACATACTTAATTTAATGCAGCAACAAATTATTTACAGTGTAGCAAGATGATTTAAAACTCATTTACCTGTAATTAAGGTGTTGCTGTTACTGGTCCCTGGCTTTAGGTCTAAAGGCCTATTTATACTTCTGCGTCAAACTTACGCCGTAGCTACGTCGTAGGCTGTGCTTAGCGCGCGTACCCTTTGGCGTACCCGGATGCGCACCTCTCCAAAAATGTAACAACGCGTCAATTCTACGCGGACGCAAGCGCTGTGATTGGTCTGCTAGAACCCCTCCCTCGGGTTTCACATGGTCCCTCTGCATGAGTAATTGCGCGTCAACGCGGACAACGACGCAGAAGTATAAATTAAAACCAACGCGTTGCCTACAGCGTAGACGCTCCGGCGTAGGTCCGACGCAGAAGTATAAATAGGCCTTAAGGAAGAGCTGCCCCCAGGAATGCCCTCCACAATGGGTCGGTTCTCATTTAGCCCAAGGGCCAGCTCTTCTGCCGGGGTATAACGTGGGGGTGCAGGACCACCACCTGTTTTTTTCTGCTCCGCCTTTTCCTTGGTTGCAGATAACCATAAACAGACAAACACATCATTTAAAATGTCTTTGCTAAAAGAGACTAATCAGTAGAAGTAGAAAAGATTACCAGTTTGAAGAATATTCTTGTACTTCACTTTTACTTGTTCCCATGTTCTAGTGGGTCCTGAGGTGGCTCTGACATTAAGCAATTATGAAATTATTAAAATACAAGAATATATACTGTAATAAGTGATATAACCATAACATGGAACACTTACGCATTTAATTTGTCTGTTACTTTTTGCCAGCCCTCTCTCCTGGCTTTTGCACACTTTGATTCCCAGTGTTCCCTGGCGTTTTAATTATATTTTTCAAACTCTGCATACCCTTCCAGTAAAAATTCCTGCTCTGCTGCGTTGAAAAACTGAGCGCGCTCTTTGGCCATGGTGAGCAGCCAATAGCAGCGTTGCTGATCAATGTTTCTACTATCGATACATATCCCCTTTTAAACCAGCGCGTGAACGCGCAATTATCTCACTAACTCAATCCAGCTATACTAATCATATCCGGCAGGTGTGTTCGAAGAACCAAATTAGTCAGATCATGATTAGCACGATGATATCATCTTGGATGTCTCGTTTGATCTCAGATGTTTTAAGCAACGTACGAAGAACGGGCCCCAGTTGCTATGACAGCAAGTCCAGGATGAGCGTCGAAGACCCAAACAATCCAAGATCATGCCAAATCGCCAACAATCAAATCCAGCTAACTGAGTTCTTCGACGCTCATCCTGGACTTGCTGTCATAGCAACTGGGGCCCGTTCTTCGTACGTTGCTTGAAACATCCAAGATCAAATTATGAGACATCCAAGGTGATATCATCGGCCTAATCATGATCTGACTAATTCGTTTCTTCGAACACACCTGCCAGTTATGATTAGTATAGCTGGATTGAGTTATCTGAGATAACTGCGCGTTCATGCGCTGGTTTAAAAGGGGATATGTATCGATAGTAGAAACATTGATCAGCAACGCTGCTATTGGCTGCTCACCATGGCCAAAGAGCGCGCACAGTTTTTCTCCGCAGCAGAGCAAGAGTTATTGAAGGTTATGCAGAATATGAAACCTTAATTAAAACGCCAGGGAACACCTCAAAGTGTGCAAAAGCCAGGAGAGAGGGCTGGGAAAAAGTAGCAGACAAATGAAATGCGTAAGTGTTCCATGTTATGGTTATATCACTTATTACAGTGTATATTCTTGTATTTTAATCATTTCATAATTGCTTAATGTCAGAGCCACCTCAGGACCCACTAGAACAGTGTTCTTCAACCCTGCTCCCGGAGGACCCCCAACACTGCACGTTTTCTTTGTCTCCCTAATCAAACACACCTGATTCAACTCATCAGCTCATTAACCCATGTGATAATGAGTTGATGAATTGAATCCGGTGTGTTTGATTAGGGAGACAAAGAAAACCAGCAGTGTTGGGGGTCCTCCGGGAGCAGGGTTGAAGAACACTGCACTAGAACATGGGAACAAGTAAAAGGGAAGTACAAGAATATTCTTCAAAATGGTAATCTTTTCTACTTCTACTGTTCTTTGTCTCTTTTACAAAAGAAAAGCACCGTTAAATGTGTTTGTCTGTTTATAACAGCAACCAAGAAAAAGGCTGAGCTGAAAAAAAAACAAACAGGTGGTGGTCCTGCTCCCTCACATTATACCACATTATACCCCAGCAGTAGAGCTGGCCCTGGGGTTAAATGTGAACCGACCCATTGTGGAGGGCATCCCTGGGGGCAGCTCTTCCTCAGACCAACAGCCAGGAACCAGTAGCAGCAACACCTTCATTACTGGTAAATGAGCTTTAAAGATCTTGCTACACTGTAAAATATATCTTTTTTTTTTGCCGCATTAAATTAAGTAGGCCTATATAATCCAAATGGCTGGTACAGTAATTTCAGCTGTTAAATATTGAGTAGTGATCAATTGCTTTGACTTGTGAAGGTGAAAACTGCTGAACTTAATGTAAGAATATTTTGCCATGAGTTACTGATCACATTTGTTCATATAGTGTAGTTCATTGTAATGCCATTGTGTTTCCTCTTTTGTGCAGTTTTACATAATACACCAACACTTGTACCTGTTCCCAAGAAAGTAGTGGCTGAAATGTGTGCAGTAAGTGGACTTTTTCTAACTTTACATCAAAAGGGAAGAAAGTGCAACACTTTGTAATGCCCATTTGTTTCCATTGCACAGGACAGTGAAGAAACCCTCTCAGATGACTGTCCTTTGGAGGAAGTACTTGTAAGTGCATAAATAACTTTACTTCATTTATAGTAACTTGTGTACATATTATTTCTGACTGCAATATGAGTTGCAGGAGGAAAGGCCTACTGCACAAAGTGATACAGAGGTGGGCAGTGTAGTAACCTACTTGTACTTTTTATTTTTGTTGCATGAGGCTTGTGTTGACAGTTCTTTTTTTTTTTTTCTTTTTTTTTTATTCTTTTTATCCAAACATGGCACAGGGTGATATCCGTATATAAACGGAATCTACAACAGAAAATTTAGTATTTTGACCTGAAAAAACAGAAAAATGAAGGGGAGAAATAGAACTTGACACCTTAAAGAAGAAAAAACTGGCACTAGAGATTGAGTTGCTTCAAAAGGAACTTCAGAGTAAGTGCTAAATACACTATTTCACACAGAGTACTATTGCTGACCTTGGATAACAATATATCTTATTGCAGGCAAAAGATGACCATCATTGGCTTTTCTTGACAAAGAATAATTGAAATAAAACTCAAGGAACTAAGCATGTTGTCTTGTCTTCTATTCATTTAATGAAGGTTTTTGTTTTGAAAAAAAAAAAAAAAAAAATGGTGTTCCACAATTCTGTCCCGTGCAGCTCTGCCACTAGGTTGGTCCAAGTGCACTGGCTGGAGGTCATCATCAGGCTGCACCTCCACCACAGGGGTCCTCTCCTTTCTGATGGTGGCACTATTGTGGAGTATGGCACATGCAACAATAATGTCACAGGCCCTGTCAGGTGCAACCCTCAGACACTGAAATCTTTCCTTTAGTTGCCCAAAGGTCATTTCAATGCGTGCCCTTGTCCTGGCTAGAGCTGCATTGAAACGGGTTTGGGTCAGGGAATGGCGTCATGAAATACTGCCTGCAGGTATAGCCCCTGTCACCAAGCAGGATCCCGTCGTAAGCACCTGGAAAAATGCAGTTTTGTTAGGCTCAGAATAAATGTATGTAATACAGTGAGCTTGATATTAAATATTTCCTTACCACGTTCAAATAATGTGCATGAATGTGACTCTCTGAAAATCCTGGAGTCATGCACAGAACCAGGCCATTTTGCTTCCACATTTGTGATGTAGGACATGGAGTCACACACCATCTAAGATATTTTTAATCAGTCAACTGCATACTTTTTGATTACATTACTTTTTGTATTATTTGATATATTCTGGACTCGCTTCTCCAAGGTAAATGGTGAATTGTTTGATGTCAGGCTGCATGCCCAGAAAGCGGCAGTGGATTGTGCAGCGTGAGACCACCTTCAGCGACAGGTTCTTGTCGTAAAAACGGACAAGACATGGCTGCGAAAGACTTCCCGTATCACCTCCGCTTATAAAGCCGGGATCTAATCCTGTTAACATGAAATAAGCCTGCTCCCGAGCAGGTTTAAGCTTGGGCACCTGTTGCTATGACAGCAAGTCCAGGATGAGCGTCGAAGAACCAAACAATCCAAGATCATGCCAAATCTCCAACAATCAAATCCAGCTAACTGAGTTAGCGACGTACGAAGAACGGGCCCCTGGGGCCTGTTTCAGAAAGGAGGTTCAACTGAGTTGACTTACCCTGAGATGGGAAACTCTGAGTTTTCGGTTACAGAACAGCGGAAATTAGTTAGTTCAATCAACTCTGAGTTGACTGACTCTGAGTTAAGCGCGTGCACCACCACTATAAAAAGCCATTATCAATGGAGTGCAGATATTATGAGTCACCATGGTAACAGCGCCAGACAAAAAGAGGTCTGCATATTTCTCACCAGCTTCTGCAAGCCTAAGAAGACATATTATTATTTTTTAAATATCGGCTGCAGCAGCGAAGGACAACTAGAGTTAGCTAGGGAGAAAATAGTTGCTCGAGTCAATGCGTATGTTTACATTTTAATTAGTTATACAGTGTTGGGTGTAATTAATTACCAAGTCATCTAAATACTGTCATTTAATTAAAGGGATTACTCTTAATTCTTCTGTAATTTGAAGTAAAATCTGATGTAATTGCATTAGACTATAGAACAATTCTGTATATTTAACATACATTTTTAAAAGGTATATTTTTTATGTAACCTTCTCCCTCTACACACTTTGGTCAATTCAAGAATAATCCATGCAATTGTATATTGTTTATTTGAAAGCATTAAAAGTGCAGTTTCTTGTCTCTCCTTGTATTGTTCAAGTGGTTGAGGTTGATATGGGATTTATTAATAAGTAGACCAATACTTTCTAAAGATAGTCATTATTACATGAATCTAATTACACGGTTGAAGATGTCATTTGTAGTTAGTAATTAATAACTATTTTAGAGTAACTTACCCAACTGTTATAATATCAGAGGTGAAACTGGAAGAACAGTATGTTATTCAACCTAATTTTAATTTTCATGGGTGCAATCCTGCAGGTATTAAAAGAACATGGCAGCAGCTGAAAATTAAATATAAGAACATAATTCAATCAGGTAAGGTTTGAGCATATCATGGGTGTAGGGCTACCTGAATTTACAAATATTTGACATATTAAATAACTAAATAGCATCCCAGTG
This sequence comes from Leuciscus leuciscus, assembly GCF_965113295.1. NCBI lineage: Eukaryota > Metazoa > Chordata > Actinopteri > Cypriniformes > Leuciscidae > Leuciscus > Leuciscus leuciscus. The sequence continues at coordinate 36,043,951 of NC_138737.1, read as the reverse complement.
TCTAGCAGTGCAGCAGCATTTTTGGCTGGGGGAATTCCTGGAGGGACTTCAGAGCCAGTCACTCCCGAAGATCCAAGGGCCTTCATAAAATGTAAGAGGTTTACATATGTGTTATTTCTTATATAGGCTATTTTTGATATTTCCATTTATTTTACTTTGGGTTGGGTTTTTTGTTGGTCCCAACAGATTCCGATGGTAATATCTGTCTTTTGGAGCCTCCTGTCCCAACAAAACCTGCAGGCAGTTGTAAGTAGCCTACTCAATACACCAGAAATTATGACAAATAGTGTTATAAAGTGTACTCATCTTCACAGGACGATGGGGATAATGTTATGTGTCACATCAAACAATCTACACATTCAGATTTTTTCACATTTTTATGTGGAGTAGAATCTAAGTTTAAAGCTAAGTATAAATGGGTAGTCTTATCTCTCCCCCCCGCCCCCAAAGTGGAAGAACAGCAGGAGGACGGTCCATCAACTTCTGTTGCACAGATGAACAGAGTTCAGTGATTTTCAGTAAATGCCACAGTTTAATTCTGTAGAATTTGTTTAGAACTACATTATGTAACTCTAATCTACTACTGTATATTCAGTTGCCAGTTAAGGAGTTAATAGACTTCATCTTATTTAAAAAATTAAAAATTAAAAAAAAAACCGTAAAAATAGCAATATTGTATTTATTAATTAAAGATTAATTTTATTAATAAAAATGTACTGAAAGAATGAATGAGGTGTTTAAACACCACTTCCTCTTTAAAAAAAGGGGAGGAGACCGAAAGAAACTCTGGGTTTACCGAAGAAAACCTGCTCCCGGCCAGGTTAGGTTCACAGAGTAAGTTACCATGGTAACTGACTCTGAGTATAAGTTACCTCTCTTTCAGAAACGGGCTTGACTTACTCTGCTTTCTCAGGTTTAACATACCTCCCATTCTGAAACAGAAAACCCAGAGTTTCCCTCATTTCAGGGTTAACATACTCTGAGTTTTCACTTAACCTCCTTTCTGAAACAGGCGCCCCTGGTCTTTTCACGATCGGATAGCTATCCGATCTGAGAAAACGCATGAAGTGGCCAGGTGTAAACAGCCCCAGAAATCATTCTAATATTCTGATTTATTATGAGTGTTGGAAACAGTTCTGCTGCCTAATATATTTGATGAATAAAAGGTTAAAAAGAACTGCATTTATTAAAAAAAATATATAATTTCTAATAATATAAATCTTCTTTACTATCACTTTTTTTTAAATCAATTTAACACATCCTTGCTGAATAAAAGTATTGATTTATTAAAAAAAAAAAAAAAAAAAATACTGACCTCAAATTACTGACCAGTAGTGTATATTGTTGTTACAAAAGATTTCTATTTTTTAAAAAATTGCTTTTTTTTTTTTTTTTTTTTTTTTTACTTTTTATTCATCAAAGTATCCTAAAAAAAGTATCACAGGTTATGAAAACATATTAAGCAGCAGAACTGTTTCCAACTTTGATAATGAATCATCATATTAGAATTATTTCTAAAGGATCATGTGATAGACTGGAGTAATGATCCTGAAAATTCAGCTTTGCATCACAGAAATAAATGATCATTTAAACCAATTATTTTAAATTGTAAAAATATATCACAATATTACTAGTATTTTTGATCAAATAAATGCAGGCTTGATGAGCAGAGGAAACTTCTTTCAAAAACATAAAAAATACTAATACTTATACTTGCCCTGTAATACATGTATTCTTTGTTTTAGATGTTATTAACTTAAATTCTTATGAATAATAAAAATGTTGTAATGTCTATTTGTTATTTATGGCCTGTACGCCTCATTATTGATCTGAGCTTCTACATCTTGAATTCGAATAACATTCGATAAAACATAATTGCTGGATTATTTTGACTATAATAAATAAGCAGATGAAACATAGTAGGCCTATACACTGTTTATCACAGATTACTTTGGACCAAAGTTACCATATTATAATTAATTATTATATAGTTCTATTCATTCATTTTATTTAAATTAGCACTGGTTAAAATGTATAAAGCATGAACAAGATATGAAACAATATTTATTAATAATACACAGTTTAAATATCACAAATATCAAATTGTATTTTCATTTGCGTCCTATGCTGGCTAATTACGACGTTTAACCTGTTATCATAATGAAATTCATGCATTTATTTGCAGTGGTGGAATGTAACCAAGTACAAATACTTCGTTACTTTACTTAAGTACATTTTTCACGTATCTGTACTTTACTTAAGTAGAATCAATAGTGCATACTTTTGACTTTTACTTCGTTACTTTTTGCAGCAATTATTATACTTTCTACTCCACCACATTTCTACAACGTTTCGTTACATTTTCGGATCAGTTTTTCCCCTGCCAAAACAGGGATTGAAAAAAATCTCCATGTTTTCGGTGCTGATCGCGTTGGTGGCGCTAACAATAAAGCACCTAAAAGCTGTCACAAAGAACCAGCAAAAGTAATGAATATGTCAAATATAGCAAGAAGACATTTTAATTGTTTATTAATAAACAAGTGTTTTCTGTGTCGGCTGCAAAGATGAGGTTGACGATACTGATACGCGATCTTCGCAGTAGTGAACGCGCCAGAGAGAAATGCGCATTTCATACGGATTATAAGCAGAGAGCAGTCGGTTTTCTTTCGTTTTGAATTGTTCTGTTTAAAAGTACACATTTAAAGCTGTCTAAAGATATATTTATCAGGTCTGTGAGGCAAGTAGGATACCTTATAGCCTACGCTGAGTTTCGGTTCATTTATGAGACGAGCTCCAGTTCACTCGCCAGCGCCTACGTGTCGTGATTATCTATTTTCTACTTATTTATTAAATCCTGGCAATTGTTTGATGAAACATTGATTAAAATTGAGATACAATTAATACAAAACGAAATTCAAATTTAAAAAAGGCTTTGTGCTTTCTGTTTGAGGTCTCAGTGAAAGTTTTAAAGCAGTCTTTTAGTGCCTTTCAGAGCGGTCACGTCTGTAACATTGTTTTTTCCTCATAAATGGGAACACGAAAAATAAAATAAAATGAATATGTTATGTTCTGTGGAGAGAGCCAACCCTTCATCCGGTGGGTATTACTTTTGGTTTGCGCAGTGTAATTCACAGAATTACAAAAAAATATTTTTCTACCTAAAAGTTAAATATTGTTTGTGTCCCGTAACGCATGTGTAGCCTAGATTTCCCATTAAATATAAAACGCATACTGATATTTTTCAATATGTATTAAATGCATTTTCTGAGAATTTATATTTCAAGTTTTTACTGCAAATGTCCCGTTTATAACGATGGAATTGCCAAATATTAAATAATTTATCCTCAACTAGTTTTGTGGTGTAGGTCTACGTATTGTATAATGTTAACTTCAAAAAAGGGGTGTGTCGCGATTCTGCCTTCTCCCTTCTCACACCGCGACACAGGTTCGTAGATCTGAGTGTAGCGATTTCGGATTCATATTGTTACAGCCCTAATTATTAGAATATAGACATTAAGAGAATAAATTGTTATGCAAGTACTTTTACTTTTAATACTTAAAGTACATTTAAAATCAGGTACTTTTTACTTTTTACTTAAGTAGGGTTTTCATTGTGGTAGGCTACTTCTACTTTTACTAAAGTAAATATGTCTCTGGTTATTTGTACTTTTACTTAAGTACTGAGATTCAGTACTTCCTCCACCACTGTTTATTTATTTGTCATTTAAACTGATGCAAACAGGGAAAGAGAGTAGAAAACACTTATTATCCTGTCGCCCCCTCTAGTGGACAGCATTAAGTATTACGGCCTTCATTGCTCAGATAACTCAAGTCGATGGATTTTTTGGGAAAGTCTGACCAGTTAGAAGCAAGTTAGACCAGTCTGAGGGTCTGAGCTGAGTTTGGTGAAGCATCAAAGTTCTAGGCGGAGTCAATTTCTCATAATAATAATAACAATTAATCCCAAACCTGGTCATTTTGTCAGTATTTAATTTACGTTCACTGATTCTGGCTTCTCTCTTTTCTGTCTCTTTCTTTTCATGTGAACTGAGCAGGCTACACATGCTTAAATTCAAAAAATATAAACTTTATTTCTATTCAAAATTATTTATAGCCCATAGGCTATATGTCACACACGCCTACCTGCCTTTTGATGTAAATAAAAGACTAGAGTGGTAAATGTTACGGACATATTATCATGGTACAGTTCAGCCTATTATTGATTTTTATTTCCACTTCCCTTTTATCCAAAGAGACGGAACTATTTGCACTGTATTTATCAATGGGAGATATGCTAATATAATCTGTCATATACTGTGGCTCACATTAATGGGGTTGCTTGCAAGTCGCAGCAGCACGAATTACTTGACCAGCAACATATTTCTAAATCAAATAGTGTGTGTAGTTAACAGTGAGTGGTGGTTTCAGACATTATTTCATTAAAGGGCATTTGTCAGTGCCGCACTCGTAGCCTACTGACTCTTATTCTGCCTGACAGAAAGAAAAGCTCACAGCTTACTGAAGGCGGAGCGGTTTGACCAATCAGATGAAAGGGGCGTTTCAGCGCCGCCCACGTGTGCAAATGAAATATCGAACCCATAAACCGACTTGTAGTAAACCATAAACGAAAAATGAAAAATCTAGCCAAAATCTAGCCAAAAAAAACGAATAAACGAGCTGGTTTTCATTTCTCCTTATTCCATTCTAAACAGGAAATGAAATGATCAAAAAGTGCACGGACCCTATGACTAGATGTCGCCTTGGCTACGGCAGTTTGGAATATTCTGGGCTCATCTGATTTTTTTGTACATAGCATAACCTACTTTGTTATGATTTTAGTATCATAATGATTAATAAATGCACGCACAATTATCATGAACTTGATTTGAACAAATGCCTATCAACTTGTGTGTGCAAAATTCAGAATTAAATGAATGTGCAGCAATTTGTACAAATAGAGAGTCTGTAGGCCTATACTGTTGTAGCCATTAAATAAGCGCATTTATTTTCATATTTGTTCAAATGTTATAATGTTATTTTTTTCCCCATGTATGTTGATTTATGAAAAGTGAACAGCACGAGTAAAAGTGAATTTCGTTTTGTATAAATTGTATCTTAATTTTAATACATTTTTCATCAGCCTGTATTTAATAAATAAGATAAATAAGATTTAATAAATAATAATAAAAAAATGATAATCTTGCATTGCACGTTAACTGGAGCGCATCTCATCCTAACTTAACGAAACTCATTGTATGCCTCACACACAGACATGAGAAATACATCAAATACACAAAGCTTGAAATGTCTTTAAACGAAATAATTCAAAACGAAAAGAAAAAGGCTACTCTCTGATTATGTAATCCATTATGTGCATTTCTCTCTATAGGCGCGTTCACTATACGGCGATCGTCAACTTCATCTTTGCAGCCGAGTCGACACTGTCAGAAAACACTAGATTATAAAAAAAAAAATCAATGCACGCGTCACCGGATTTACAAATGCACATCTTGTTGCACCCACACATATTATGTCGAAATAACGAGATATTATGTTGAAATAACATTATTAATAATAATACATATTTTATAATATTTGATTGAATGCTGAATGTTGCGCTTGTTCAGTTAATAAAATGAAAACTTTAATTGTGATCATTAAAATAATTGAATATGAAATATTTAGTGTCCAAGTTTTGCTAATTAATTAATTTATATATGTAAGGCATTCGTTCCAATCAACTGCCTTAGCCAAGGCCACTGGTCTAGTGTATATATCTATGACTTGATCAGTCAAATGAAATACAATAAACGTATAAATAAATATTACAAATTAAAAACCGATCGGAAATGTGGTCCAATTTTCTAATACTATTATTTGATGACAACAATAGATTTGTAAAACAAAATCCAGCCATTTGTGTTTTTTTGTTTCGTTTTTTTAAAGCAAAAAACCAAGCTGCACCCTTTTTTAAATGTCATCTTTCATTCCGAAAGAGAATAATGAACGGGGCGATGTGCAGATTGTAAATATTTAAAATGATTGAATGATTTGATTGTGTCATTATGATGAAGAAACAAGGCAAAAAATGTCAAAAAAAACCATTTGTGGAAGGCATCCGATGAGTGTCAACCCGGCCAGATCAGCAAGTGCATCAAGGCAACCACGATTAGCCGGTGCACCAGCCAGCAAAGTGATTCAATGGTTCATAGGTGTAGCTCGCAGCCTCATCGCCCTACCCTCCACATCTTAAAGAGTGTACAGGCGGTTATTTATATAGGGCAGATAAGAGCTGTGTTTCTCTTCGACGGTAACTGTAAATTGAATTCAAGCTGCGATTTTTGAAGTTGGATATACTCGCGCGGGCAAATACAGATGTGTTAAACACGATAAGAACACAAATTGTACCTTTATTCGTTAATACAGTCGGTATTTCCCACAATGATTCTGCTTTGCTATTGGCCCACGTCACGATCAGTAAGCGCTGCTATTGGCGGTCACGATTATTAAGTATGAAAATGAAAATTCTGTCAGTAATTCCTCCCCCTCATGTTGTTCCAACCCCTTCGTTCATCTTCGGAACACAAATTAAGATATTTTTGATTAAATGACTAAATTGGACTATATTAACGATGTGTTTAATGAACTTTTCTGGGCCAGCAAGTTTCAAAGCCTTAGAAGCCTGAAGAAGTCTCGTTCCGAACACATCGCGATATTTGGCATCAGTTCACGTGTGTCAGATGTTGGTAAGTAGTAAATACGCTGTCCGAATAATGTGTGATATATAATGTATTTTCTGTTTGTCGATATTAATCAGATTAGCTCACGTTCAGTCACGGCATTATATCTGTCATCTCCGTCCACTGAGGCTTTGCGTTTTATTGCTTTCTAATTCAAAACAGGGTGATTAAGTTACACTGCCTGTCACATGACGTGAGCATAGGCCTAAAGACCTTAAATCAGTTAATCATATTCATATCAGATTAAAAGTAGTACAATTAGTTCCAAAGTTGTATTTGTAGTAGAAGCACAGTACAAACAACACTTACCATGCTTTTACCACATTAACATTAGTTTTACTGTGGTAAGTGTAGTAAAAAGACAGTAATCACAAAACTTACCATGCTTTTACCACACTATTGGTAGTTTTAATGTGATACTTATTGTAAATGCACATTAACCACAACGCTTACCATGCTTTTACCACAGGAATGATGTAAAACAACATAATGATATTTTATTTTCTCTTTTTTCAGCTGAAAAGACCAAAAGGACCTTTCGGACTATTATTGTTTGGAGGACAAGTAAACGGAGGAGACAGACAGCTGCAAAGGCAAATATTCGCAATGGTATATACATGTGTTGGTTCGAACCCTAAATCAAACATTTTATCAAGCATTTGTTGTTTCTTAAACCTTTTCTCGCAAAACCCATAGCCCAATCAGTACGAAGATAGTCTGAAAGTCTTAATAATTCACAAGATTTTACAAGTTGTCAAATTCGTACGATACTCGTACATATTTGTATACTCGTGCACACACTGTCAGAAAGTTGATATTAATTGCATTGTATTGATTACAATTAGTGATGCACCGATGTGAAAATTGAGGCCGATACCGATAACCGATATTAATATTGCTGTTATGGCCGATACCGATATTTGCCGATGTCGATATCTCTGTATAGAAAACAAATTTGAATGATTATCAAATAAAGAGCTATTTTCCAAAACACTTTTTTTTTTACTTTAGAAATGACTGATATTGGGCACCTTTACCTGTGTGCAAAATATGTCACATACGACACACATGCATTATACTGCATTGCATATACAGTAATGTGTGCTGGTCAACTTGTCTAAAATTAAGAAACCCTTAGAAAACAGTAAAAAAAACACACACAAAAAACAGGAACATTGTGTAAAATTAAGATAGGCTACTTTATTTATTATTCCAATATCCAAATATCGAGGGCTTGGAACCAGAGGGGCGTAAGTGGCATTTGACAAACTTTACAGGAGAGCCAAAACAAAATTTTGACCACACTTCAATCAACTGTATTTATTAACCTTCAACCACAACATTGCAACCACATACATACTTATATGAGTAAGTTCTTAAGTGAACATATTATGGAATATTAACACGATGAACATATTCTAAAACCTTGCAAAATCTTGAAAATATGGCAAAAACATCAAATACGCCTTTTTGGCACCAAACATTTCCAATTCTTCTAAAGAAAAATAGGGCGTATCTGCTGATCAATGCAGAAATGATTGGTCAAAACATTGGTTAAAAACACTCTAACTTCATAACTTTTCATTTTATTTAAAATACTGTATACATAGTCATTTCATCATTTCAAACTGTTTAACATTTCATTTCTAACCGTTTAATTTCAATTCTCATTTATGAGTTCACATTCATGTCAAACAGTTTAACATTTAATTTCAAACAGTTTAATTTCTCTTGTTTATTACACATTTCACTTTTTAGTTCACTTTAGTTGAACTAAAAAGTTCACTCACTGCCCACTGTCAGAGTGTTATAGAACTCTGCATAACAGTGAGGAATACTCCCATTGGTGCACAGGGTGAGTAGGTCTTTTTTCTTTAAGGCACTGATCACTGGAGGATTTTCATACAATGAGCTGGGGTGTGTGGTTCTGGTGCCTCTGGTGCCTCTTGTTGCCTGTTGTGCCACCGTCAGTTTTCGGAAGGTTGGGGCGGTGAAATCATACTTGAAGAAGATTGTTTTTGGTTCATCTTTCGTGTAGCGGAACCATTTAATCTTCTGCCAATGAACTGATTGTCCCTCCTCATCTTTTGTTCTGTTTTTGAGTATGTGGTTGGAGAGGGACTTGAAGTCCAGAAAGTCCTTGTGTTCAAGTTCATGTACACTGTATGGGTCGTTCCTTCTTGCCATTCTCACAAGTGTGTAGTAGCCATCAGTAAATAGAAGTATGGGAGTAAATAGAAATGGGAGTAAATAGAAACTTTTCTTCTTGCAGTTTCCACTGCAGCATGCACACTATCACACTCCATGTCTAGTAGCCATCCATGATGGCTACTACACACTTGTGAGAATGGAAAGAAAGAACGACCCATAGTGTACATGAACTTGGACACAAGGACTTTCTGTACTTCAAGTCCCTCTCCAACCACATACTCAAAAACAGAACAAAAGATGAGGAGGGACAATCAGTTCATTGGCAGAAGATTAAATGGTTCCGCTACACGAAAGATGAACCAAAAACAATCTTCTTCAAGTATGATTTCACCGCCCCAACCTTCCGAAAACTGACGGTGGCACAACAGGCAACAAGAGGCACCAGAGGCACCAGAACCACACACCCCAGCTCATTGTATGAAAATCCTCCAGTGATCAGTGCCTTAAAGAAAAAAGACCTACTCACCCTGTGCACCAATGGGAGTATTCCTCACTGTTATGCAGAGTTCTATACTGTTCGTTGCTCAGACTCGCTCTCCCAGTTTAAAACTAGATTAAAGTCGCATCTCTTCAGCCAGGCATTCATATAATCCTACAGTTCAAACTACAATCCGGCCTGTAGCTCATAAATGCCAGAGGAGAACTGGCCCCCGACTGAGCCTGGGTTCTCCCAAGGTTTTTTTTCTCCATTAGGTCACCTGATGGAGTTTTAGGACACCATTAGGTCACTTGATGGAGTTTTTCGGTTCCTTGCCACTGTTGCCTTTGGCTTGCTCAGTTGGGGATATTTTGGGGATATTTAATTTAATTTTATCAATCAATAAATTCCTCTTGAAACAAACATTGTTGTATTATTTTAATTTAATACTGTGAAGCTGCTTAGATACAATCTGTATTGTGAAAAGCGCTATACAAATAAACTTGACTTGACTTGACTTGAATCGTATGGTAAATTAACTTATTTATAACTGTCTTAATTTATGTTTCAAGAACAATAGTAATTGCACATAGAGTAAGTCGAGACTTTCTTGTTTTACAGCAGAGAAGGAAGACCAGTCCTTATATCAACGCAAGCTAATCGAATAAGTCCTTTGTTTCGGGTGAGGAAGGAACATCTGGTGCCCAAAGAAGACAGAAAGCTGCGCGAGTCCATTGGTATGTCTTGTATTGAAACAATGCTGTAATATGTAGTACATAATTTGATGTTGACAATTTTACATTGTACAGGTTATCACTTGGTTTTTGACCAAGTGAAGCTCTTGAAACAAGTGACAGGAGAGTATGTAACTTGTCTGGAAAGTATCAGAGTCGCATTTGGCACGCGTGCCTTAGGTTGCCGACTCCTGGTCTAGCCTATAGTCTATGGTACCAATCACGTTAGTGAAGCCTGAGTAACATATACTGTAATCGGCATGGTCATGAATGCATGATCTTCATAAAAAATTATGATAGCCTAAAAAAAAACTGCTTAAAAAAAAAAACTGCTTTACAACATTGGGTCTTAAAGGTGCTGTATGTAGCTTTTCTACTAAAACGAATCCTTTTTTTATTGCCTGTGTGTGAAGGGGTTGTAATATCACATTAAAATGATCCACTTTTCGGGTTTTGCTATTACCTCTGAAAGCAAGTATTCTTATGTTTATGTGAAGGTGCCGGGTCGGATTTACCGCGAAATCCAGTGATGTCACCTGCATGCGCGGAGCGCTCCCGAGCCTCTCGCCTCGTCTAGCCTACTGATTTTGCACTCAACAGCGACGACACTGCAACTTATGACATGGACTTATGACTTATGCAACTTATGACATGTCTGATAACACTAAGAAACGACCTGCTCCCAGCACAACACAGACTCCAACACAAACTCCACATATTGATAAAAAAAACAATAAAACGTTTTTTTCTTTCTGCTGAAGCTCGTATTAAAGGCCAGACGTGAATCGGATGAACTTCGGGTGAAAAAACACGGATCAACATCGGCAGGGCGTTTGAATCATGGAGAGACCTTATCTACAAACCTAGAATGTATACATTTCCTGAAGAAAATGTGAAGTAGTGCTTGCAGTGGCAAAATTCGGCACGGTTGATAGGGTTCCATTCTTATCATGGTACGAGCATGGAGCATTAGTTCAACGTCAAGCTGATAAAAGTAGCCTATTATTGTAACGTTGCAGTGGGAGTTTACCTGAGTTTCTAGCATGTTGTGGGATGCTCTCTCTGGTGTGTTGCGTGACGCGTCTCAGTCTGGCCGGTATCCACAGTGCTCGCTCATAAATTCGAGCACGCGCAAGAGCACGCGCTTGTCAACTTATTGGTTGCAATCTGAAACATCACCGCTAGAGGCCGCTGAAAACTACATACAGCTCCTTTAAGTGGCTTGGAAATGCCACAAAAAAACCTACAACTGTTTTTCTAAACCTAAAAGCGCCAGGTAAACTCCGAATGACACGACAGACAGCACTTTCCATCAAGTTCTCCGCATCTCCAATAGTGTAAAGGAAAGAGCCACTCGCAAATAATCTTAAGGCAATGCAAACAGTTTGTGCTGTAGTTAAAGCCCGACTCCGACAAGTCGAAAATAAGTGTGCGTTTCCAATAGGGCTGGGGTAAACGATTATTAATTAAACGATTAGTCGGGCGATTATTTTATCGATTAGTCGACTAATCTAATGACTAATTGGAATTATTTATCCTGTCTGTTATTCGCATATCTCTGTCGAGCCGTTACTCCGATGGATTTCAAACTCGACAGCTGTCTGGGCACGAGTAAGTGCAGTGCCAAGTTTGACGTTGTTTGGATGAGAAATGCAAAAGATATGTTAAATATATTGGTAAAAGAAGCACTTAGAAGGTTGTGGTTTAAAAATAAACATTCTGACATAAACACACTGTCAGCTACAATGTTTACTTCTGAATAATATAGTATAAATGTGATAAATCCTTTTTTTTTCATGCAATTAATCCATTGAATCAATATAAAAGTTAATTTTCACATTGAAACTGTTGAAAATACACAACAAAGTAAGTTGATCCACATATGACAGCCTCTGAACTCGGTCAATACTAATCTGGACTAAACATAGGCTACATTCAATCAGCCATCGCTAGAAATACCTTCTGAACGACGGCGACCTTCTTTTTTGACGGCGATCAGCTGTAAAATGGCTTAGGTCCTGCTCGGTTTTCGTTGACTTTGAGTACAAGAATTGAAAGTTTTTTAAAAGATCCCCTGGGGTTAACGTGTCAGCATTCGACAGAAGTTTGACGCTGTCGTGTGAGAACAAGCATCAGTCGGCATTTCTCTTCCTCCCGCGTGCCTCATCTTCTTAATCTCCTCACGTAAATGATTAGATTTCGATGGCTTACGTTTCTTCCCTACGGCAGAATCCACCACAGGTTCATCAATGTATTATTTTTTTTGTTTGTTTGTTGATCAAAAAGTGCAAAGTAGATAAGGAAAACTAGGATGCCGGGTGTCAGAGCGCCACCGTTACTGTTTACAATGCGTGGAATGGTGCGCTGTGATTGGTTGAGCGGATTTGTGGCATTCTGCAGAGAAAGGAGACGTGTGTGTGTGGCGAGCTGTACCTCCGGGAATGGTGCAAAAAAATAAATAGATAATAAATGAAGAAGCGTCGACGCAAAAAATATGACGTCGACGTAATTTTGGCGTCGACGTCATCGACGCACCGCTACAGCTCTAGTTTCCAACAAATTAATCATGTAAACGACAATCTCACCAGTCACGAGAAAAAATATATATCTCAGAAAGTGCACTATTGTAACGCAAAATCTCAGTTCTTCGTACCTCAGGGCCCGTTCTTCGTACGCCGCTAACTCAGTTAGCTTGATTTGATTATTGGCGATTTGGCATGATCTGGGATTGTTTGGTTCTTCGACGCTCATCCTGGACTTGCTGTCATAGCAACAGGTGCGCAAGCTTATTTCATGTTAACAGGATTAGATCCCGGCTTCATAAGCGCTGGACTTCCCGTATCAGCTCCGCTTATGAAGCCGCAGTCTAATCCTGTTAACATGAAATAAGCCTGCTCCCGAGCAGGTTTAAGCTTGCGCACCTGGGGCCCGTTCTTCGTACGTCGCTAACTCAGTTAGCTGGATTTGATTATTGGCGATTTGGCATGATCTGGGATTGTTTGGTTCTTCGACGCTCCTCCTGGACTTGCTGTCATAGCAACAGGTGCGCAAGCTTATTTCATGTTAACAGGATTAGATCCCGGCTTCATAAGCGGAGCTGATACTGTACCAGCCATTTGGATTATAGACATACTTAATTTAATGCAGCAACAAATTATTTACAGTGTAGCAAGATGATTTAAAACTCATTTACCTGTAATTAAGGTGTTGCTGTTACTGGTCCCTGGCTTTAGGTCTAAAGGCCTATTTATACTTCTGCGTCAAACTTACGCCGTAGCTACGTCGTAGGCTGTGCTTAGCGCGCGTACCCTTTGGCGTACCCGGATGCGCACCTCTCCAAAAATGTAACAACGCGTCAATTCTACGCGGACGCAAGCGCTGTGATTGGTCTGCTAGAACCCCTCCCTCGGGTTTCACATGGTCCCTCTGCATGAGTAATTGCGCGTCAACGCGGACAACGACGCAGAAGTATAAATTAAAACCAACGCGTTGCCTACAGCGTAGACGCTCCGGCGTAGGTCCGACGCAGAAGTATAAATAGGCCTTAAGGAAGAGCTGCCCCCAGGAATGCCCTCCACAATGGGTCGGTTCTCATTTAGCCCAAGGGCCAGCTCTTCTGCCGGGGTATAACGTGGGGGTGCAGGACCACCACCTGTTTTTTTCTGCTCCGCCTTTTCCTTGGTTGCAGATAACCATAAACAGACAAACACATCATTTAAAATGTCTTTGCTAAAAGAGACTAATCAGTAGAAGTAGAAAAGATTACCAGTTTGAAGAATATTCTTGTACTTCACTTTTACTTGTTCCCATGTTCTAGTGGGTCCTGAGGTGGCTCTGACATTAAGCAATTATGAAATTATTAAAATACAAGAATATATACTGTAATAAGTGATATAACCATAACATGGAACACTTACGCATTTAATTTGTCTGTTACTTTTTGCCAGCCCTCTCTCCTGGCTTTTGCACACTTTGATTCCCAGTGTTCCCTGGCGTTTTAATTATATTTTTCAAACTCTGCATACCCTTCCAGTAAAAATTCCTGCTCTGCTGCGTTGAAAAACTGAGCGCGCTCTTTGGCCATGGTGAGCAGCCAATAGCAGCGTTGCTGATCAATGTTTCTACTATCGATACATATCCCCTTTTAAACCAGCGCGTGAACGCGCAATTATCTCACTAACTCAATCCAGCTATACTAATCATATCCGGCAGGTGTGTTCGAAGAACCAAATTAGTCAGATCATGATTAGCACGATGATATCATCTTGGATGTCTCGTTTGATCTCAGATGTTTTAAGCAACGTACGAAGAACGGGCCCCAGTTGCTATGACAGCAAGTCCAGGATGAGCGTCGAAGACCCAAACAATCCAAGATCATGCCAAATCGCCAACAATCAAATCCAGCTAACTGAGTTCTTCGACGCTCATCCTGGACTTGCTGTCATAGCAACTGGGGCCCGTTCTTCGTACGTTGCTTGAAACATCCAAGATCAAATTATGAGACATCCAAGGTGATATCATCGGCCTAATCATGATCTGACTAATTCGTTTCTTCGAACACACCTGCCAGTTATGATTAGTATAGCTGGATTGAGTTATCTGAGATAACTGCGCGTTCATGCGCTGGTTTAAAAGGGGATATGTATCGATAGTAGAAACATTGATCAGCAACGCTGCTATTGGCTGCTCACCATGGCCAAAGAGCGCGCACAGTTTTTCTCCGCAGCAGAGCAAGAGTTATTGAAGGTTATGCAGAATATGAAACCTTAATTAAAACGCCAGGGAACACCTCAAAGTGTGCAAAAGCCAGGAGAGAGGGCTGGGAAAAAGTAGCAGACAAATGAAATGCGTAAGTGTTCCATGTTATGGTTATATCACTTATTACAGTGTATATTCTTGTATTTTAATCATTTCATAATTGCTTAATGTCAGAGCCACCTCAGGACCCACTAGAACAGTGTTCTTCAACCCTGCTCCTGGAGGACCCCCAACACTGCACGTTTTCTTTGTCTCCCTAATCAAACACACCTGATTCAACTCATCAGCTCATTAACCCATGTGATAATGAGTTGATGAATTGAATCCGGTGTGTTTGATTAGGGAGACAAAGAAAACCAGCAGTGTTGGGGGTCCTCCGGGAGCAGGGTTGAAGAACACTGCACTAGAACATGGGAACAAGTAAAAGGGAAGTACAAGAATATTCTTCAAAATGGTAATCTTTTCTACTTCTACTGTTCTTTGTCTCTTTTACAAAAGAAAAGCACCGTTAAATGTGTTTGTCTGTTTATAACAGCAACCAAGAAAAAGGCTGAGCTGAAAAAAAAACAAACAGGTGGTGGTCCTGCTCCCTCACATTATACCACATTATACCCCAGCAGTAGAGCTGGCCCTGGGGTTAAATGTGAACCGACCCATTGTGGAGGGCATCCCTGGGGGCAGCTCTTCCTCAGACCAACAGCCAGGAACCAGTAGCAGCAACACCTTCATTACTGGTAAATGAGCTTTAAATGATCTTGCTACACTGTAAAATATATCTCTTTTTTTTGCCGCATTAAATTAAGTAGGCCTATATAATCCAAATGGCTGGTACAGTAATTTCAGCTGTTAAATATTGAGTAGTGATCAATTGCTTTGACTTGTGAAGGTGAAAACTGCTGAACTTAATGTAAGAATATTTTGCCATGAGTTACTGATCACATTTGTTCATATAGTGTAGTTCATTGTAATGCCATTGTGTTTCCTCTTTTGTGCAGTTTTACATAATACACCAACACTTGTACCTGTTCCCAAGAAAGTAGTGGCTGAAATGTGTGCAGTAAGTGGACTTTTTCTAACTTTACATCAAAAGGGAAGAAAGTGCAACACTTTGTAATGCCCATTTGTTTCCATTGCACAGGACAGTGAAGAAACCCTCTCAGATGACTGTCCTTTGGAGGAAGTACTTGTAAGTGCATAAATAACTTTACTTCATTTATAGTAACTTGTGTACATATTATTTCTGACTGCAATATGAGTTGCAGGAGGAAAGGCCTACTGCACAAAGTGATACAGAGGTGGGCAGTGTAGTAACCTACTTGTACTTTTTATTTTTGTTGCATGAGGCTTGTGTTGACAGTTCTTTTTTTTTTTATTTTTTTTTTTATTCTTTTTATCCAAACATGGCACAGGGTGATATCCGTATATAAACGGAATCTACAACAGAAAATTTAGTATTTTGACCTGAAAAAACAGAAAAATGAAGGGGAGAAATAGAACTTGACACCTTAAAGAAGAAAAAACTGGCACTAGAGATTGAGTTGCTTCAAAAGGAACTTCAGAGTAAGTGCTAAATACACTATTTCACACAGAGTACTATTGCTGACCTTGGATAACAATATATCTTATTGCAGGCAAAAGATGACCATCATTGGCTTTTCTTGACAAAGAATAATTGAAATAAAACTCAAGGAACTAAGCATGTTGTCTTGTCTTCTATTCATTTAATGAAGGTTTTTGTTTTGAAAAAAAAATAATAAAAAATGGTGTTCCACAATTCTGTCCCGTGCAGCTCTGCCACTAGGTTGGTCCAAGTGCACTGGCTGGAGGTCATCATCAGGCTGCACCTCCACCACAGGGGTCCTCTCCTTTCTGATGGTGGCACTATTGTGGAGTATGGCACATGCAACAATAATGTCACAGGCCCTGTCAGGTGCAACCCTCAGACACTGAAATCTTTCCTTTAGTTGCCCAAAGGTCATTTCAATGCGTGCCCTTGTCCTGGCTAGAGCTGCATTGAAACGGGTTTGGGTCAGGGAATGGCGTCATGAAATACTGCCTGCAGGTATAGCCCCTGTCACCAAGCAGGATCCCTTCGTAAGCACCTGGAAAAATGCAGTTTTGTTAGGCTCAGAATAAATGTATGTAATACAGTGAGCTTGATATTAAATATTTCCTTACCACGTTCAAATAATGTGCATGAATGTGACTCTCTGAAAATCCTGGAGTCATGCACAGAACCAGGCCATTTTGCTTCCACATTTGTGATGTAGGACATGGAGTCACACACCATCTAAGATATTTTTAATCAGTCAACTGCATACTTTTTGATTACATTACTTTTTGTATTATTTGATATATTCTGGACTCGCTTCTCCAAGGTAAATGGTGAATTGTTTGATGTCAGGCTGCATGCTCAGAAAGCGGCAGTGGATTGTGCAGCGTGAGACCACCTTCAGCGACAGGTTCTTGTCGTAAAAACGGACAAGACATGGCTGCGAAAGACTTCCCGTATCACCTCCGCTTATAAAGCCGGGATCTAATCCTGTTAACATGAAATAAGCCTGCTCCCGAGCAGGTTTAAGCTTGGGCACCTGTTGCTATGACAGCAAGTCCAGGATGAGCGTCGAAGAACCAAACAATCCAAGATCATGCCAAATCTCCAACAATCAAATCCAGCTAACTGAGTTAGCGACGTACGAAGAACGGGCCCCTGGGGCCTGTTTCAGAAAGGAGGTTCAACTGAGTTGACTTACCCTGAGATGGGAAACTCTGAGTTTTCGGTTACAGAACAGCGGAAATTAGTTAGTTCAATCAACTCTGAGTTGACTGACTCTGAGTTAAGCGCGTGCACCACCACTATAAAAAGCCATTATCAATGGAGTGCAGATATTATGAGTCACCATGGTAACAGCGCCAGACAAAAAGAGGTCTGCATATTTCTCACCAGCTTCTGCAAGCCTAAGAAGACATATTATTATTTTTTAAATATCGGCTGCAGCAGCGAAGGACAACTAGAGTTAGCTAGGGAGAAAATAGTTGCTCGAGTCAATGCGTATGTTTACATTTTAATTAGTTATACAGTGTTGGGTGTAATTAATTACCAAGTCATCTAAATACTGTCATTTAATTAAAGGGATTACTTTTAATTCTTCTGTAATTTGAAGTAAAATCTGATGTAATTGCATTAGACTATAGAACAATTCTGTATATTTAACATACATTTTTAAAAGGTATATTTTTTATGTAACCTTCTCCCTCTACACACTTTGGTCAATTCAAGAATAATCCATGCAATTGTATATTGTTTATTTGAAAGCATTAAAAGTGCAGTTTCTTGTCTCTCCTTGTATTGTTCAAGTGGTTGAGGTTGATATGGGATTTATTAATAAGTAGACCAATACTTTCTAAAGATAGTCATTATTACATGAATCTAATTACACGGTTGAAGATGTCATTTGTAGTTAGTAATTAATAACTATTTTAGAGTAACTTACCCAACTGTTATAATATCAGAGGTGAAACTGGAAGAACAGTATGTTATTCAACCTAATTTTAATTTTCATGGGTGCAATCCTGCAGGTATTAAAAAGAACATGGCAGCAGCTGAAAATTAAATATAAGAACATAATTCAATCAGGTAAGGTTTGAGCATATCATGGGTGTAGGGCTACCTGAATTGACAAATATTTGACATATTAAATAACTAAATAGCATCCCAGTGTCTAGCAGTGCAGCAGCATTTTTGGCTGGGGGAATTCCTGGAGGGACTTCAGAGCCAGTCACTCCCGAAGATCCAAGGGCCTTCATAAAATGTAAGAGGTTTACATATGTGTTATTTCTTATATAGGCTATTTTTGATATTTCCATTTATTTTACTTTGGGTTGGGTTTTTTGTTGGTCCCAACAGATTCCGATGGTAATATCTGTCTTTTGGAGCCTCCTGTCCCAACAAAACCTGCAGGCAGTTGTAAGTAGCCTACTCAATACACCAGAAATTATGACAAATAGTGTTATAAAGTGTACTCATCTTCACAGGACGATGGGGATAATGTTATGTGTCACATCAAACAATCTACACATTCAGATTTTTTCACATTTTTATGTGGAGTAGAATCTAAGTTTAAAGCTAAGTATAAATGGGTAGTCTTATCTCTCCCCCCCGCCCCCAAAGTGGAAGAACAGCAGGAGGACGGTCCATCAACTTCTGTTGCACAGATGAACAGAGTTCAGTGATTTTCAGTAAATGCCACAGTTTAATTCTGTAGAATTTGTTTAGAACTACATTATGTAACTCTAATCTACTACTGTATATTCAGTTGCCAGTTAAGGAGTTAATAGACTTCATCTTATTTAAAAAAAAAAATAAAAATAAAAAAACAGTAAAAATAGCAATATTGTATTTATTAATTAAAGATTAATTTTATTAATAAAAATGTACTGAAAGAATGAATGAGGTGTTTAAACACCACTTCCTCTTTAAAAAAAGGGGAGGAGACCGAAAGAAACTCTGGGTTTACCGAAGAAAACCTGCTCCCGGCCAGGTTAGGTTCACAGAGTAAGTTACCATGGTAACTGACTCTGAGTATAAGTTACCTCTCTTTCAGAAACGGGCTTGACTTACTCTGCTTTCTCAGGTTTAACATACCTCCCATTCTGAAACAGAAAACCCAGAGTTTCCCTCATTTCAGGGTTAACATACTCTGAGTTTTCACTTAACCTCCTTTCTGAAACAGGCGCCCCTGGTCTTTTCACGATCGGATAGCTATCCGATCTGAGAAAACGCATGAAGTGGCCAGGTGTAAACAGCCCCAGAAATCATTCTAATATTCTGATTTATTATGAGTGTTGGAAACAGTTCTGCTGCCTAATATATTTGATGAATAAAAGGTTAAAAAGAACTGCATTTATTAAAAAAAATATATAATTTCTAATAATATAAATCTTCTTTACTATCACTTTTTTTAAAATCAATTTAACACATCCTTGCTGAATAAAAGTATTGATTTATTAAAAAAAAAAATAAAAAAAATACTGACCTCAAATTACTGACCAGTAGTGTATATTGTTGTTACAAAAGATTTCTATTTTTTAAAAAATTGCTTTTTTTTTTTTTTTTTTTTTTTTTACTTTTTATTCATCAAAGTATCCTAAAAAAAGTATCACAGGTTATGAAAACATATTAAGCAGCAGAACTGTTTCCAACTTTGATAATGAATCATCATATTAGAATTATTTCTAAAGGATCATGTGATAGACTGGAGTAATGATCCTGAAAATTCAGCTTTGCATCACAGAAATAAATGATCATTTAAACCAATTATTTTAAATTGTAAAAATATATCACAATATTACTAGTATTTTTGATCAAATAAATGCAGGCTTGATGAGCAGAGGAAACTTCTTTCAAAAACATAAAAAATACTAATACTTATACTTGCCCTGTAATACATGTATTCTTTGTTTTAGATGTTATTAACTTAAATTCTTATGAATAATAAAAATGTTGTAATGTCTATTTGTTATTTATGGCCTGTACGCCTCATTATTGATCTGAGCTTCTACATCTTGAATTCGAATAACATTCGATAAAACATAATTGCTGGATTATTTTGACTATAATAAATAAGCAGATGAAACATAGTAGGCCTATACACTGTTTATCACAGATTACTTTGGACCAAAGTTACCATATTATAATTAATTATTATATAGTTCTATTCATTCATTTTATTTAAATTAGCACTGGTTAAAATGTATAAAGCATGAACAAGATATGAAACAATATTTATTAATAATACACAGTTTAAATATCACAAATATCAAATTGTATTTTCATTTGCGTCCTATGCTGGCTAATTACGACGTTTAACCTGTTATCATAATGAAATTCATGCATTTATTTGCAGTGGTGGAATGTAACCAAGTACAAATACTTCGTTACTTTACTTAAGTACATTTTTCACGTATCTGTACTTTACTTAAGTAGAATCAATAGTGCATACTTTTGACTTTTACTTCGTTACTTTTTGCAGCAATTATTATACTTTCTACTCCACCACATTTCTACAACGTTTCGTTACATTTTCGGATCAGTTTTTCCCCTGCCAAAACAGGGATTGAAAAAAATCTCCATGTTTTCGGTGCTGATCGCGTTGGTGGCGCTAACAATAAAGCACCTAAAAGCTGTCACAAAGAACCAGCAAAAGTAATGAATATGTCAAATATAGCAAGAAGACATTTTAATTGTTTATTAATAAACAAGTGTTTTCTGTGTCGGCTGCAAAGATGAGGTTGACGATACTGATACGCGATCTTCGCAGTAGTGAACGCGCCAGAGAGAAATGCGCATTTCATACGGATTATAAGCAGAGAGCAGTCGGTTTTCTTTCGTTTTGAATTGTTCTGTTTAAAAGTACACATTTAAAGCTGTCTAAAGATATATTTATCAGGTCTGTGAGGCAAGTAGGATACCTTATAGCCTACGCTGAGTTTCGGTTCATTTATGAGACGAGCTCCAGTTCACTCGCCAGCGCCTACGTGTCGTGATTATCTATTTTCTACTTATTTATTAAATCCTGGCAATTGTTTGATGAAACATTGATTAAAATTGAGATACAATTAATACAAAACGAAATTCAAATTTAAAAAAGGCTTTGTGCTTTCTGTTTGAGGTCTCAGTGAAAGTTTTAAAGCAGTCTTTTAGTGCCTTTCAGAGCGGTCACGTCTGTAACATTGTTTTTTCCTCATAAATGGGAACACGAAAAATAAAATAAAATGAATATGTTATGTTCTGTGGAGAGAGCCAACCCTTCATCCGGTGGGTATTACTTTTGGTTTGCGCAGTGTAATTCACAGAATTACAAAAAAATATTTATCTACCTAAAAGTTAAATATTGTTTGTGTCCCGTAACGCATGTGTAGCCTAGATTTCCCATTAAATATAAAACGCATACTGATATTTTTCAATATGTATTAAATGCATTTTCTGAGAATTTATATTTCAAGTTTTTACTGCAAATGTCCCGTTTATAACGATGGAATTGCCAAATATTAAATAATTTATCCTCAACTAGTTTTGTGGTGTAGGTCTACGTATTGTATAATGTTAACTTCAAAAAAGGGGTGTGTCGCGATTCTGCCTTCTCCCTTCTCACACCGCGACACAGGTTCGTAGATCTGAGTGTAGCGATTTCGGATTCATATTGTTACAGCCCTAATTATTAGAATATAGACATTAAGAGAATAAATTGTTATGCAAGTACTTTTACTTTTAATACTTAAAGTACATTTAAAATCAGGTACTTTTTACTTTTTACTTAAGTAGGGTTTTCATTGTGGTAGGCTACTTCTACTTTTACTAAAGTAAATATGTCTGGTTATTTGTACTTTTACTTAAGTACTGAGATTCAGTACTTCCTCCACCACTGTTTATTTATTTGTCATTTAAACTGATGCAAACAGGGAAAGAGAGTAGAAAACACTTATTATCCTGTCGCCCCCTCTAGTGGACAGCATTAAGTATTACGGCCTTCATTGCTCAGATAACTCAAGTCGATGGATTTAGGATTTAGCAAGTTAGACCAGTCTGAGGGTCTGAGCTGAGTTTGGTGAAGCATCAAAGTTCTAGGCGGAGTCAATTTCTCATAATAATAATAACAATTAATCCCAAACCTGGTCATTTTGTCAGTATTTAATTTACGTTCACTGATTCTGGCTTCTCTCTTTTCTGTCTCTTTCTTTTCATGTGAACTGAGCAGGCTACACATGCTTAAATTCAAAAAATATAAACTTTATTTCTATTCAAAATTATTTATAGCCCATAGGCTATATGTCACACACGCCTACCTGCCTTTTGATGTAAATAAAAGACTAGAGTGGTAAATGTTACGGACATATTATCATGGTACAGTTCAGCCTATTATTGATTTTTATTTCCACTTCCCTTTTATCCAAAGAGACGGAACTATTTGCACTGTATTTATCAATGGGAGATATGCTAATATAATCTGTCATATACTGTGGCTCACATTAATGGGGTTGCTTGCAAGTCGCAGCAGCACGAATTACTTGACCAGCAACATATTTCTAAATCAAATAGTGTGTGTAGTTAACAGTGAGTGGTGGTTTCAGACATTATTTCATTAAAGGGCATTTGTCAGTGCCGCACTCGTAGCCTACTGACTCTTATTCTGCCTGACAGAAAGAAAAGCTCACAGCTTACTGAAGGCGGAGCGGTTTGACCAATCAGATGAAAGGGGCGTTTCAGCGCCGCCCACGTGTGCAAATGAAATATCGAACCCATAAACCGACTTGTAAACCATAAACGAAAAATGAAAAATCTAGCCAAAATCTAGCCAAAAAAAACGAATAAACGAGCTGGTTTTCATTTCTCCTTATTCCATTCTAAACAGGAAATGAAATGATCAAAAAGTGCACGGACCCTATGACTAGATGTCGCCTTGGCTACGGCAGTTTGGAATATTCTGGGCTCATCTGATTTTTTTGTACATAGCATAACCTACTTTGTTATGATTTTAGTATCATAATGATTAATAAATGCACGCACAATTATCATGAACTTGATTTGAACAAATGCCTATCAACTTGTGTGTGCAAAATTCAGAATTAAATGAATGTGCAGCAATTTGTACAAATAGAGAGTCTGTAGGCCTATACTGTTGTAGCCATTAAATAAGCGCATTTATTTTCATATTTGTTCAAATGTTATAATGTTATTTTTTTCCCCATGTATGTTGATTTATGAAAAGTGAACAGCACGAGTAAAAGTGAATTTCGTTTTGTATAAATTGTATCTTAATTTTAATACATTTTTCATCAGCCTGTATTTAATAAATAAGATAAATAAGATTTAATAAATAATAATAAAAAAATGATAATCTTGCATTGCACGTTAACTGGAGCGCATCTCATCCTAACTTAACGAAACTCATTGTATGCCTCACACACAGACATGAGAAATACATCAAATACACAAAGCTTGAAATGTCTTTAAACGAAATAATTCAAAACGAAAAGAAAAAGGCTACTCTCTGATTATGTAATCCATTATGTGCATTTCTCTCTATAGGCGCGTTCACTATACGGCGATCGTCAACTTCATCTTTGCAGCCGAGTCGACACTGTCAGAAAACACTAGATTATAAAAAAAAAATCAATGCACGCGTCACCGGATTTACAAATGCACATCTTGTTGCACCCACACATATTATGTTGAAATAACGAGATATTATGTTGAAATAACATTATTAATAATAATACATATTTTAGAATATTTGATTGAATGCTGAATGTTGCGCTTGTTCAGTTAATAAAATTCAAACTTTAATTGTGATCATTAAAATAATTGAATATGAAATATTTAGTGTCCAAGTTTTGCTAATTAATTAATTTATATATGTAAGGCATTCGTTCCAATCAACTGCCTTAGCCAAGGCCACTGGTCTAGTGTATATATCTATGACTTGATCAGTCAAATGAAATACAATAAACGTATAAATAAATATTACAAATTAAAAACCGATCGGAAATGTGGTCCAATTTTCTAATACTATTATTTGATGACAACAATAGATTTGTAAAACAAAATCCAGCCATTTGTGTTTTTTTGTTTCGTTTTTTTAAAGCAAAAAACCAAGCTGCACCCTTTTTTAAATGTCATCTTTCATTCCGAAAGAGAATAATGAACGGGGCGATGTACAGATTGTAAATATTTACGTGTCATTATGATGAAGAAACAAGGCAAAAAATGTCAAAAAAACCATTTGTGGAAGGCATCCGATGAGTGTCAACCCGGCCAGATCAGCAAGTGCATCAAGGCAACCACGATTAGCCGGTGCACCAGCCAGCAAAGTGATTCAATGGTTCATAGGTGTAGCTCGCAGCCTCATCGCCCTACCCTCCACATCTTTAAGAGTGTACAGGCGTTTGTTTATATAGGGCAGATAAGAGCTGTGTTTCTCTTCGACGGTAACTGTAAATTGAATTCAAGCTGCGATTTTTGAAGTTGGATATACTCGCGCGGGCAAATACAGATGTGTTAAACACGATAAGAACACAAATTGTACCTTTATTCGTTAATACAGTCGGTATTTCCCACAATGATTCTGCTTTGCTATTGGCCCACGTCACGATCAGTAAGCGCTGCTATTGGCGGTCACGATTATTAAGTATGAAAATGAAAATTCTGTCAGTAATTCCTCCCCCTCATGTTGTTCCAACCCCTTCGTTCATCTTCGGAACACAAATTAAGATATTTTTGATTAAATGACTAAATTGGACTATATTAACGATGTGTTTAATGAACAAGTTTCAAACCCTTAGAAGCCTGAAGAAGTCTCGTTCCGAACACATCGCGATATTTGGCATCAGTTCACGTGTGTCAGATGTTGGTAAGTAGTAAATACGCTGTCCGAATAATGTGTGATATATAATGTATTTTCTGTTTGTCGATATTAATCAGATTAGCTCACGTTCAGTCACGGCATTATATCTGTCATCTCCACTGAGGCTTTGCGTTTTATTGCTTTCTAATTCAAAACAGGGTGATTAAGTTACACTGCCTGTCACATGACGTGAGCATAGGCCTAAAGACCTTAAATCAGTTAATCATATTCATATCAGATTAAAAGTAGTACAATTAGTTCCAAAGTTGTATTTGTAGTAGAAGCACAGTACAAACAACACTTACCATGCTTTTACCACATTAACATTAGTTTTACTGTGGTAAGTGTAGTAAAAAGACAGTAATCACAAAACTTACCATGCTTTTACCACACTATTGGTAGTTTTAATGTGATACTTATTGTAAATGCACATTAACCACAACGCTTACCATGCTTTTACCACAGGAATGATGTAAAACAACATAATGATATTTTATTTTCTCTTTTTTCAGCTGAAAAGACCAAAAGGACCTTTCGGACTATTATTGTTTGAGGACAAGTAAACGGAGGAGACAGACAGCTGCAAAGGCAAATATTCGCAATGGTATATACATGTGTTGGTTCGAACCCTAAATCAAACATTTTATCAAGCATTTGTTGTTTCTTAAACCTTTTCTCGCAAAACCCATAGCCCAATCAGTACGAAGATAGTCTGAAAGTCTTAATAATTCACAAGATTTAACAAGTTGTCAAATTCGTACGATACTCGTACATATTTGTATACTCGTACACACACTGTCAGAAAGTTGATATTAATTGCATTGTATTGATTACAATTAGTGATGCACCGATGTGAAAATTGAGGCCGATACCGATATTAATATTGCTGTTATGGCCGATACCGATATTTGCCGATGTCGATATCTCTGTATAGAAAACAAATTTGAATGATTATCAAATAAAGAGCTATTTTCCAAAACACTTTTTTTTTTACTTTAGAAATGACTGATATTGGGCACCTTTACCTGTGTGCAAAATATGTCACATACGACACACATGCATTATACTGCATTGCATATACAGTAATGTGTGCTGGTCAACTTGTCTAAAATTAAGAAACCCTTAGAAAACAGTAAAAAAAACACACACAAAAAACAGGAACATTGTGTAAAATTAAGATAGGCTACTTTATTTATTATTCCAATATCCAAATATCGAGGGCTTGGAACCAGAGGGGCGTAAGTGGCATTTGACAAACTTTACAGGAGAGCCAAAACAAAATTTTGACCACACTTCAATCAACTGTATTTATTAACCTTCAACCACAACATTGCAACCACATACATACTTATATGAGTAAGTTCTTAAGTGAACATATTATGGAATATTAACACGATGAACATATTCTAAAACCTTGCAAAATCTTGAAAATATGGCAAAAACATCAAATACGCCTTTTTGGCACCAAACATTTCCAATTCTTCTAAAGAAAAATAGGGCGTATCTGCTGATCAATGCAGAAATGATTGGTCAAAACATTGGTTAAAAACACTCTAACTTCATAACTTTTCATTTTATTTAAAATACTGTATACATAGTCATTTCATCATTTCAAACTGTTTAACATTTCATTTCTAACCGTTTAATTTCAATTCTCATTTATGAGTTCACATTCATGTCAAACAGTTTAACATTTAATTTCAAACAGTTTAATTTCTCTTGTTTATTACACATTTCACTTTTTAGTTCACTTTAGTTGAACTAAAAAGTTCACTCACTGCCCACTGTCAGAGTGTTATAGAACTCTGCATAACAGTGAGGAATACTCCCATTGGTGCACAGGGTGAGTAGGTCTTTTTTCTTTAAGGCACTGATCACTGGAGGATTTTCATACAATGAGCTGGGGTGTGTGGTTCTGGTGCCTCTGGTGCCTCTTGTTGCCTGTTGTGCCACCGTCAGTTTTCGGAAGGTTGGGGCGGTGAAATCATACTTGAAGAAGATTGTTTTTGGTTCATCTTTCGTGTAGCGGAACCATTTAATCTTCTGCCAATGAACTGATTGTCCCTCCTCATCTTTTGTTCTGTTTTTGAGTATGTGGTTGGAGAGGGACTTGAAGTCCAGAAAGTCCTTGTGTTCAAGTTCATGTACACTGTATGGGTCGTTCCTTCTTGCCATTCTCACAAGTGTGTAGTAGCCATCAGTAAATAGAAGTATGGGAGTAAATAGAAATGGGAGTAAATAGAAACTTTTCTTCTTGCAGTTTCCACTGCAGCATGCACACTATCACACTCCATGTCTAGTAGCCATCCATGATGGCTACTACACACTTGTGAGAATGGAAAGAAAGAACGACCCATAGTGTACATGAACTTGGACACAAGGACTTTCTGTACTTCAAGTCCCTCTCCAACCACATACTCAAAAACAGAACAAAAGATGAGGAGGGACAATCAGTTCATTGGCAGAAGATTAAATGGTTCCGCTACACGAAAGATGAACCAAAAACAATCTTCTTCAAGTATGATTTCACCGCCCCAACCTTCCGAAAACTGACGGTGGCACAACAGGCAACAAGAGGCACCAGAGGCACCAGAACCACACCCCCCAGCTCATTGTATGAAAATCCTCCAGTGATCAGTGCCTTAAAGAAAAAAGACCTACTCACCCTGTGCACCAATGGGAGTATTCCTCACTGTTATGCAGAGTTCTATACTGTTCGTTGCTCAGACTCGCTCTCCCAGTTTAAAACTAGATTAAAGTCGCATCTCTTCAGCCAGGCATTCATATAATCCTACAGTTCAAACTACAATCCGGCCTGTAGCTCATAAATGCCAGAGGAGAACTGGCCCCCGACTGAGCCTGGGTTCTCCCAAGGTTTTTTTTCTCCATTAGGTCACCTGATGGAGTTTTAGGACACCATTAGGTCACTTGATGGAGTTTTTCGGTTCCTTGCCACTGTTGCCTTTGGCTTGCTCAGTTGGGGATATTTTGGGGATATTTAATTTAATTTTATCAATCAATAAATTCCTCTTGAAACAAACATTGTTGTATTATTTTAATTTAATACTGTGAAGCTGCTTAGAT
Source organism: Leuciscus leuciscus (assembly GCF_965113295.1). Lineage (NCBI taxonomy): Eukaryota > Metazoa > Chordata > Actinopteri > Cypriniformes > Leuciscidae > Leuciscus > Leuciscus leuciscus. The sequence goes on along the minus strand of NC_138737.1, from coordinate 36,015,603 downwards.
ACAATCTGTATTGTGAAAAGCGCTATACAAATAAACTTGACTTGACTTGACTTGAATCGTATGGTAAATTAACTTATTTATAACTGTCTTAATTTATGTTTCAAGAACAATAGTAATTGCACATAGAGTAAGTCGAGACTTTCTTGTTTTACAGCAGAGAAGGAAGACCAGTCCTTATATCAACGCAAGCTAATCGAATAAGTCCTTTGTTTCGGGTGAGGAAGGAACATCTGGTGCCCAAAGAAGACAGAAAGCTGAGCGAGTCCATTGGTATGTCTTGTATTGAAACAATGCTGTAATATGTAGTACATAATTTGATGTTGACAATTTTACATTGTACAGGTTATCACTTGGTTTTTGACCAAGTGAAGCTCTTGAAACAAGTGACAGGAGAGTATGTAACTTGTCTGGAAAGTATCAGAGTCGCATTTGGCACGCGTGCCTTAGGTTGCCGACCCCTGGTCTAGCCTATAGTCTATGGTACCAATCACGTTAGTGAAGCCTGAGTAACATATACTGTAATCGGCATGGTCATGAATGCATGATCTTCATAAAAAATTATGATAGCCTAAAAAAAAACTGCTTAAAAAAAAAAACTGCTTTACAACATTGGGTCTTAAAGGTGCTGTATGTAGCTTTTCTACTAAAACGAATCCTTTTTTTATTGCCTGTGTGTGAAGGGGTTGTAATATCACATTAAAATGATCCACTTTTCGGGTTTTGCTATTACCTCTGAAAGCAAGTATTCTTATGTTTATGTGAAGGTGCCGGGTCGGATTTACCGCGAAATCCAGTGATGTCACCTGCATGCGCGGAGCGCTCCCGAGCCTCTCGCCTCGTCTAGCCTACTGATTTTGCACTCAACAGCGACGACACTGCAACTTATGACATGGACTTATGACTTATGCAACTTATGACATGTCTGATAACACTAAGAAACGACCTGCTCCCAGCACAACACAGACTCCAACACAAACTCCACATATTGATAAAAAAAACAATAAAACGTTTTTTTCTTTCTGCTGAAGCTCGTATTAAAGGCCAGACGTGAATCGGATGAACTTCGGGTGAAAAAACACGGATCAACATCGGCAGGGCGTTTGAATCATGGAGAGACCTTATCTACAAACCTAGAATGTATACATTTCCTGAAGAAAATGTGAAGTAGTGCTTGCAGTGGCAAAATTCGGCACGGCTGATAGGGTTCCATTCTTATCATGGTACGAGCATGGAGCATTAGTTCAACGTCAAGCTGATAAAAGTAGCCTATTATTGTAACGTTGCAGTGGGAGTTTACCTGAGTTTCTAGCATGTTGTGGGATGCTCTCTCTGGTGTGTTGCGTGACGCGTCTCAGTCTGGCCGGTATCCACAGTGCTCGCTCATAAATTCGAGCACGCGCAAGAGCACGCGCTTGTCAACTTATTGGTTGCAATCTGAAACATCACCGCTAGAGGCCGCTGAAAACTACATACAGCTCCTTTAAGTGGCTTGGAAATGCCACAAAAAAACCTACAACTGTTTTTCTAAACCTAAAAGCGCCAGGTAAACTCCGAATGACACGACAGACAGCACTTTCCATCAAGTTCTCCGCATCTCCAATAGTGTAAAGGAAAGAGCCACTCGCAAATAATCTTAAGGCAATGCAAACAGTTTGTGCTGTAGTTAAAGCCCGACTCCGACAAGTCGAAAATAAGTGTGCGTTTCCAATAGGGCTGGGGTAAACGATTATTAATTAAACGATTAGTCGGGCGATTATTTTATCGATTAGTCGACTAATCTAACGACTAATTGGAATTATTTATCCTGTCTGTTATTCGCATATCTCTGTCGAGCCGTTACTCCGATGGATTTCAAACTCGACAGCTGTCTGGGCACGAGTAAGTGCAGTGCCAAGTTTGACGTCGTTTGGATGAGAAATGCAAAAGATATGTTAAATATATTGGTAAAAGAAGCACTTAGAAGGTTGTGGTTTAAAAATAAACATTCTGACATAAACACACTGTCAGCTACAATGTTTACTTCTGAATAATATAGTATAAATGTGATAAATCCTTTTTTTTTTTCATGCAATTAATCCATTGAATCAATATAAAAGTTAATTTTCACATTGAAACTGTTGAAAATACACAACAAAGTAAGTTGATCCACATATGACAGCCTCTGAACTCGGTCAATACTAATCTGGACTAAACATAGGCTACATTCAATCAGCCATCGCTAGAAATACCTTCTGAACGACGGCGACCTTCTTTTTTGACGGCGATCAGCTGTAAAATGGCTTAGGTCCTGCTCGGTTTTCGTTGACTTTGAGTACAAGAATTGAAAGTTTTTTAAAAGATCCCCTGGGGTTAACGTGTCAGCATTCGACAGAAGTTTGACGCTGTCGTGTGAGAACAAGCATCAGTCGGCATTTCTCTTCCTCCCGCGTGCCTCATCTTCTTAATCTCCTCACGTAAATGATTAGATTTCGATGGCTTACGTTTCTTCCCTACGGCAGAATCCACCACAGGTTCATCAATGTATTATTTTTTTTGTTTGTTTGTTGATCAAAAAGTGCAAAGTAGATAAGGAAAACTAGGATGCCGGGTGTCAGAGCGCCACCGTTACTGTTTACAATGCGTGGAATGGTGCGCTGTGATTGGTTGAGCGGATTTGTGGCATTCTGCAGAGAAAGGAGACGTGTGTGTGTGGCGAGCTGTACCTCCGGGAATGGTGCAAAAAAATAAATAGATAATAAATGAAGAAGCGTCGACGCAAAAAATATGACGTCGACGTAATTTTGGCGTCGACGTCATCGACGCACCGCTACAGCTCTAGTTTCCAACAAATTAATCATGTAAACGACAATCTCACCAGTCACGAGAAAAAATATATGTCTCAGAAAGTGCACTATTGTAACGCAAAATCTCAGTTCTTCGTACCTCAGGGCCCGTTCTTCGTACGCCGCTAACTCAGTTAGCTGGATTTGATTATTGGCGATTTGGCATGATCTGGGATTGTTTGGTTCTTCGACGCTCATCCTGGACTTGCTGTCATAGCAACAGGTGCGCAAGCTTATTTCATGTTAACAGGATTAGATCCCGGCTTCATAAGCGCTGGACTTCCCGTATCAGCTCCGCTTATGAAGCCGCAGTCTAATCCTGTTAACATGAAATAAGCCTGCTCCCGAGCAGGTTTAAGCTTGCGCACCTGGGGCCCGTTCTTCGTACGTCGCTAACTCAGTTAGCTGGATTTGATTATTGGCGATTTGGCATGATCTGGGATTGTTTGGTTCTTCGACGCTCCTCCTGGACTTGCTGTCATAGCAACAGGTGCGCAAGCTTATTTCATGTTAACAGGATTAGATCCCGGCTTCATAAGCGGAGCTGATACTGTACCAGCCATTTGGATTATAGACATACTTAATTTAATGCAGCAACAAATTATTTACAGTGTAGCAAGATGATTTAAAACTCATTTACCTGTAATTAAGGTGTTGCTGTTACTGGTCCCTGGCTTTAGGTCTAAAGGCCTATTTATACTTCTGCGTCGAACTTACGCCGTAGCTACGTCGTAGGCTGTGCTTAGCGCGCGTACCCTTTGGCGTACCCTGATGCGCACCTCTCCAAAAATGTAACAACGCGTCAATTCTACGCGGACGCAAGCGCTGTGATTGGTCTGCTAGAACCCCTCCCTCGGGTTTCACATGGTCCCTCTGCATGAGTAATTGCGCGTCAACGCGGACAACGACGCAGAAGTATAAATTAAAACCAACGCGTTGCCTACAGCGTAGAGGCTCCGGCGTAGGTCCGACGCAGAAGTATAAATAGGCCTTAAGGAAGAGCTGCCCCCAGGAATGCCCTCCACAATGGGTCGGTTCTCATTTAGCCCAAGGGCCAGCTCTTCTGCCGGGGTATAACGTGGGGGTGCAGGACCACCACCTGTTTTTTTCTGCTCCGCCTTTTCCTTGGTTGCAGATAACCATAAACAGACAAACACATCATTTAAAATGTCTTTGCTAAAAGAGACTAATCAGTAGAAGTAGAAAAGATTACCAGTTTGAAGAATATTCTTGTACTTCACTTTTACTTGTTCCCATGTTCTAGTGGGTCCTGAGGTGGCTCTGACATTAAGCAATTATGAAATTATTAAAATACAAGAATATATACTGTAATAAGTGATATAACCATAACATGGAACACTTACGCATTTAATTTGTCTGTTACTTTTTGCCAGCCCTCTCTCCTGGCTTTTGCACACTTTGATTCCCAGTGTTCCCTGGCGTTTTAATTATATTTTTCAAACTCTGCATACCCTTCCAGTAAAAATTCCTGCTCTGCTGCGTTGAAAAACTGAGCGCGCTCTTTGGCCATGGTGAGCAGCCAATAGCAGCGTTGCTGATCAATGTTTCTACTATCGATACATATCCCCTTTTAAACCAGCGCGTGAACGCGCAATTATCTCACTAACTCAATCCAGCTATACTAATCATATCCGGCAGGTGTGTTCGAAGAACCAAATTAGTCAGATCATGATTAGCACGATGATATCATCTTGGATGTCTCGTTTGATCTCAGATGTTTTAAGCAACGTACGAAGAACGGGCCCCAGTTGCTATGACAGCAAGTCCAGGATGAGCGTCGAAGACCCAAACAATCCAAGATCATGCCAAATCGCAAACAATCAAATCCAGCTAACTGAGTTCTTCGACGCTCATCCTGGACTTGCTGTCATAGCAACTGGGGCCCGTTCTTCGTACGTTGCTTGAAACATCCAAGATCAAATTATGAGACATCCAAGGTGATATCATCGGCCTAATCATGATCTGACTAATTCGTTTCTTCGAACACACCTGCCAGTTATGATTAGTATAGCTGGATTGAGTTATCTGAGATAACTGCGCGTTCATGCGCTGGTTTAAAAGGGGATATGTATCGATAGTAGAAACATTGATCAGCAACGCTGCTATTGGCTGCTCACCATGGCCAAAGAGCGCGCACAGTTTTTCTCCGCAGCAGAGCAAGAGTTATTGAAGGTTATGCAGAATATGAAACCTTAATTAAAACGCCAGGGAACACCTCAAAGTGTGCAAAAGCCAGGAGAGAGGGCTGGCAACAAGTAGCAGACAAATGAAATGCGTAAGTGTTCCATGTTATGGTTATATCACTTATTACAGTGTATATTCTTGTATTTTAATCATTTCATAATTGCTTAATGTCAGAGCCACCTCAGGACCCACTAGAACAGTGTTCTTCAACCCTGCTCCTGGAGGACCCCCAACACTGCACGTTTTCTTTGTCTCCCTAATCAAACACACCTGATTCAACTCATCAGCTCATTAACCCATGTGATAATGAGTTGATGAATTGAATCCGGTGTGTTTGATTAGGGAGACAAAGAAAACCAGCAGTGTTGGGGGTCCTCCGGGAGCAGGGTTGAAGAACACTGCACTAGAACATGGGAACAAGTAAAAGGGAAGTACAAGAATATTCTTCAAAATGGTAATCTTTTCTACTTCTACTGTTCTTTGTCTCTTTTACAAAAGAAAAGCACCGTTAAATGTGTTTGTCTGTTTATAACAGCAACCAAGAAAAAGGCTGAGCTGAAAAAAAAAAAAAACAGGTGGTGGTCCTGCTCCCTCACATTATACCACATTATACCCCAGCAGTAGAGCTGGCCCTGGGGTTAAATGTGAACCGACCCATTGTGGAGGGCATCCCTGGGGGCAGCTCTTCCTCAGACCAACAGCCAGGAACCAGTAGCAGCAACACCTTCATTACTGGTAAATGAGCTTTAAATGATCTTGCTACACTGTAAAATATATCTTTTTTTTTTTGCCGCATTAAATTAAGTAGGCCTATATAATCCAAATGGCTGGTACAGTAATTTCAGCTGTTAAATATTGAGTAGTGATCAATTGCTTTGACTTGTGAAGGTGAAAACTGCTGAACTTAATGTAAGAATATTTTGCCATGAGTTACTGATCACATTTGTTCATATAGTGTAGTTCATTGTAATGCCATTGTGTTTCCTCTTTTGTGCAGTTTTACATAATACACCAACACTTGTACCTGTTCCCAAGAAAGTAGTGGCTGAAATATGTGCAGTAAGTGGACTTTTTCTAACTTTACATCAAAAGGGAAGAAAGTGCAACACTTTGTAATGCCCATTTGTTTCCATTGCACAGGACAGTGAAGAAACCCTCTCAGATGACTGTCCTTTGGAGGAAGTACTTGTAAGTGCATAAATAACTTTACTTCATTTATAGTAACTTGTGTACATATTATTTCTGACTGCAATATGAGTTGCAGGAGGAAAGGCCTACTGCACAAAGTGATACAGAGGTGGGCAGTGTAGTAACCTACTTGTACTTTTTATTTTTGTTGCATGAGGCTTGTGTTGACAGTTCTTTTTTATTTATTTTTATTTTTTTATTCTTTTTATCCAAACATGGCACAGGGTGATATCCGTATATAAACGGAATCTACAACAGAAAATTTAGTATTTTGACCTGAAAAAACAGAAAAATGAAGGGGAGAAATAGAACTTGACACCTTAAAGAAGAAAAAACTGGCACTAGAGATTGAGTTGCTTCAAAAGGAACTTCAGAGTAAGTGCTAAATACACTATTTCACACAGAGTACTATTGCTGACCTTGGATAACAATATATCTTATTGCAGGCAAAAGATGACCATCATTGGCTTTTCTTGACAAAGAATAATTGAAATAAAACTCAAGGAACTAAGCATGTTGTCTTGTCTTCTATTCATTTAATGAAGGTTTTTGTTTTGAAAAAAAATAAATAAAAAATGGTGTTCCACAATTCTGTCCCGTGCAGCTCTGCCACTAGGTTGGTCCAAGTGCACTGGCTGGAGGTCATCATCAGGCTGCACCTCCACCACAGGGGTCCTCTCCTTTCTGATGGTGGCACTATTGTGGAGTATGGCACATGCAACAATAATGTCACAGGCCCTGTCAGGTGCAACCCTCAGACACTGAAATCTTTCCTTTAGTTGCCCAAAGGTCATTTCAATGCGTGCCCTTGTCCTGGCTAGAGCTGCATTGAAACGGGTTTGGGTCAGGGAATGGCGTCATGAAATACTGCCTGCAGGTATAGCCCCTGTCACCAAGCAGGATCCCGTCGTAAGCACCTGGAAAAATGCAGTTTTGTTAGGCTCAGAATAAATGTATGTAATACAGTGAGCTTGATATTAAATATTTCCTTACCACGTTCAAATAATGTGCATGAATGTGACTCTCTGAAAATCCTGGAGTCATGCACAGAACCAGGCCATTTTGCTTCCACATTTGTGATGTAGGACATGGAGTCACACACCATCTAAGATATTTTTAATCAGTCAACTGCATACTTTTTGATTACATTACTTTTTGTATTATTTGATATATTCTGGACTCGCTTCTCCAAGGTAAATGGTGAATTGTTTGATGTCAGGCTGCATGCTCAGAAAGCGGCAGTGGATTGTGCAGCGTGAGACCACCTTCAGCGACAGGTTCTTGTCGTAAAAACGGACAAGACATGGCTGCGAAAGACTTCCCGTATCACCTCCGCTTATAAAGCCGGGATCTAATCCTGTTAACATGAAATAAGCCTGCTCCCGAGCAGGTTTAAGCTTGGGCACCTGTTGCTATGACAGCAAGTCCAGGATGAGCGTCGAAGAACCAAACAATCCAAGATCATGCCAAATCTCCAACAATCAAATCCAGCTAACTGAGTTAGCGACGTACGAAGAACGGGCCCCTGGGGCCTGTTTCAGAAAGGAGGTTCAACTGAGTTGACTTACCCTGAGATGGGAAACTCTGAGTTTTCGGTTACAGAACAGCGGAAATTAGTTAGTTCAATCAACTCTGAGTTGACTGACTCTGAGTTAAGCGCGTGCACCACCACTATAAAAAGCCATTATCAATGGAGTGCAGATATTATGAGTCACCATGGTAACAGCGCCAGACAAAAAGAGGTCTGCATATTTCTCACCAGCTTCTGCAAGCGTAAGAAGACATATTATTATTTTTTAAATATCGGCTGCAGCAGCGAAGGACAACTAGAGTTAGCTAGGGAGAAAATAGTTGCTCGAGTCAATGCGTATGTTTACATTTTAATTAGTTATACAGTGTTGGGTGTAATTAATTACCAAGTCATCTAAATACTGTCATTTAATTAAAGGGATTACTCTTAATTCTTCTGTAATTTGAAGTAAAATCTGATGTAATTGCATTAGACTATAGAACAATTCTGTATATTTAACATACATTTTTAAAAGGTATATTTTTTATGTAACCTTCTCCCTCTACACACTTTGGTCAATTCAAGAATAATCCATGCAATTGTATATTGTTTATTTGAAAGCATTAAAAGTGCAGTTTCTTGTCTCTCCTTGTATTGTTCAAGTGGTTGAGGTTGATATGGGATTTATTAATAAGTAGACCAATACTTTCTAAAGATAGTCATTATTACATGAATCTAATTACACGGTTGAAGATGTCATTTGTAGTTAGTAATTAATAACTATTTTAGAGTAACTTACCCAACTGTTATAATATCAGAGGTGAAACTGGAAGAACAGTATGTTATTCAACCTAATTTTAATTTTCATGGGTGCAATCCTGCAGGTATTAAAAGAACATGGCAGCAGCTGAAAATTAAATATAAGAACATAATTCAATCAGGTAAGGTTTGAGCATATCATGGGTGTAGGCTACCTGAATTTACAAATATTTGACATATTAAATAACTAAATAGCATCCCAGTGTCTAGCAGTGCAGCAGCATTTTTGGCTGGGGGAATTCCTGGAGGGACTTCAGAGCCAGTCACTCCCGAAGATCCAAGGGCCTTCATAAAATGTAAGAGGTTTACATATGTGTTATTTCTTATATAGGCTATTTTTGATATTTCCATTTATTTTACTTTGGGTTGGGTTTTTTGTTGGTCCCAACAGATTCCGATGGTAATATCTGTCTTTTGGAGCCTCCTGTCCCAACAAAACCTGCAGGCAGTTGTAAGTAGCCTACTCAATACACCAGAAATTATGACAAATAGTGTTATAAAGTGTACTCATCTTCACAGGACGATGGGGATAATGTTATGTGTCACATCAAACAATCTACACATTCAGATTTTTTCACATTTTTATGTGGAGTAGAATCTAAGTTTAAAGCTAAGTATAAATGGGTAGTCTTATCTCTCCCCCCCGCCCCCAAAGTGGAAGAACAGCAGGAGGACGGTCCATCAACTTCTGTTGCACAGATGAACAGAGTTCAGTGATTTTCAGTAAATGCCACAGTTTAATTCTGTAGAATTTGTTTAGAACTACATTATGTAACTCTAATCTACTACTGTATATTCAGTTGCCAGTTAAGGAGTTAATAGACTTCATCTTATTTAAAAAATTTAAAAAAAAAACTGTAAAAATAGCAATATTGTATTTATTAATTAAAGATTAATTTTATTAATAAAAATGTACTGAAAGAATGAATGAGGTGTTTAAACACCACTTCCTCTTTAAAAAAAGGGGAGGAGACCGAAAGAAACTCTGGGTTTACCGAAGAAAACCTGCTCCCGGCCAGGTTAGGTTCACAGAGTAAGTTACCATGGTAACTGACTCTGAGTATAAGTTACCTCTCTTTCAGAAACGGGCTTGACTTACTCTGCTTTCTCAGGTTTAACATACCTCCCATTCTGAAACAGAAAACCCAGAGTTTCCCTCATTTCAGGGTTAACATACTCTGAGTTTTCACTTAACCTCCTTTCTGAAACAGGCGCCCCTGGTCTTTTCACGATCGGATAGCTATCCGATCTGAGAAAACGCATGAAGTGGCCAGGTGTAAACAGCCCCAGAAATCATTCTAATATTCTGATTTATTATGAGTGTTGGAAACAGTTCTGCTGCCTAATATATTTGATGAATAAAAGGTTAAAAAGAACTGCATTTATTAAAAAAAATATATAATTTCTAATAATATAAATCTTCTTTACTATCACTTTTTTTTAAATCAATTTAACACATCCTTGCTGAATAAAAGTATTGATTTATTTTAAAAAAATAAAAATAAAATACTGACCTCAAATTACTGACCAGTAGTGTATATTGTTGTTACAAAAGATTTCTATTTTTAAAAAAATTGCTTTTTTTTTTTTTTTTTTTTTTTTACTTTTTATTCATCAAAGTATCCTAAAAAAAGTATCACAGGTTATGAAAACATATTAAGCAGCAGAACTGTTTCCAACTTTGATAATGAATCATCATATTAGAATTATTTCTAAAGGATCATGTGATAGACTGGAGTAATGATCCTGAAAATTCAGCTTTGCATCACAGAAATAAATGATAATTTAAACCAATTATTTTAAATTGTAAAAATATATCACAATATTACTAGTATTTTTGATCAAATAAATGCAGGCTTGATGAGCAGAGGAAACTTCTTTCAAAAACATTAAAAATACTAATACTTATACTTGCCCTGTAATACATGTATTCTTTGTTTTAGATGTTATTAACTTAAATTCTTATGAATAATAAAAATGTTGTAATGTCTATTTGTTATTTATGGCCTGTACGCCTCATTATTGAACTGAGCTTCTACATCTTGAATTCGAATAACATTCGATAAAACATAATTGCTGGATTATTTTGACTATAATAAATAAGCAGATGAAACATAGTAGGCCTATACACTGTTTATCACAGATTACTTTGGACCAAAGTTACCATATTATAATTAATTATTATATAGTTCTATTCATTCATTTTATTTAAATTAGCACTGGTTAAAATGTATAAAGCATGAACAAGATATGAAACAATATTTATTAATAATACACAGTTTAAATATCACAAATATCAAATTGTATTTTCATTTGCGTCCTATGCTGGCTAATTACGACGTTTAACCTGTTATCATAATGAAATTCATGCATTTATTTGCAGTGGTGGAATGTAACCAAGTACAAATACTTCGTTACTTTACTTAAGTACATTTTTCACGTATCTGTACTTTACTTAAGTAGAATCAATAGTGCATACTTTTGACTTTTACTTCGTTACTTTTTGCAGCAATTATTATACTTTCTACTCCACCACATTTCTACAACGTTTCGTTACATTTTCGGATCAGTTTTTCCCCTGCCAAAACAGGGATTGAAAAAAATCTCCATGTTTTCGGTGCTGATCGCGTTGGTGGCGCTAACAATAACCCAGCTAACATGAGTCCAGCGGGCCAGTGGCGGACCACCGGTGGCAAAGTTGGCGGCCCACCGGCGGACGCCGCCGGCGGATCACTGGCGTTTTGCTCATCGTTATTCTAGCGGACCTCCAGCGGCAGCCGCCGCTTTCCCGACGGTGGTCCGCTATCGTGCCGCTGGTTTATAATAAGTGTTTTCTGGCGGACCACGGTCGGTCCACGGTTTATAATCAGTTACTCATGCTAACCAAAATTCACTATAATGGATAAAAAAAGCAATGTACACCAGTCTCAATAGCAGTTGCAAATTAATTTTTATTAAATTAATTTTCAGTGAACAGATGAAATGGATACATTTGCATTACATTTATCAGATTCTTTTATCCAATGTGACTATTAGTCAAGGACATTATAGGATAAGTTGTACCCTTATGAAAATTAACCATGGTTTTACCACAGCATTTGCAGTAAAACCAGTTGCTAACAAAATGAACCATGCTTTCACAACAACCAAGGTTTAAAAACATACGTTTATAGTCATGATTACCATAATTTTACAGCAATTATTACAGCAATATTACTAGTTGAACCATGGTTTGAAAAATAAATAAATAAATAACATGGTTGGTACAGTTGTACCATAGTAAAACCATATAGTGCTTTTCACAATACAAATTGTTTCATAGCAGCTTTACAAAAAATGCATGTTCAAGGTTATACAATCGCGAAATATCCTTTAATCAGCCAGAGGCGACTGCTACTCACTGGAGAGCATCTTTTGGCAACAAAGTAATGTCCATAAGATAATCCAAGTCATGAGTTTAAAGTCCTAATTGCTATCCTTCAAAGGGTTGCAGATTTTTAACCCGCTATTCTTACAATGTTGGTAATATGTTAGAACAATGTTTACTCTTTCTCTTAGTTACGTGTACTGAGATATTCCTGTTTATTTGTCAGCAAAACTGTCATGCAAACCTTCCCTTCCCTTCCCCGGTTCCACAGAAAAGGCTTAAGATAGTCCCTGACTAAAATGCATTTTTGAACTGTCTTAACTGGAAGCAACTTGCACTGACATATCTTAAAATATTTCAGGGCCATTGTTTTGTCTCAATATGCACACCAGTAATGTTTTTTTTTTCCTTCTTTTTTTCTGAAGTACATTTAAAAAAGCTACTTAAATATCCTAATTTAACTAAGGCCTAATCCTGGCTTAATCTAAGCCCTGTGTGTGAAACTGGGCCAATGCAATGTAAGGATAATATCTGGCAGTTTTGTGTCCATCTATAGTTGCCATCATCTGAAGTCTTTTTGAGTGTTGGTGTCATTAGAAGTCTTCACGAGTGAGGCTGGATCCACACTAGAGCTGCTGTAATCTCTAGTGAACTTGCTGAGCATCCTGAGATAGAAACAGGGAAGCAACAGGAGAAAGATTAGCATTGCTGCTGTCATATTATTTTAGGCAAAAGATGATCATGTGCACTTTTTATTATTTCATCACATATAACTGTAGTGCAAGATTATGAGATGTGTAAATTGAATGCTTGGCTACAGAGATGTGTCTTTAATCTAGATTTAAATTAGGATCATGTTTCTGGGCCCGAAACATATCAGGAAGGATATTCTAGAGTTATTCCCTTACATTCTATTGAATTAATAGGAAATCGTCAGATTTTAATGAGAAAACATGACCTAACGAGTCAGCATTTTTATATTTGAATACTATACATTCTCACAATGCAAACGTCCTAAACATTTCTGAGTATTTGTAATGTTGAAAACAGTTGTGCTGATTAATATTTTTTTTGTAAACCAGTGTAACATTTTAATCCACTTTCTTTTTTCTCTCTCCAGGATTGTTAAATATAGACCCAACATATATAAATGGTAGTTTACACTACTATTCAAAAGTTTGGGTTCAATAGAATGATTATTTTTATAAGAATAGAAAATAAATATTTTTATTCAGCAAGGATGCATTAAATTGACCAAGAGAGAGAGTAAAGATTTTTCAAAAAAAAATGCTTTTTTTCCCTTTCTATTCATCAAATAATCCTGAAAAACACAAAAATGTGAAGCAGCACAACTGATTTCAAAACTGATAATAATCATAAACGTTTCATCAATTCATTTTCCATAGAAAACAGTTATTTAAATGTTTGAATATTATTTCACAATATTATTGTTTTTACTGTATTTTTTATTAAATAAATGCAGTCTTGGTGAGCATAAGAGACTTCTTTCAAAACATTTTTTTTTACCAACAACATTAGAGTATGTTTGAAGTTTTAGTTTAGTTCCTTTATTGTCCACAAGTGGAAATTTGTCTTTGGCTTGGTTTTACTTACTAGTCATATGGGTGATAGCGCCTCAGAGATGATGATCAGCTCAACTCTGCAATGGTGCAGGGCATCTGCATGGAAGGATCTAGGAACACAACTAACCATTTGCCACAGAGCCAACAATATTATTATACAATGACAGGTTTATTAAAAGGACAGAAGCTACAACAGAAGTGAAATGCAGAAAAGAGAAAGAACAGACAATGATTTCTTAATTAGGATAACAAAATGTATGTTTTTAGGTTTACTTTTTCATTGTGTTGTGTTCAAAACCCTATAACACTTGTGGTGTTCCCGGTCAAAAATAACTGGTCTACAAAAAATAGCTTATAAATCACTTGTTATGCTATATTGTCACCCAATTCTGGATTCAATATTTTTGTCAACTTGTTTTCTTTCAGTTACGACTGTTTTTATATTTCTATTTGCATCTGATTAATCGTGGGCCTCATTTTTCTGAGAGTAGGCATTTATGAATAATTTTGAAAATATTAAGTAAAATATGAACATGTTCATTATGTTCATGTACACATATGTGCATGTGTGCTTGCAAACATCGAGCCCTTGGACCTGAGCATGTGTGGATACATGCATACACACGCTACCCAAACACACACACACACACACACACACACACACACACACACACACACACACACACACATTAAAACACAGAAACAATTTTTGAGTATTACACACATTCTTTTTCACAGAGAGAAACTTGATCCTACCCTGAACTGCATCTAATATTCATTTATCCATCTGACATTGATAAACACAAAACAAATCAAACTTCCTTTTGAAACATTAAAGTAGACTAGTTTGATCAACAGTGCAATGTTTTTCATATTTTATTTAATATTTCCAAAATTATTCATAAATGCCTACTCTCAGTTAAATGAGGCCCACGATTAATCAGATGGAAATAGAAATATAAAACCAGTCCTAATTGAAAGAGAACAAGTTGACAAAAAAACCAATGAGATAACATTAACTAATATTTTCGGGAAAAAGAAAATCTTCTCTGTTATTTAATGAGCTTCCTCACCTCACCATGTGTTTCCCACTTCTCTGGCAGCAGCTTTCTTCAAAAATGTCGACATTTTGGAGCTTTCCTCTGTTGTAGAGGGATTATTTGTGTTGCTGCTGAAATCACAGAACAATTTTTATCAATATTTGTTAACCGTTGAGCTAGTTTCAGCAATTTTTAAGTACTCCATGTAAGTGACGTCACCGATTAACAGTACGGTGTTAGCTTAAATTAGCTTACGTCCAAGCAAAATCTTTACAAAACTATCAAAACCTCTCATCTACACATAAGATGTGATTAAAGGCCCAAACTTTCATAAACAAAAGCTCAAGCTATAGCAATTCATCTTCTTAAAATTCAAGTTCTCAATCTACATTCCTGTCTAATTAGGCATGTAATTCCAAAGTGTAGTTAGCCTAACTTACCTCTTCTGAAAACGGTTGAGATGCTAACGGACTTTTTGGAAGACACTAAACCATTTCTATGAAGTAAATATTCAACAGAAGCGTGTCAATTACAAGTAAGATAAGTGTCAAGAACAGTTGTGTGTATTATTTGTGTGATTTTAGAGGCTAAACTCACCTGAAAGCAGTGAAAACAACAGCGAGAGACGGAGTTTTGCTGACAGTTGCAGTAGTGCGATGCGGTCCCGCGCCGTTTCCTTGGCAACTCATCTCCACTCCAGTGTTTGAAGGCAGCTCGAGTGTGCACGCGCACGCACATTAAAACGCGTCACAGTCACACAGCATTTACAAACATAAACATCTAGAATAAGAACCTTACTTGAATAAAAATCTCTTCATAAAATTATGAATTTAAAACTCATTTTTAAGTTATATTACCCATGCATAGGTGCAATTACCACTACTGCTCGTGATAGTGGGACAATTGTGGCTTTTTAAAAATAATTTAAATATTTTTGTTGTTGTTTTTACGAACACTCAAGCCCCATATTTCATTTGAACGCGTGCTAAAAATGCTCATAGGCAATATTTTTTATATCACCAACATTTTGCTTTTGATATTGCTGCAGCTATTAGGTCAGTTTCACCATTTTTTTATTCTGTGCTTTCAGATTCTTTTTAACTGTAAAAAAAAAAATATATATATATATATATATATATATATATATACATTTATAAATTAAAGACGTCCTGTAAGCGCTCAGAAACACGTGGACCGACTATCGGCTTGCCCCTGGTGTGCCGACGGTGGCCCAGCCGCGGAAAACCGCTGGTGGCGTGCCACCCAAAAAACGCTGGCAGACCGACGGGGTTTTCAGATTGGTCGGGTTGCCGATGGTGTGCCGCCGGAGGTCCGACCGTGTCAAACCGCTGACTTCGTGCCGCCCAAAAAACGCTGGTGGACCGCCAGGTCATTGTTAGCTGGGAAAGCACCTAAAAGCTGTCACAAAGAACCAGCAAAAGTAATGAATATGTCAAATATAGCAAGAAGACATTTTAATTGTTTATTAATAAACAAGTGTTTTCTGTGTCGGCTGCAAAGATGAGGTTGACGATACTGATACGCGATCTTCGCAGTAGTGAACGCGCCAGAGAGAAATGCGCATTTCATACGGATTATAAGCAGAGAGCAGTCGGTTTTCTTTCGTTTTGAATTGTTCTGTTTAAAAGTACACATTTAAAGCTGTCTAAAGATATATTTATCAGGTCTGTGAGGCAAGTAGGATACCTTATAGCCTACGCTGAGTTTCGGTTCATTTATGAGACGAGCTCCAGTTCACTCGCCAGCGCCTACGTGTCGTGATTATCTATTTTCTACTTATTTATTAAATCCTGGCAATTGTTTGATGAAACATTGATTAAAATTGAGATACAATTAATACAAAACGAAATTCAAATTTAAAAAAGGCTTTGTGCTTTCTGTTTGAGGTCTCAGTGAAAGTTTTAAAGCAGTCTTTTAGTGCCTTTCAGAGCGGTCACGTCTGTAACATTGTTTTTTCCTCATAAATGGGAACACGAAAAATAAAATAAAATGAATATGTTATGTTCTGTGGAGAGAGCCAACCCTTCATCCGGTGGGTATTACTTTTGGTTTGCGCAGTGTAATTCACAGAATTACAAAAAAATATTTTTCTACCTAAAAGTTAAATATTGTTTGTGTCCCGTAACGCATGTGTAGCCTAGATTTCCCATTAAATATAAAACGCATACTGATATTTTTCAATATGTATTAAATGCATTTTCTGAGAATTTATATTTCAAGTTTTTACTGCAAATGTCCCGTTTATAACGATGGAATTGCCAAATATTAAATAATTTATCCTCAACTAGTTTTGTGGTGTAGGTCTACGTATTGTATAATGTTAACTTCAAAAAAGGGGTGTGTCGCGATTCTGCCTTCTCCCTTCTCACACCGCGACACAGGTTCGTAGATCTGAGTGTAGCGATTTCGGATTCATATTGTTACAGCCCTAATTATTAGAATATAGACATTAAGAGAATAAATTGTTATGCAAGTACTTTTACTTTTAATACTTAAAGTACATTTAAAATCAGGTACTTTTTACTTTTTACTTAAGTAGGGTTTTCATTGTGGTAGGCTACTTCTACTTTTACTAAAGTAAATATGTCTCTGGTTATTTGTACTTTTACTTAAGTACTGAGATTCAGTACTTCCTCCACCACTGTTTATTTATTTGTCATTTAAACTGATGCAAACAGGGAAAGAGAGTAGAAAACACTTATTATCCTGTCGCCCCCTCTAGTGGACAGCATTAAGTATTACGGCCTTCATTGCTCAGATAACTCAAGTCGATGGATTTTTTGGGAAAGTCTGACCAGTTAGAAGCAAGTTAGACCAGTCTGAGGGTCTGAGCTGAGTTTGGTGAAGCATCAAAGTTCTAGGCGGAGTCAATTTCTCATAATAATAATAACAATTAATCCCAAACCTGGTCATTTTGTCAGTATTTAATTTACGTTCACTGATTCTGGCTTCTCTCTTTTCTGTCTCTTTCTTTTCATGTGAACTGAGTAGGCTACACATGCTTAAATTCAAAAAATATAAACTTTATTTCTATTCAAAATTATTTATAGCCCATAGGCTATATGTCACACACGCCTACCTGCCTTTTGATGTAAATAAAAGACTAGAGTGGTAAATGTTACGGACATATTATCATGGTACAGTTCAGCCTATTATTGATTTTTATTTCCACTTCCCTTTTATCCAAAGAGACGGAACTATTTGCACTGTATTTATCAATGGGAGATATGCTAATATAATCTGTCATATACTGTGGCTCACATTAATGGGGTTGCTTGCAAGTCGCAGCAGCACGAATTACTTGACCAGCAACATATTTCTAAATCAAATAGTGTGTGTAGTTAACAGTGAGTTGTGGTTTCAGACATTATTTCATTAAAGGGCATTTGTCAGTGCCGCACTCGTAGCCTACTGACTCTTATTCTGCCTGACAGAAAGAAAAGCTCACAGCTTACTGAAGGCGGAGCGGTTTGACCAATCAGATGAAAGGGGCGTTTCAGCGCCGCCCACGTGTGCAAATGAAATATCGAACCCATAAACCGACTTGTAAACCATAAACGAAAAATGAAAAATCTAGCCAAAATCTAGCCAAAAAAAAAACGAATAAACGAGCTGGTTTTCATTTCTCCTTATTCCATTCTAAACAGGAAATGAAATGATCAAAAAGTGCACGGACCCTATGACTAGATGTCGCCTTGGCTACGGCAGTTTGGAATATTCTGGGCTCATCTGATTTTTTTGTACATAGCATAACCTACTTTGTTATGATTTTAGTATCATAATGATTAATAAATGCACGCACAATTATCATGAACTTGATTTGAACAAATGCCTATCAACTTGTGTGTGCAAAATTCAGAATTAAATGAATGTGCAGCAATTTGTACAAATAGAGAGTCTGTAGGCCTATACTGTTGTAGCCATTAAATAAGCGCATTTATTTTCATATTTGTTCAAATGTTATAATGTTATTTTTTTCCCCATGTATGTTGATTTATGAAAAGTGAACAGCACGAGTAAAAGTGAATTTCGTTTTGTATAAATTGTATCTTAATTTTAATACATTTTTCATCAGCCTGTATTTAATAAATAAGATAAATAAGATTTAATAAATAATAATAAAAAAATGATAATCTTGCATTGCACGTTAACTGGAGCGCATCTCATCCTAACTTAACGAAACTCATTGTATGCCTCACACACAGACATGAGAAATACATCAAATACACAAAGCTTGAAATGTCTTTAAACGAAATAATTCAAAACGAAAAGAAAAAGGCTACTCTCTGATTATGTAATCCATTATGTGCATTTCTCTCTATAGGCGCGTTCACTATACGGCGATCGTCAACTTCATCTTTGCAGCCGAGTCGACACTGTCAGAAAACACTAGATTATAAAAAAAAAAATCAATGCACGCGTCACCGGATTTACAAATGCACATCTTGTTGCACCCACACATATTATGTCGAAATAACGAGATATTATGTTGAAATAACATTATTAATAATAATACATATTTTAGAATATTTGATTGAATGCTGAATGTTGCGCTTGTTCAGTTAATAAAATTCAAACTTTAATTGTGATCATTAAAATAATTGAATATGAAATATTTAGTGTCCAAGTTTTGCTAATTAATTAATTTATATATGTAAGGCATTCGTTCCAATCAACTGCCTTAGCCAAGGCCACTGGTCTAGTGTATATATCTATGACTTGATCAGTCAAATGAAATACAATAAACGTATAAATAAATATTACAAATTAAAAACCGATCGGAAATGTGGTCCAATTTTCTAATACTATTATTTGATGACAACAATAGATTTGTAAAACAAAATCCAGCCATTTGTGTTTTTTTGTTTAGTTTTTTTAAAGCAAAAAACCAAGCTGCACCCTTTTTTAAATGTCATCTTTCATTCCGAAAGAGAATAATGAACGGGGCGATGTGCAGATTGTAAATATTTAAAATGATTGAATGATTTGATTGTGTCATTATGATGAAGAAACAAGGCAAAAAATGTCAAAAAAAACCATTTGTGGAAGGCATCCGATGAGTGTCAACCCGGCCAGATCAGCAAGTGCATCAAGGCAACCACGATTAGCCGGTGCACCAGCCAGCAAAGTGATTCAATGGTTCATAGGTGTAGCTCGCAGCCTCATCGCCCTACCCTCCACATTTTAAATAGTGTACAGGCGGTTATTTATATAGGGCAGATAAGAGCTGTGTTTCTCTTCAACGGTAACTGTAAATTGAATTCAAGCTGCGATTTTTGAAGTTGGATATACTCGCGCGGGCAAATACAGATGTGTTAAACACGATAAGAACACAAATTGTACCTTTATTCGTTAATACAGTCGGTATTTCCCACAATGATTCTGCTTTGCTATTGGCCCACGTCACGATCAGTAAGCGCTGCTATTGGCGGTCACGATTATTAAGTATGAAAATGAAAATTCTGTCAGTAATTCCTCCCCCTCATGTTGTTCCAACCCCTTCGTTCATCTTCGGAACACAAATTAAGATATTTTTGATTAAATGACTAAATTGGACTATATTAACGATGTGTTTAATGAACAAGTTTCAAACCCTTAGAAGCCTGAAGAAGTCTCGTTCCGAACACATCGCGATATTTGGCATCAGTTCACGTGTGTCAGATGTTGGTAAGTAGTAAATACGCTGTCCGAATAATGTGTGATATATAATGTATTTTCTGTTTGTCGATATTAATCAGATTAGCTCACGTTCAGTCACGGCATTATATCTGTCATCTCCGTCCACTGAGGCTTTGCGTTTTATTGCTTTCTAATTCAAAACAGGGTGATTAAGTTACACTGCCTGTCACATGACGTGAGCATAGGCCTAAAGACCTTAAATCAGTTAATCATATTCATATCAGATTAAAAGTAGTACAATTAGTTCCAAAGTTGTATTTGTAGTAGAAGCACAGTACAAACAACACTTACCATGCTTTTACCACATTAACATTAGTTTTACTGTGGTAAGTGTAGTAAAAAGACAGTAATCACAAAACTTACCATGCTTTTACCACACTATTGGTAGTTTTAATGTGATACTTATTGTAAATGCACATTAACCACAACGCTTACCATGCTTTTACCACAGGAATGATGTAAAACAACATAATGATATTTTATTTTCTCTTTTTTCAGCTGAAAAGACCAAAAGGACCTTTCGGACTATTATTGTTTGAGGACAAGTAAACGGAGGAGACAGACAGCTGCAAAGGCAAATATTCGCAATGGTATATACATGTGTTGGTTCGAACCCTAAATCAAACATTTTATCAAGCATTTGTTGTTTCTTAAACCTTTTCTCGCAAAACCCATAGCCCAATCAGTACGAAGATAGTCTGAAAGTCTTAATAATTCACAAGATTTTACAAGTTGTCAAATTCGTACGATACTCGTACATATTTGTATACTCGTACACACACTGTCAGAAAGTTGATATTAATTGCATTGTATTGATTACAATTAGTGATGCACCGATGTGAAAATTGAGGCCGATACCGATAACCGATATTAATATTGCTGTTATGGCCGATACCGATATTTGCCGATGTCGATATCTCTGTATAGAAAACAAATTTGAATGATTATCAAATAAAGAGCTATTTTCCAAAACACTTTTTTTTTAGAAATGACTGATATTGGGCACCTTTACCTGTGTGCAAAATATGTCACATACGACACACATGCATTATACTGCATTGCATATACAGTAATGTGTGCTGGTCAACTTGTCTAAAATTAAGAAACCCTTAGAAAACAGTAAAAAAAAAAAAACCACACAAAAAACAGGAACATTGTGTAAAATTAAGATAGGCTACTTTATTTATTATTCCAATATCCAAATATCGAGGGCTTGGAACCAGAGGGGCGTAAGTGGCATTTGACAAACTTTACAGGAGAGCCAAAACAAAATTTTGACCACACTTCAATCAACTGTATTTATTAACCTTCAACCACAACATTGCAACCACATACATACTTATATGAGTAAGTTCTTAAGTGAACATATTATGGAATATTAACACGATGAACATATTCTAAAACCTTGCAAAATCTTGAAAATATGGCAAAAACATCAAATACGCCTTTTTGGCACTTTTTGGCACCAAACATTTCCAATTCTTCTAAAGAAAAATAGGGCGTATCTGCTGATCAATGCAGAAATGATTGGTCAAAACATTGGTTAAAAACACTCTAACTTCATAACTTTTCATTTTATTTAAAATACTGTATACATAGTCATTTCATCATTTCAAACTGTTTAACATTTCATTTCTAACCGTTTAATTTCAATTCTCATTTATGAGTTCACATTCATGTCAAACAGTTTAACATTTAATTTCAAACAGTTTAATTTCTCTTGTTTATTACACATTTCACTTTTTAGTTCACTTTAGTTGAACTAAAAAGTTCACTCACTGCCCACTGTCAGAGTGTTATAGAACTCTGCATAACAGTGAGGAATACTCCCATTGGTGCACAGGGTGAGTAGGTCTTTTTTCTTTAAGGCACTGATCACTGGAGGATTTTCATACAATGAGCTGGGGTGTGTGGTTCTGGTGCCTCTGGTGCCTCTTGTTGCCTGTTGTGCCACCGTCAGTTTTCGAAAGGTTGGGGCGGTGAAATCATACTTGAAGAAGATTGTTTTTGGTTCATCTTTCGTGTAGCGGAACCATTTAATCTTCTGCCAATGAACTGATTGTCCCTCCTCATCTTTTGTTCTGTTTTTGAGTATGTGGTTGGAGAGGGACTTGAAGTCCAGAAAGTCCTTGTGTTCAAGTTCATGTACACTGTATGGGTCGTTCCTTCTTGCCATTCTCACAAGTGTGTAGTAGCCATCAGTAAATAGAAGTATGGGAGTAAATAGAAATGGGAGTAAATAGAAACTTTTCTTCTTGCAGTTTACACTGCAGCATGCACACTATCACACTCCATGTCTAGTAGCCATCCATGATGGCTACTACACACTTGTGAGAATGGAAAGAAAGAACGACCCATAGTGTACATGAACTTGGACACAAGGACTTTCTGTACTTCAAGTCCCTCTCCAACCACATACTCAAAAACAGAACAAAAGATGAGGAGGGACAATCAGTTCATTGGCAGAAGATTAAATGGTTCCGCTACACGAAAGATGAACCAAAAACAATCTTCTTCAAGTATGATTTCACCGCCCCAACCTTCCGAAAACTGATGGTGGCACAACAGGCAACAAGAGGCACCAGAGGCACCAGAACCACACCCCCCAGCTCATTGTATGAAAATCCTCCAGTGATCAGTGCCTTAAAGAAAAAAGACCTACTCACCCTGTGCACCAATGGGAGTATTCCTCACTGTTATGCAGAGTTCTATACTGTTCGTTGCTCAGACTCGCTCTCCCAGTTTAAAACTAGATTAAAGTCGCATCTCTTCAGCCAGGCATTCATATAATCCTACAGTTCAAACTACAATCCGGCCTGTAGCTCATAAATGCCAGAGGAGAACTGGCCCCCGACTGAGCCTGGGTTCTCCCAAGGTTTTTTTTCTCCATTAGGTCACCTGATGGAGTTTTAGGACACCATTAGGTCACTTGATGGAGTTTTTCGGTTCCTTGCCACTGTTGCCTTTGGCTTGCTCAGTTGGGGATATTTTGGGGATATTTAATTTAATTTGATCAATCAATAAATTCCTCTTGAAACAAACATTGTTGTATTATTTTAATTTAATACTGTGAAGCTGCTTAGATACAATCTGTATTGTGAAAAGCGCTATACAAATAAACTTGACTTGACTTGAATCGTATGGTAAATTAACTTATTTATAACTGTCTTAATTTATGTTTCAAGAACAATAGTAATTGCACATAGAGTAAGTCGAGACTTTCTTGTTTTACAGCAGAGAAGGAAGACCAGTCCTTATATCAACGCAAGCTAATCGAATAAGTCCTTTGTTTCGGGTGAGGAAGGAACATCTGGTGCCCAAAGAAGACAGAAAGCTGCGCGAGTCCATTGGTATGTCTTGTATTGAAACAATGCTGTAATATGTAGTACATAATTTGATGTTGACAATTTTACATTGTACAGGTTATCACTTGGTTTTTGACCAAGTGAAGCTCTTGAAACAAGTGACAGGAGAGTATGTAACTTGTCTGGAAAGTATCAGAGTCGCATTTGGCACGCGTGCCTTAGGTTGCCGACCCCTGGTCTAGCCTATAGTCTATGGTACCAATCACGTTAGTGAAGCCTGAGTAACATATACTGTAATCGGCATGGTCATGAATGCATGATCTTCATAAAAAATTATGATAGCCTAAAAAAAAACTGCTTAAAAAAAAAACTGCTTTACAACATTGGGTCTTAAAGGTGCTGTATGTAGCTTTTCTACTAAAACGAATCCTTTTTTTATTGCCTGTGTGTGAAGGGGTTGTAATATCACATTAAAATGATCCACTTTTCGGGTTTTGCTATTACCTCTGAAAGCAAGTATTCTTATGTTTATGTGAAGGTGCCGGGTCGGATTTACCGCGAAATCCAGTGACGTCACCTGCATGCGCGGAGCGCTCCCGAGCCTCTCGCCTCGTCTAGCCTACTGATTTTGCACTCAACAGCGACGACACTGCAACTTATGACATGGACTTATGACTTATGCAACTTATGACATGTCTGATAACACTAAGAAACGACCTGCTCCCAGCACAACACAGACTCCAACACAAACTCCACATATTGATAAAAAAAACAATAAAACGTTTTTTTCTTTCTGCTGAAGCTCGTATTAAAGGCCAGACGTGAATCGGATGAACTTCGGGTGAAAAAACACGGATCAACATCGGCAGGGCGTTTGAATCATGGAGAGACCTTATCTACAAACCTAGAATGTATACATTTCCTGAAGAAAATGTGAAGTAGTGCTTGCAGTGGCAAAATTCGGCACGGTTGATAGGGTTCCATTCTTATCATGGTACGAGCATGGAGCATTAGTTCAACGTCAAGCTGATAAAAGTAGCCTATTATTGTAACGTTGCAGTGGGAGTTTACCTGAGTTTCTAGCATGTTGTGGGATGCTCTCTCTGGTGTGTTGCATGACGCGTCTCAGTCTGGCCGGTATCCACAGTGCTCGCTCATAAATTCGAGCACGCGCAAGAGCACGCGCTTGTCAACTTATTGGTTGCAATCTGAAACATCACCGCTAGAGGCAGCTGAAAACTACATACAGCTCCTTTAAGTGGCTTGGAAATGCCACAAAAAAAACCTAAAACTGTTTTTCTAAACCTAAAAGCGCCAGGTAAACTCCGAATGACACGACAGACAGCACTTTCCATCAAGTTCTCCGCATCTCCAATAGTGTAAAGGAAAGAGCCACTCGCAAATAATCTTAAGGCAATGCAAACAGTTTGTGCTGTAGTTAAAGCCCGACTCCGACAAGTCGAAAATAAGTGTGCGTTTCCAACAAATGAATCATGTAAACGACAATCTCACCAGTCACGAGAAAAAATATATGTCTCAGAAAGTGCACTATTGTAACGCAAAATCTCAGTTCTTCGTACCTCAGGGCCCGTTCTTCGTACGCCGCTAACTCAGTTAGCTGGATTTGATTATTGGCGATTTGGCATGATCTGGGATTGTTTGGTTCTTCGACGCTCATCCTGGACTTGCTGTCATAGCAACAGGTGCGCAAGCTTATTTCATGTTAACAGGATTAGATCCCGGCTTCATAAGCGGAGCTGATACTGTACCAGCCATTTGGATTATGGACATACTTAATTTAATGCAGCAACAAATTATTTACAGTGTAGCAAGATGATTTAAAACTCATTTACCTGTAATTAAGGTGTTGCTGTTACTGGTCCCTGGCTTTAGGTCTAAAGGCCTATTTATACTTCTGCGTCGAACTTACGCCGTAGCTACGTCGTAGGCTGTGCTTAGCGCGCGTACCCTTTGGCGTACCCTGATGCGCACCTCTCCAAAAATGTAACAACGCGTCAATTCTACGCGGACGCAAGCGCTGTGATTGGTCTGCTAGAACCCCTCCCTCGGGTTTCACATGGTCCCTCTGCATGAGTAATTGCGCGTCAACGCGGACAACGACGCAGAAGTATAAATTAAAACCAACGCGTTGCCTACAGCGTAGAGGCTCCGGCGTAGGTCCGACGCAGAAGTATAAATAGGCCTTAAGGAAGAGCTGCCCCCAGGAATGCCCTCCACAATGGGTCGGTTCTCATTTAGCCCAAGGGCCAGCTCTTCTGCCGGGGTATAACGTGGGGGTGCAGGACCACCACCTGTTTTTTTCTGCTCCGCCTTTTCCTTGGTTGCAGATAACCATAAACAGACAAACACATCATTTAAAATGTCTTTGCTAAAAGAGACTAATCAGTAGAAGTAGAAAAGATTACCAGTTTGAAGAATATTCTTGTACTTCACTTTTACTTGTTCCCATGTTCTAGTGGGTCCTGAGGTGGCTCTGACATTAAGCAATTATGAAATTATTAAAATACAAGAATATATACTGTAATAAGTGATATAACCATAACATGGAACACTTACGCATTTAATTTGTCTGTTACTTTTTGCCAGCCCTCTCTCCTGGCTTTTGCACACTTTGATTCCCAGTGTTCCCTGGCGTTTTAATTATATTTTTCAAACTCTGCATACCCTTCCAGTAAAAATTCCTGCTCTGCTGCGTTGAAAAACTGAGCGCGCTCTTTGGCCATGGTGAGCAGCCAATAGCAGCGTTGCTGATCAATGTTTCTACTATCGATACATATCCCCTTTTAAACCAGCGCGTGAACGCGCAATTATCTCACTAACTCAATCCAGCTATACTAATCATATCCGGCAGGTGTGTTCGAAGAACCAAATTAGTCAGATCATGATTAGCACGATGATATCATCTTGGATGTCTCGTTTGATCTCAGATGTTTTAAGCAACGTACGAAGAACGGGCCCCAGTTGCTATGACAGCAAGTCCAGGATGAGCGTCGAAGACCCAAACAATCCAAGATCATGCCAAATCGCCAACAATCAAATCCAGCTAACTGAGTTCTTCGACGCTCATCCTGGACTTGCTGTCATAGCAACTGGGGCCCGTTCTTCGTACGTTGCTTGAAACATCCAAGATCAAATTATGAGACATCCAAGGTGATATCATCGGCCTAATCATGATCTGACTAATTCGTTTCTTCGAACACACCTGCCAGTTATGATTAGTATAGCTGGATTGAGTTATCTGAGATAACTGCGCGTTCATGCGCTGGTTTAAAAGGGGATATGTATCGATAGTAGAAACATTGATCAGCAACGCTGCTATTGGCTGCTCACCATGGCCAAAGAGCGCGCACAGTTTTTCTCCGCAGCAGAGCAAGAGTTATTGAAGGTTATGCAGAATATGAAACCTTAATTAAAACGCCAGGGAACACCTCAAAGTGTGCAAAAGCCAGGAGAGAGGGCTGGCAAAAAGTAGCAGACAAATGAAATGCGTAAGTGTTCCATGTTATGGTTATATCACTTATTACAGTGTATATTCTTGTATTTTAATCATTTCATAATTGCTTAATGTCAGAGCCACCTCAGGACCCACTAGAACAGTGTTCTTCAACCCTGCTCCTGGAGGACCCCCAACACTGCACGTTTTCTTTGTCTCCCTAATCAAACACACCTGATTCAACTCATCAGCTCATTAACCCATGTGATAATGAGTTGATGAATTGAATCCGGTGTGTTTGATTAGGGAGACAAAGAAAACCAGCAGTGTTGGGGGTCCTCCGGGAGCAGGGTTGAAGAACACTGCACTAGAACATGGGAACAAGTAAAAGGGAAGTACAAGAATATTCTACAAAATGGTAATCTTTTCTACTTCTACTGTTCTTTGTCTCTTTTACAAAAGAAAAGCACCGTTAAATGTGTTTGTCTGTTTATAACAGCAACCAAGAAAAAGGCTGAGCTGAAAAAAAAAAAAACAGGTGGTGGTCCTGCTCCCTCACATTATACCACATTATACCCCAGCAGTAGAGCTGGCCCTGGGGTTAAATGTGAACCGACCCATTGTGGAGGGCATCCCTGGGGGCAGCTCTTCCTCAGACCAACAGCCAGGAACCAGTAGCAGCAACACCTTCATTACTGGTAAATGAGCTTTAAATGATCTTGCTACACTGTAAAATATATCTCTTTTTTTTGCCGCATTAAA
The DNA here is from genome assembly GCF_965113295.1 of Leuciscus leuciscus. Taxonomy (NCBI): domain Eukaryota; kingdom Metazoa; phylum Chordata; class Actinopteri; order Cypriniformes; family Leuciscidae; genus Leuciscus; species Leuciscus leuciscus. The sequence goes on along the minus strand of NC_138737.1, from coordinate 35,987,848 downwards.
TTAAGTAGGCCTATATAATCCAAATGGCTGGTACAGTAATTTCAGCTGTTAAATATTGAGTAGTGATCAATTGCTTTGACTTGTGAAGGTGAAAACTGCTGAACTTAATGTAAGAATATTTTGCCATGAGTTACTGATCACATTTGTTCATATAGTGTAGTTCATTGTAATGCCATTGTGTTTCCTCTTTTGTGCAGTTTTACATAATACACCAACACTTGTACCTGTTCCCAAGAAAGTAGTGGCTGAAATGTGTGCAGTAAGTGGACTTTTTCTAACTTTACATCAAAAGGGAAGAAAGTGCAACACTTTGTAATGCCCATTTGTTTCCATTGCACAGGACAGTGAAGAAACCCTCTCAGATGACTGTCCTTTGGAGGAAGTACTTGTAAGTGCATAAATAACTTTACTTCATTTATAGTAACTTGTGTACATATTATTTCTGACTGCAGTATGAGTTGCAGGAGGAAAGGCCTACTGCACAAAGTGATACAGAGGTGGGCAGTGTAGTAACCTACTTGTACTTTTTATTTTTGTTGCATGAGGCTTGTGTTGACAGTTCTTTTTTATTTATTTTTATTTTTTTATTCTTTTTATCCAAACATGGCACAGGGTGATATCCGTATATAAACGGAATCTACAACAGAAAATTTAGTATTTTGACCTGAAAAAACAGAAAAATGAAGGGGAGAAATAGAACTTGACACCTTAAAGAAGAAAAAACTGGCACTAGAGATTGAGTTGCTTCAAAAGGAACTTCAGAGTAAGTGCTAAATACACTATTTCACACAGAGTACTATTGCTGACCTTGGATAACAATATATCTTATTGCAGGCAAAAGATGACCATCATTGGCTTTTCTTGACAAAGAATAATTGAAATAAAACTCAAGGAACTAAGCATGTTGTCTTGTCTTCTATTCATTTAATGAAGGTTTTTGTTTTGAAAAAAAATAAATAAAAAATGGTGTTCCACAATTCTGTCCCGTGCAGCTCTGCCACTAGGTTGGTCCAAGTGCACTGGCTGGAGGTCATCATCAGGCTGCACCTCCACCACAGGGGTCCTCTCCTTTCTGATGGTGGCACTATTGTGGAGTATGGCACATGCAACAATAATGTCACAGGCCCTGTCAGGTGCAACCCTCAGACACTGAAATCTTTCCTTTAGTTGCCCAAAGGTCATTTCAATGCGTGCCCTTGTCCTGGCTAGAGCTGCATTGAAACGGGTTTGGGTCAGGGAATGGCGTCATGAAATACTGCCTGCAGGTATAGCCCCTGTCACCAAGCAGGATCCCGTCGTAAGCACCTGGAAAAATGCAGTTTTGTTAGGCTCAGAATAAATGTATGTAATACAGTGAGCTTGATATTAAATATTTCCTTACCACGTTCAAATAATGTGCATGAATGTGACTCTCTGAAAATCCTGGAGTCATGCACAGAACCAGGCCATTTTGCTTCCACATTTGTGATGTAGGACATGGAGTCACACACCATCTAAGATATTTTTAATCAGTCAACTGCATACTTTTTGATTACATTACTTTTTGTATTATTTGATATATTCTGGACTCGCTTCTCCAAGGTAAATGGTGAATTGTTTGATGTCAGGCTGCATGCTCAGAAAGCGGCAGTGGATTGTGCAGCGTGAGACCACCTTCAGCGACAGGTTCTTGTCGTAAAAACGGACAAGACATGGCTGCGAAAGACTTCCCGTATCACCTCCGCTTATAAAGCCGGGATCTAATCCTGTTAACATGAAATAAGCCTGCTCCCGAGCAGGTTTAAGCTTGGGCACCTGTTGCTATGACAGCAAGTCCAGGATGAGCGTCGAAGAACCAAACAATCCAAGATCATGCCAAATCTCCAACAATCAGATCCAGCTAACTGAGTTAGCGACGTACGAAGAACGGGCCCCTGGGGCCTGTTTCAGAAAGGAGGTTCAACTGAGTTGACTTACCCTGAGATGGGAAACTCTGAGTTTTCGGTTACAGAACAGCGGAAATTAGTTAGTTCAATCAACTCTGAGTTGACTGACTCTGAGTTAAGCGCGTGCACCACCACTATAAAAAGCCATTATCAATGGAGTGCAGATATTATGAGTCACCATGGTAACAGCGCCAGACAAAAAGAGGTCTGCATATTTCTCACCAGCTTCTGCAAGCGTAAGAAGACATATTATTATTTTTTAAATATCGGCTGCAGCAGCGAAGGACAACTAGAGTTAGCTAGGGAGAAAATAGTTGCTCGAGTCAATGCGTATGTTTACATTTTAATTAGTTATACAGTGTTGGGTGTAATTAATTACCAAGTCATCTAAATACTGTCATTTAATTAAAGGGATTACTCTTAATTCTTCTGTAATTTGAAGTAAAATCTGATGTAATTGCATTAGACTATAGAACAATTCTGTATATTTAACATACATTTTTAAAAGGTATATTTTTTATGTAACCTTCTCCCTCTACACACTTTGGTCAATTCAAGAATAATCCATGCAATTGTATATTGTTTATTTGAAAGCATTAAAAGTGCAGTTTCTTGTCTCTCCTTGTATTGTTCAAGTGGTTGAGGTTGATATGGGATTTATTAATAAGTAGACCAATACTTTCTAAAGATAGTCATTATTACATGAATCTAATTACACGGTTGAAGATGTCATTTGTAGTTAGTAATTAATAACTATTTTAGAGTAACTTACCCAACTGTTATAATATCAGAGGTGAAACTGGAAGAACAGTATGTTATTCAACCTAATTTTAATTTTCATGGGTGCAATCCTGCAGGTATTAAAAGAACATGGCAGCAGCTGAAAATTAAATATAAGAACATAATTCAATCAGGTAAGGTTTGAGCATATCATGGGTGTAGGGCTACCTGAATTTACAAATATTTGACATATTAAATAACTAAATAGCATCCCAGTGTCTAGCAGTGCAGCAGCATTTTTGGCTGGGGGAATTCCTGGAGGGACTTCAGAGCCAGTCACTCCCGAAGATCCAAGGGCCTTCATAAAATGTAAGAGGTTTACATATGTGTTATTTCTTATATAGGCTATTTTTGATATTTCCATTTATTTTACTTTGGGTTGGGTTTTTTGTTGGTCCCAACAGATTCCGATGGTAATATCTGTCTTTTGGAGCCTCCTGTCCCAACAAAACCTGCAGGCAGTTGTAAGTAGCCTACTCAATACACCAGAAATTATGACAAATAGTGTTATAAAGTGTACTCATCTTCACAGGACGATGGGGATAATGTTATGTGTCACATCAAACAATCTACACATTCAGATTTTTTCACATTTTTATGTGGAGTAGAATCTAAGTTTAAAGCTAAGTATAAATGGGTAGTCTTATCTCTCCCCCCCGCCCCCAAAGTGGAAGAACAGCAGGAGGACGGTCCATCAACTTCTGTTGCACAGATGAACAGAGTTCAGTGATTTTCAGTAAATGCCACAGTTTAATTCTGTAGAATTTGTTTAGAACTACATTATGTAACTCTAATCTACTACTGTATATTCAGTTGCCAGTTAAGGAGTTAATAGACTTCATCTTATTTAAAAAATTTAAAAAAAAAAAAAAAACTGTAAAAATAGCAATATTGTATTTATTAATTAAAGATAAATTTTATTAATAAAAATGTACTGAAAGAATGAATGAGGTGTTTAAACACCACTTCCTCTTTAAAAAAGGGGAGGAGACCGAAAGAAACTCTGGGTTTACCGAAGAAAACCTGCTCCCGGCCAGGTTAGGTTCACAGAGTAAGTTACCATGGTAACTGACTCTGAGTATAAGTTACCTCTCTTTCAGAAACGGGCTTGACTTACTCTGCTTTCTCAGGTTTAACATACCTCCCATTCTGAAACAGAAAACCCAGAGTTTCCCTCATTTCAGGGTTAACATACTCTGAGTTTTCACTTAACCTCCTTTCTGAAACAGGCGCCCCTGGTCTTTTCACGATCGGATAGCTATCCGATCTGAGAAAACGCATGAAGTGGCCAGGTGTAAACAGCCCCAGAAATCATTCTAATATTCTGATTTATTATGAGTGTTGGAAACAGTTCTGCTGCCTAATATATTTGATGAATAAAAGGTTAAAAAGAACTGCATTTATTAAAAAAAATATATAATTTCTAATAATATAAATCTTCTTTACTATCACTTTTTTTTAAATCAATTTAACACATCCTTGCTGAATAAAAGTATTGATTTATTTAAAAAAAATAAAAATAAAATACTGACCTCAAATTACTGACCAGTAGTGTATATTGTTGTTACAAAAGATTTCTATTTTTAAAAAAATTGCTTTTTTTTTTTTTTTTTTTTTTTTACTTTTTATTCATCAAAGTATCCTAAAAAAAGTATCACAGGTTATGAAAACATATTAAGCAGCAGAACTGTTTCCAACTTTGATAATGAATCATCATATTAGAATTATTTCTAAAGGATCATGTGATAGACTGGAGTAATGATCCTGAAAATTCAGCTTTGCATCACAGAAATAAATGATCATTTAAACCAATTATTTTAAATTGTAAAAATATATCACAATATTACTAGTATTTTTGATCAAATAAATGCAGGCTTGATGAGCAGAGGAAACTTCTTTCAAAAACATTAAAAATACTAATACTTATACTTGCCCTGTAATACATGTATTCTTTGTTTTAGATGTTATTAACTTAAATTCTTATGAATAATAAAAATGTTGTAATGTCTATTTGTTATTTATGGCCTGTACGCCTCATTATTGAACTGAGCTTCTACATCTTGAATTCGAATAACATTCGATAAAACATAATTGCTGGATTATTTTGACTATAATAAATAAGCAGATGAAACATAGTAGGCCTATACACTGTTTATCACAGATTACTTTGGACCAAAGTTACCATATTATAATTAATTATTATATAGTTCTATTCATTCATTTTATTTAAATTAGCACTGGTTAAAATGTATAAAGCATGAACAAGATATGAAACAATATTTATTAATAATACACAGTTTAAATATCACAAATATCAAATTGTATTTTCATTTGCGTCCTATGCTGGCTAATTACGACGTTTAACCTGTTATCATAATGAAATTCATGCATTTATTTGCAGTGGTGGAATGTAACCAAGTACAAATACTTCGTTACTTTACTTAAGTACATTTTTCACGTATCTGTACTTTACTTAAGTAGAATCAATAGTGCATACTTTTGACTTTTACTTCGTTACTTTTTGCAGCAATTATTATACTTTCTAGGGGAGACCGGGGACAGTTGCAACACTTTTTGCATTTCTCTCAATTACTCAGAGACTATTTGGACTAGACCAACCAAATTTGTATATATTAAACTTGCATCTGTCTGCTAATTACCCATACCATTTAAAGATGATTATATATGACATATCGTTCACAGTATTTATTTGAATGGAAGAAGTCAGATGTTGCAACTGACCCCGACCCAGGGGACAGTTGCAACACAACCCAGGGACGGTTGCAACATGTTAAAAATACCTTAAATTTCATTAATTAACTTAAGCTTTTTGTCTCAATGAGCAAAGAATTCTGAAAATATGAACTGTTTTAGGCCTACTATAATATTATAGTATTATTTATTTCAATAATATTATTGTAGCCTATTATTTATTTATTTAGTCATATTTATCAAATAACAGTTATTGAGTTTTGTTTGTTCATGTGTAGAACATAGGCCTACATAGATTCAGTGTGCAGGAGTTACAGATGCTATTCAATCTCTCCATATTTCAGTGTCAGACAGGAAGAATTGAACAATTTGCAATGCAACAAACTTTTATTAAACATGCAATTTATAACATGTTGCAACCGTCCCCAACCCTATCATCCATGACAGAACATCATATTCCTGCTAGACACACTGACTTTGACACATGCTAACCATGGCACTTAGAAGTCAACAAAACAATAATTCAAACGAAGTAAGTTTTGATTAATTCATACAAAATTTCAGGACAGTATGACAAAAATATATCTCATGAAAAGATTTACTTTCATACCTCCAAAACAAGTTTTGTTCAATAAATGCAGCAGCAGAAGTTGAATATGTCTACTGTCTTCTTGGTGGGTGTAGGGTCTAACTGTGCATGTGCAGTATGAGTGTCATCACTCTAGCTTGTTTCTGATTGGAGAAAAATGAAATGTTGCAACCATCCCCTGTTGCAACTGTCCCCGGTCTCCCCTACTCCACCACATTTCTACAACGTTTCGTTACATTTTCGGATCAGTTTTTCCCCTGCCAAAACAGGGATTGAAAAAAATCTCCATGTTTTCGGTGCTGATCGCGTTGGTGGCGCTAACAATAAAGCACCTAAAAGCTGTCACAAAGAACCAGCAAAAGTAATGAATATGTCAAATATAGCAAGAAGACATTTTAATTGTTTATTAATAAACAAGTGTTTTCTGTGTCGGCTGCAAAGATGAGGTTGACGATACTGATACGCGATCTTCGCAGTAGTGAACGCGCCAGAGAGAAATGCGCATTTCATACGGATTATAAGCAGAGAGCAGTCGGTTTTCTTTCGTTTTGAATTGTTCTGTTTAAAAGTACACATTTAAAGCTGTCTAAAGATATATTTATCAGGTCTGTGAGGCAAGTAGGATACCTTATAGCCTACGCTGAGTTTCGGTTCATTTATGAGACGAGCTCCAGTTCACTCGCCAGCGCCTACGTGTCGTGATTATCTATTTTCTACTTATTTATTAAATCCTGGCAATTGTTTGATGAAACATTGATTAAAATTGAGATACAATTAATACAAAACGAAATTCAAATTTAAAAAAGGCTTTGTGCTTTCTGTTTGAGGTCTCAGTGAAAGTTTTAAAGCAGTCTTTTAGTGCCTTTCAGAGCGGTCACGTCTGTAACATTGTTTTTTCCTCATAAATGGGAACACGAAAAATAAAATAAAATGAATATGTTATGTTCTGTGGAGAGAGCCAACCCTTCATCCGGTGGGTATTACTTTTGGTTTGCGCAGTGTAATTCACAGAATTACAAAAAAATATTTTTCTACCTAAAAGTTAAATATTGTTTGTGTCCCGTAACGCATGTGTAGCCTAGATTTCCCATTAAATATAAAACGCATACTGATATTTTTCAATATGTATTAAATGCATTTTCTGAGAATTTATATTTCAAGTTTTTACTGCAAATGTCCCGTTTATAACGATGGAATTGCCAAATATTAAATAATTTATCCTCAACTAGTTTTGTGGTGTAGGTCTACGTATTGTATAATGTTAACTTCAAAAAAGGGGTGTGTCGCGATTCTGCCTTCTCCCTTCTCACACCGCGACACAGGTTCGTAGATCTGAGTGTAGCGATTTCGGATTCATATTGTTACAGCCCTAATTATTAGAATATAGACATTAAGAGAATAAATTGTTATGCAAGTACTTTTACTTTTAATACTTAAAGTACATTTAAAATCAGGTACTTTTTACTTTTTACTTAAGTAGGGTTTTCATTGTGGTAGGCTACTTCTACTTTTACTAAAGTAAATATGTCTCTGGTTATTTGTACTTTTACTTAAGTACTGAGATTCAGTACTTCCTCCACCACTGTTTATTTATTTGTCATTTAAACTGATGCAAACAGGGAAAGAGAGTAGAAAACACTTATTATCCTGTCGCCCCCTCTAGTGGACAGCATTAAGTATTACGGCCTTCATTGCTCAGATAACTCAAGTCGATGGATTTTTTGGGAAAGTCTGACCAGTTAGAAGCAAGTTAGACCAGTCTGAGGGTCTGAGCTGAGTTTGGTGAAGCATCAAAGTTCTAGGCGGAGTCAATTTCTCATAATAATAATAACAATTAATCCCAAACCTGGTCATTTTGTCAGTATTTAATTTACGTTCACTGATTCTGGCTTCTCTCTTTTCTGTCTCTTTCTTTTCATGTGAACTGAGTAGGCTACACATGCTTAAATTCAAAAAATATAAACTTTATTTCTATTCAAAATTATTTATAGCCCATAGGCTATATGTCACACACGCCTACCTGCCTTTTGATGTAAATAAAAGACTAGAGTGGTAAATGTTACGGACATATTATCATGGTACAGTTCAGCCTATTATTGATTTTTATTTCCACTTCCCTTTTATCCAAAGAGACGGAACTATTTGCACTGTATTTATCAATGGGAGATATGCTAATATAATCTGTCATATACTGTGGCTCACATTAATGGGGTTGCTTGCAAGTCGCAGCAGCACGAATTACTTGACCAGCAACATATTTCTAAATCAAATAGTGTGTGTAGTTAACAGTGAGTTGTGGTTTCAGACATTATTTCATTAAAGGGCATTTGTCAGTGCCGCACTCGTAGCCTACTGACTCTTATTCTGCCTGACAGAAAGAAAAGCTCACAGCTTACTGAAGGCGGAGCGGTTTGACCAATCAGATGAAAGGGGCGTTTCAGCGCCGCCCACGTGTGCAAATGAAATATCGAACCCATAAACCGACTTGTAAACCATAAACGAAAAATGAAAAATCTAGCCAAAATCTAGCCAAAAAAAAACGAATAAACGAGCTGGTTTTCATTTCTCCTTATTCCATTCTAAACAGGAAATGAAATGATCAAAAAGTGCACGGACCCTATGACTAGATGTTGCCTTGGCTACGGCAGTTTGGAATATTCTGGGCTCATCTGATTTTTTTGTACATAGCATAACCTACTTTGTTATGATTTTAGTATCATAATGATTAATAAATGCACGCACAATTATCATGAACTTGATTTGAACAAATGCCTATCAACTTGTGTGTGCAAAATTCAGAATTAAATGAATGTGCAGCAATTTGTACAAATAGAGAGTCTGTAGGCCTATACTGTTGTAGCCATTAAATAAGCGCATTTATTTTCATATTTGTTCAAATGTTATAATGTTATTTTTTTCCCCATGTATGTTGATTTATGAAAAGTGAACAGCACGAGTAAAAGTGAATTTCGTTTTGTATAAATTGTATCTTAATTTTAATACATTTTTCATCAGCCTGTATTTAATAAATAAGATAAATAAGATTTAATAAATAATAATAAAAAAATGATAATCTTGCATTGCACGTTAACTGGAGCGCATCTCATCCTAACTTAACGAAACTCATTGTATGCCTCACACACAGACATGAGAAATACATCAAATACACAAAGCTTGAAATGTCTTTAAACGAAATAATTCAAAACGAAAAGAAAAAGGCTACTCTCTGATTATGTAATCCATTATGTGCATTTCTCTCTATAGGCGCGTTCACTATACGGCGATCGTCAACTTCATCTTTGCAGCCGAGTCGACACTGTCAGAAAACACTAGATTATAAAAAAAAAAATCAATGCACGCGTCACCGGATTTACAAATGCACATCTTGTTGCACCCACACATATTATGTCGAAATAACGAGATATTATGTTGAAATAACATTATTAATAATAATACATATTTTAGAATATTTGATTGAATGCTGAATGTTGCGCTTGTTCAGTTAATAAAATTCAAACTTTAATTGTGATCATTAAAATAATTGAATATGAAATATTTAGTGTCCAAGTTTTGCTAATTAATTAATTTATATATGTAAGGCATTCGTTCCAATCAACTGCCTTAGCCAAGGCCACTGGTCTAGTGTATATATCTATGACTTGATCAGTCAAATGAAATACAATAAACGTATAAATAAATATTACAAATTAAAAACCGATCGGAAATGTGGTCCAATTTTCTAATACTATTATTTGATGACAACAATAGATTTGTAAAACAAAATCCAGCCATTTGTGTTTTTTTGTTTAGTTTTTTTAAAGCAAAAAACCAAGCTGCACCCTTTTTTAAATGTCATCTTTCATTCCGAAAGAGAATAATGAACGGGGCGATGTGCAGATTGTAAATATTTAAAATGATTGAATGATTTGATTGTGTCATTATGATGAAGAAACAAGGCAAAAAATGTCAAAAAAAACCATTTGTGGAAGGCATCCGATGAGTGTCAACCCGGCCAGATCAGCAAGTGCATCAAGGCAACCACGATTAGCCGGTGCACCAGCCAGCAAAGTGATTCAATGGTTCATAGGTGTAGCTCGCAGCCTCATCGCCCTACCCTCCACATTTTAAATAGTGTACAGGCGGTTATTTATATAGGGCAGATAAGAGCTGTGTTTCTCTTCAACGGTAACTGTAAATTGAATTCAAGCTGCGATTTTTGAAGTTGGATATACTCGCGCGGGCAAATACAGATGTGTTAAACACGATAAGAACACAAATTGTACCTTTATTCGTTAATACAGTCGGTATTTCCCACAATGATTCTGCTTTGCTATTGGCCCACGTCACGATCAGTAAGCGCTGCTATTGGCGGTCACGATTATTAAGTATGAAAATGAAAATTCTGTCAGTAATTCCTCCCCCTCATGTTGTTCCAACCCCTTCGTTCATCTTCGGAACACAAATTAAGATATTTTTGATTAAATGACTAAATTGGACTATATTAACGATGTGTTTAATGAACAAGTTTCAAACCCTTAGAAGCCTGAAGAAGTCTCGTTCCGAACACATCGCGATATTTGGCATCAGTTCACGTGTGTCAGATGTTGGTAAGTAGTAAATACGCTGTCCGAATAATGTGTGATATATAATGTATTTTCTGTTTGTCGATATTAATCAGATTAGCTCACGTTCAGTCACGGCATTATATCTGTCATCTCCGTCCACTGAGGCTTTGCGTTTTATTGCTTTCTAATTCAAAACAGGGTGATTAAGTTACACTGCCTGTCACATGACGTGAGCATAGGCCTAAAGACCTTAAATCAGTTAATCATATTCATATCAGATTAAAAGTAGTACAATTAGTTCCAAAGTTGTATTTGTAGTAGAAGCACAGTACAAACAACACTTACCATGCTTTTACCACATTAACATTAGTTTTACTGTGGTAAGTGTAGTAAAAAGACAGTAATCACAAAACTTACCATGCTTTTACCACACTATTGGTAGTTTTAATGTGATACTTATTGTAAATGCACATTAACCACAACGCTTACCATGCTTTTACCACAGGAATGATGTAAAACAACATAATGATATTTTATTTTCTCTTTTTTCAGCTGAAAAGACCAAAAGGACCTTTCGGACTATTATTGTTTGAGGACAAGTAAACGGAGGAGACAGACAGCTGCAAAGGCAAATATTCGCAATGGTATATACATGTGTTGGTTCGAACCCTAAATCAAACATTTTATCAAGCATTTGTTGTTTCTTAAACCTTTTCTCGCAAAACCCATAGCCCAATCAGTACGAAGATAGTCTGAAAGTCTTAATAATTCACAAGATTTTACAAGTTGTCAAATTCGTACGATACTCGTACATATTTGTATACTCGTACACACACTGTCAGAAAGTTGATATTAATTGCATTGTATTGATTACAATTAGTGATGCACCGATGTGAAAATTGAGGCCGATACCGATAACCGATATTAATATTGCTGTTATGGCCGATACCGATATTTGCCGATGTCGATATCTCTGTATAGAAAACAAATTTGAATGATTATCAAATAAAGAGCTATTTTCCAAAACACTTTTTTTTTAGAAATGACTGATATTGGGCACCTTTACCTGTGTGCAAAATATGTCACATACGACACACATGCATTATACTGCATTGCATATACAGTAATGTGTGCTGGTCAACTTGTCTAAAATTAAGAAACCCTTAGAAAACAGTAAAAAAAAAAAAACCACACAAAAAACAGGAACATTGTGTAAAATTAAGATAGGCTACTTTATTTATTATTCCAATATCCAAATATCGAGGGCTTGGAACCAGAGGGGCGTAAGTGGCATTTGACAAACTTTACAGGAGAGCCAAAACAAAATTTTGACCACACTTCAATCAACTGTATTTATTAACCTTCAACCACAACATTGCAACCACATACATACTTATATGAGTAAGTTCTTAAGTGAACATATTATGGAATATTAACACGATGAACATATTCTAAAACCTTGCAAAATCTTGAAAATATGGCAAAAACATCAAATACGCCTTTTTGGCACTTTTTGGCACCAAACATTTCCAATTCTTCTAAAGAAAAATAGGGCGTATCTGCTGATCAATGCAGAAATCATTGGTCAAAACATTGGTTAAAAACACTCTAACTTCATAACTTTTCATTTTATTTAAAATACTGTATACATAGTCATTTCATCATTTCAAACTGTTTAACATTTCATTTCTAACCGTTTAATTTCAATTCTCATTTATGAGTTCACATTCATGTCAAACAGTTTAACATTTAATTTCAAACAGTTTAATTTCTCTTGTTTATTACACATTTCACTTTTTAGTTCACTTTAGTTGAACTAAAAAGTTCACTCACTGCCCACTGTCAGAGTGTTATAGAACTCTGCATAACAGTGAGGAATACTCCCATTGGTGCACAGGGTGAGTAGGTCTTTTTTCTTTAAGGCACTGATCACTGGAGGATTTTCATACAATGAGCTGGGGTGTGTGGTTCTGGTGCCTCTGGTGCCTCTTGTTGCCTGTTGTGCCACCGTCAGTTTTCGAAAGGTTGGGGCGGTGAAATCATACTTGAAGAAGATTGTTTTTGGTTCATCTTTCGTGTAGCGGAACCATTTAATCTTCTGCCAATGAACTGATTGTCCCTCCTCATCTTTTGTTCTGTTTTTGAGTATGTGGTTGGAGAGGGACTTGAAGTCCAGAAAGTCCTTGTGTTCAAGTTCATGTACACTGTATGGGTCGTTCCTTCTTGCCATTCTCACAAGTGTGTAGTAGCCATCAGTAAATAGAAGTATGGGAGTAAATAGAAATGGGAGTAAATAGAAACTTTTCTTCTTGCAGTTTACACTGCAGCATGCACACTATCACACTCCATGTCTAGTAGCCATCCATGATGGCTACTACACACTTGTGAGAATGGAAAGAAAGAACGACCCATAGTGTACATGAACTTGGACACAAGGACTTTCTGTACTTCAAGTCCCTCTCCAACCACATACTCAAAAACAGAACAAAAGATGAGGAGGGACAATCAGTTCATTGGCAGAAGATTAAATGGTTCCGCTACACGAAAGATGAACCAAAAACAATCTTCTTCAAGTATGATTTCACCGCCCCAACCTTCCGAAAACTGATGGTGGCACAACAGGCAACAAGAGGCACCAGAGGCACCAGAACCACACCCCCCAGCTCATTGTATGAAAATCCTCCAGTGATCAGTGCCTTAAAGAAAAAAGACCTACTCACCCTGTGCACCAATGGGAGTATTCCTCACTGTTATGCAGAGTTCTATACTGTTCGTTGCTCAGACTCGCTCTCCCAGTTTAAAACTAGATTAAAGTCGCATCTCTTCAGCCAGGCATTCATATAATCCTACAGTTCAAACTACAATCCGGCCTGTAGCTCATAAATGCCAGAGGAGAACTGGCCCCCGACTGAGCCTGGGTTCTCCCAAGGTTTTTTTTCTCCATTAGGTCACCTGATGGAGTTTTAGGACACCATTAGGTCACTTGATGGAGTTTTTCGGTTCCTTGCCACTGTTGCCTTTGGCTTGCTCAGTTGGGGATATTTTGGGGATATTTAATTTAATTTGATCAATCAATAAATTCCTCTTGAAACAAACATTGTTGTATTATTTTAATTTAATACTGTGAAGCTGCTTAGATACAATCTGTATTGTGAAAAGCGCTATACAAATAAACTTGACTTGACTTGAATCGTATGGTAAATTAACTTATTTATAACTGTCTTAATTTATGTTTCAAGAACAATAGTAATTGCACATAGAGTAAGTCGAGACTTTCTTGTTTTACAGCAGAGAAGGAAGACCAGTCCTTATATCAACGCAAGCTAATCGAATAAGTCCTTTGTTTCGGGTGAGGAAGGAACATCTGGTGCCCAAAGAAGACAGAAAGCTGCGCGAGTCCATTGGTATGTCTTGTATTGAAACAATGCTGTAATATGTAGTACATAATTTGATGTTGACAATTTTACATTGTACAGGTTATCACTTGGTTTTTGACCAAGTGAAGCTCTTGAAACAAGTGACAGGAGAGTATGTAACTTGTCTGGAAAGTATCAGAGTCGCATTTGGCACGCGTGCCTTAGGTTGCCGACCCCTGGTCTAGCCTATAGTCTATGGTACCAATCACGTTAGTGAAGCCTGAGTAACATATACTGTAATCGGCATGGTCATGAATGCATGATCTTCATAAAAAATTATGATAGCCTAAAAAAAAACTGCTTAAAAAAAAAACTGCTTTACAACATTGGGTCTTAAAGGTGCTGTATGTAGCTTTTCTACTAAAACGAATCCTTTTTTTATTGCCTGTGTGTGAAGGGGTTGTAATATCACATTAAAATGATCCACTTTTCGGGTTTTGCTATTACCTCTGAAAGCAAGTATTCTTATGTTTATGTGAAGGTGCCGGGTCGGATTTACCGCGAAATCCAGTGACGTCACCTGCATGCGCGGAGCGCTCCCGAGCCTCTCGCCTCGTCTAGCCTACTGATTTTGCACTCAACAGCGACGACACTGCAACTTATGACATGGACTTATGACTTATGCAACTTATGACATGTCTGATAACACTAAGAAACGACCTGCTCCCAGCACAACACAGACTCCAACACAAACTCCACATATTGATAAAAAAAACAATAAAACGTTTTTTTCTTTCTGCTGAAGCTCGTATTAAAGGCCAGACGTGAATCGGATGAACTTCGGGTGAAAAAACACGGATCAACATCGGCAGGGCGTTTGAATCATGGAGAGACCTTATCTACAAACCTAGAATGTATACATTTCCTGAAGAAAATGTGAAGTAGTGCTTGCAGTGGCAAAATTCGGCACGGTTGATAGGGTTCCATTCTTATCATGGTACGAGCATGGAGCATTAGTTCAACGTCAAGCTGATAAAAGTAGCCTATTATTGTAACGTTGCAGTGGGAGTTTACCTGAGTTTCTAGCATGTTGTGGGATGCTCTCTCTGGTGTGTTGCATGACGCGTCTCAGTCTGGCCGGTATCCACAGTGCTCGCTCATAAATTCGAGCACGCGCAAGAGCACGCGCTTGTCAACTTATTGGTTGCAATCTGAAACATCACCGCTAGAGGCAGCTGAAAACTACATACAGCTCCTTTAAGTGGCTTGGAAATGCCACAAAAAAAACCTAAAACTGTTTTTCTAAACCTAAAAGCGCCAGGTAAACTCCGAATGACACGACAGACAGCACTTTCCATCAAGTTCTCCGCATCTCCAATAGTGTAAAGGAAAGAGCCACTCGCAAATAATCTTAAGGCAATGCAAACAGTTTGTGCTGTAGTTAAAGCCCGACTCCGACAAGTCGAAAATAAGTGTGCGTTTCCAACAAATGAATCATGTAAACGACAATCTCACCAGTCACGAGAAAAAATATATGTCTCAGAAAGTGCACTATTGTAACGCAAAATCTCAGTTCTTCGTACCTCAGGGCCCGTTCTTCGTACGCCGCTAACTCAGTTAGCTGGATTTGATTATTGGCGATTTGGCATGATCTGGGATTGTTTGGTTCTTCGACGCTCATCCTGGACTTGCTGTCATAGCAACAGGTGCGCAAGCTTATTTCATGTTAACAGGATTAGATCCCGGCTTCATAAGCGGAGCTGATACTGTACCAGCCATTTGGATTATGGACATACTTAATTTAATGCAGCAACAAATTATTTACAGTGTAGCAAGATGATTTAAAACTCATTTACCTGTAATTAAGGTGTTGCTGTTACTGGTCCCTGGCTTTAGGTCTAAAGGCCTATTTATACTTCTGCGTCGAACTTACGCCGTAGCTACGTCGTAGGCTGTGCTTAGCGCGCGTACCCTTTGGCGTACCCTGATGCGCACCTCTCCAAAAATGTAACAACGCGTCAATTCTACGCGGACGCAAGCGCTGTGATTGGTCTGCTAGAACCCCTCCCTCGGGTTTCACATGGTCCCTCTGCATGAGTAATTGCGCGTCAACGCGGACAACGACGCAGAAGTATAAATTAAAACCAACGCGTTGCCTACAGCGTAGAGGCTCCGGCGTAGGTCCGACGCAGAAGTATAAATAGGCCTTAAGGAAGAGCTGCCCCCAGGAATGCCCTCCACAATGGGTCGGTTCTCATTTAGCCCAAGGGCCAGCTCTTCTGCCGGGGTATAACGTGGGGGTGCAGGACCACCACCTGTTTTTTTCTGCTCCGCCTTTTCCTTGGTTGCAGATAACCATAAACAGACAAACACATCATTTAAAATGTCTTTGCTAAAAGAGACTAATCAGTAGAAGTAGAAAAGATTACCAGTTTGAAGAATATTCTTGTACTTCACTTTTACTTGTTCCCATGTTCTAGTGGGTCCTGAGGTGGCTCTGACATTAAGCAATTATGAAATTATTAAAATACAAGAATATATACTGTAATAAGTGATATAACCATAACATGGAACACTTACGCATTTAATTTGTCTGTTACTTTTTGCCAGCCCTCTCTCCTGGCTTTTGCACACTTTGATTCCCAGTGTTCCCTGGCGTTTTAATTATATTTTTCAAACTCTGCATACCCTTCCAGTAAAAATTCCTGCTCTGCTGCGTTGAAAAACTGAGCGCGCTCTTTGGCCATGGTGAGCAGCCAATAGCAGCGTTGCTGATCAATGTTTCTACTATCGATACATATCCCCTTTTAAACCAGCGCGTGAACGCGCAATTATCTCACTAACTCAATCCAGCTATACTAATCATATCCGGCAGGTGTGTTCGAAGAACCAAATTAGTCAGATCATGATTAGCACGATGATATCATCTTGGATGTCTCGTTTGATCTCAGATGTTTTAAGCAACGTACGAAGAACGGGCCCCAGTTGCTATGACAGCAAGTCCAGGATGAGCGTCGAAGACCCAAACAATCCAAGATCATGCCAAATCGCCAACAATCAAATCCAGCTAACTGAGTTCTTCGACGCTCATCCTGGACTTGCTGTCATAGCAACTGGGGCCCGTTCTTCGTACGTTGCTTGAAACATCCAAGATCAAATTATGAGACATCCAAGGTGATATCATCGGCCTAATCATGATCTGACTAATTCGTTTCTTCGAACACACCTGCCAGTTATGATTAGTATAGCTGGATTGAGTTATCTGAGATAACTGCGCGTTCATGCGCTGGTTTAAAAGGGGATATGTATCGATAGTAGAAACATTGATCAGCAACGCTGCTATTGGCTGCTCACCATGGCCAAAGAGCGCGCACAGTTTTTCTCCGCAGCAGAGCAAGAGTTATTGAAGGTTATGCAGAATATGAAACCTTAATTAAAACGCCAGGGAACACCTCAAAGTGTGCAAAAGCCAGGAGAGAGGGCTGGCAAAAAGTAGCAGACAAATGAAATGCGTAAGTGTTCCATGTTATGGTTATATCACTTATTACAGTGTATATTCTTGTATTTTAATCATTTCATAATTGCTTAATGTCAGAGCCACCTCAGGACCCACTAGAACAGTGTTCTTCAACCCTGCTCCTGGAGGACCCCCAACACTGCACGTTTTCTTTGTCTCCCTAATCAAACACACCTGATTCAACTCATCAGCTCATTAACCCATGTGATAATGAGTTGATGAATTGAATCCGGTGTGTTTGATTAGGGAGACAAAGAAAACCAGCAGTGTTGGGGGTCCTCCGGGAGCAGGGTTGAAGAACACTGCACTAGAACATGGGAACAAGTAAAAGGGAAGTACAAGAATATTCTACAAAATGGTAATCTTTTCTACTTCTACTGTTCTTTGTCTCTTTTACAAAAGAAAAGCACCGTTAAATGTGTTTGTCTGTTTATAACAGCAACCAAGAAAAAGGCTGAGCTGAAAAAAAAAAAAACAGGTGGTGGTCCTGCTCCCTCACATTATACCACATTATACCCCAGCAGTAGAGCTGGCCCTGGGGTTAAATGTGAACCGACCCATTGTGGAGGGCATCCCTGGGGGCAGCTCTTCCTCAGACCAACAGCCAGGAACCAGTAGCAGCAACACCTTCATTACTGGTAAATGAGCTTTAAATGATCTTGCTACACTGTAAAATATATATATTTTTTTTGCCGCATTAAATTAAGTAGGCCTATATAATCCAAATGGCTGGTACAGTAATTTCAGCTGTTAAATATTGAGTAGTGATCAATTGCTTTGACTTGTGAAGGTGAAAACTGCTGAACTTAATGTAAGAATATTTTGCCATGAGTTACTGATCACATTTGTTCATATAGTGTAGTTCATTGTAATGCCATTGTGTTTCCTCTTTTGTGCAGTTTTACATAATACACCAACACTTGTACCTGTTCCCAAGAAAGTAGTGGCTGAAATGTGTGCAGTAAGTGGACTTTTTCTAACTTTACATCAAAAGGGAAGAAAGTGCAACACTTTGTAATGCCCATTTGTTTCCATTGCACAGGACAGTGAAGAAACCCTCTCAGATGACTGTCCTTTGGAGGAAGTACTTGTAAGTGCATAAATAACTTTACTTCATTTATAGTAACTTGTGTACATATTATTTCTGACTGCAATATGAGTTGCAGGAGGAAAGGCCTACTGCACAAAGTGATACAGAGGTGGGCAGTGTAGTAACCTACTTGTACTTTTTATTTTTGTTGCATGAGGCTTGTGTTGACAGTTCTTTTTTTTATTATTATTTTTTTTTATTATTTTTATCCAAACATGGCACAGGGTGATATCCGTATATAAACGGAATCTACAACAGAAAATTTAGTATTTTGACCTGAAAAAACAGAAAAATGAAGGGGAGAAATAGAACTTGACACCTTAAAGAAGAAAAAACTGGCACTAGAGATTGAGTTGCTTCAAAAGGAACTTCAGAGTAAGTGCTAAATACACTATTTCACACAGAGTACTATTGCTGACCTTGGATAACAATATATCTTATTGCAGGCAAAAGATGACCATCATTGGCTTTTCTTGACAAAGAATAATTGAAATAAAACTCAAGGAACTAAGCATGTTGTCTTGTCTTCTATTCATTTAATGAAGGTTTTTGTTTTGAAAAAAAATAAATAAAAAATGGTGTTCCACAATTCTGTCCCGTGCAGCTCTGCCACTAGGTTGGTCCAAGTGCACTGGCTGGAGGTCATCATCAGGCTGCACCTCCACCACAGGGGTCCTCTCCTTTCTGATGGTGGCACTATTGTGGAGTATGGCACATGCAACAATAATGTCACAGGCCCTGTCAGGTGCAACCCTCAGACACTGAAATCTTTCCTTTAGTTGCCCAAAGGTCATTTCAATGCGTGCCCTTGTCCTGGCTAGAGCTGCATTGAAACGGGTTTGGGTCAGGGAATGGCGTCATGAAATACTGCCTGCAGGTATAGCCCCTGTCACCAAGCAGGATCCCGTCGTAAGCACCTGGAAAAATGCAGTTTTGTTAGGCTCAGAATAAATGTATGTAATACAGTGAGCTTGATATTAAATATTTCCTTACCACGTTCAAATAATGTGCATAAATGTGACTCTCTGAAAATCCTGGAGTCATGCACAGAACCAGGCCATTTTGCTTCCACATTTGTGATGTAGGACATGGAGTCACACACCATCTAAGATATTTTTAATCAGTCAACTGCATACTTTTTGATTACATTACTTTTTGTATTATTTGATATATTCTGGACTCGCTTCTCCAAGGTAAATGGTGAATTGTTTGATGTCAGGCTGCATGCTCAGAAAGCGGCAGTGGATTGTGCAGCGTGAGACCACCTTCAGCGACAGGTTCTTGTCGTAAAAACGGACAAGACATGGCTGCGAAAGACTTCCCGTATCACCTCCGCTTATAAAGCCGGGATCTAATCCTGTTAACATGAAATAAGCCTGCTCCCGAGCAGGTTTAAGCTTGGGCACCTGTTGCTATGACAGCAAGTCCAGGATGAGCGTCGAAGAACCAAACAATCCAAGATCATGCCAAATCTCCAACAATCAAATCCAGCTAACTGAGTTAGCGACGTACGAAGAACGGGCCCCTGGTGTCAGGCTCTCTCAGGGTGGATGAAGGAGGAGACGAACTCACAGATAACTTCCAAGGTTTTAATTCACAAACTTCACAAATACAAACAAAAAGGGAGCGTGTGCTCAGAATAAAGATCCTTGGCAATAGACAACCTAACCATAAACATTAACCGACAAAAGACAAGTGAAGGACAGGAACTTAAATACACAGAAGATTATGAGGGAAGACAGGTGACGGTGATGATGATGATGAGGATGATGAGGACCAGGTGCAGGTGATGACGACCAGGTGCAGGTGATGACGACTGAGGACTCTGGGAAGTGTAGTGCACACACAGACGAAGACAGACGAACATGACCGTGACATTACTCCCCCCTCCCACAAGGCGCGTCCCGCGCCGAAGAAGGCAGCATACGGGAGGGGGGGTGGGCATCCTGGAGTCCGTGATGGGAAGGTGGACCAGGTTCTGGACAGACAGGTGGCAGGACAGACAGAGGAGGTGATCCAGACGGTGCAGGCTGAACAGGGGACCATGGAGGAACAGGCTGATCAGGTGGCCATGGCGGTGCGGACCCTTCCGGTGGCCACGGCGGTGCGGACCCTTCCGGTGGCCATGGCGGAGAAGACCCTTCAGGTGGCCATGGCGGAGAAGACCCTTCAGGTGGCCACGGCGGAGAAGACCCTTCAGGTGGCCACGGCGGTGAAGACCCTTCAGGTGGCCACGGCGGAGAAGACCCTTCAGGTGGCCACGGCGGTGAAGACCCTTCAGGTGGCCACGGCGGAGAAGACCCTTCAGGTGGCCGTGGCCCCTGGAGTAGCCAGGACGGAGCTCTATGGCCCCCCCCCAAAAAATACTTGGGGAAAGTCCCGGGTTTTAGAGAGGGCAGCGATGAGGGCTCGGTGCTGGGCAGATGCAGCGATGAGGGCTCGGTGCTGGGCAGATCCAGCGATGAGGGCTCGGTGCTGGGCAGATCCAGCGATGAGGGCTCGGTGCTGGGCAGATCCAGCGATGAGGGCTCGGTGCTGGGCAGATCCAGCGATGAGGGCTCGGTGCTGGGCAGATCCAGCGATGAGGGCTCGGTGCTGGGCAGATCCAGCGATGAGGGCTCGGTGCTGGGCAGATCCAGCGATGAGGGCTCGGTGCTGGGCAGATCCAGCGATGAGGGCTCGGTGCTGGGCAGATCCAGCGATGAGGGCTCGGTGCTGGGCAGATCCAGCGATGAGGGCTCGGTGCTGGGCAGATCCAGCGATGAGGGCTCGGTGCTGGACGGGACCAGCGGTGAAGATTCTGTGCTGGACGGGACCAGCGGTGAAGTAGGCTCGGTGCTGGACGGGACCAGCGGTGAAGTAGGCTCGGTGCTGGACGGGACCAGCGGTGAAGTAGGCTCGGTGCTGGACGGGACCAGCGGTGAAGATTCTGTGCTGGACGGGACCAGCGGTGAAGAAGGCTCAGTGCTGGACGGGACCAGCGGTGAAGAGGGCTTTGCAAACTCTGGCACTGACTCAGGCTTTGGCGGGCAGGCGACTGGCTCTGGCGGGCAGGCGACTGGCTCTGGCGGGCAGGCGACTGGCTCTGGCGGGCAGGCGACGGCTGGACGAAACTCTGGAGGAGCTGCCATCTTGGCAGATCGCACTGACATCAGCGGAGGATCTGCCAGGCTCGATAGCAGTTTGTGAAAAACCGATCTAGTGTCAGGCCTGATGTGAAGAGACCCAGACCTGGCAGACATGACGCTTGCTGTCCCAGGGGCGGCGGGCACGACGCATACTACTTTGGTCTCAGCAGATTTGGCGTGAAGTGCGGGCTCGGCTGGACTGGCGTGAAGTGCAGGCTCGATTGGACTGGCGTGATGTGCAGGCTCGGCTGGATCGGGATCGGCTGGTGTTACGGTGAGAGAGGACCCACAAACCCAAAGAGCTTTGTCCATAAATTTAATAAAGGGTAGGTGCAGGTACTCATTCAGCAGAATCTGGGCGAGTGGATCTTCTAACCCGCACCAGAAACGCTGCTTTAAAAATTCCTCCTCCCAGTAAACATCCTGATGCAGATGCAGGTACACTTCAACAAACTCCTCCAATGAACTCCCATTCTGATTAAATAAAAAAGCCTCAAATTCGTCTTCCTCCATATTCCTTCTTAGGTCGGTTAATCTGTCAGGCTCTCTCAGGGTGGATGAAGGAGGAGACGAACTCACAGATAACTTCCAAGGTTTTAATTCACAAACTTCACAAATACAAACAAAAAGGGAGCGTGTGCTCAGAATAAAGATCCTTGGCAATAGACAACCTAACCATAAACATTAACCGACAAAAGACAAGTGAAGGACAGGAACTTAAATACACAGAAGATTATGAGGGAAGACAGGTGACGGTGATGATGATGATGAGGATGATGAGGACCAGGTGCAGGTGATGACGACCAGGTGCAGGTGATGACGACTGAGGACTCTGGGAAGTGTAGTGCACACACAGACGAAGACAGACGAACATGACCGTGACACCTGGGGCCTGTTTCAGAAAGGAGGTTCAACTGAGTTGACTTACCCTGAGATGGGAAACTCTGAGTTTTCGGTTACAGAACAGCGGAAATTAGTTAGTTCAATCAACTCTGAGTTGACTGACTCTGAGTTAAGCGCGTGCACCACCACTATAAAAAGCCATTATCAATGGAGTGCAGATATTATGAGTCACCATGGTAACAGCGCCAGACAAAAAGAGGTCTGCATATTTCTCACCAGCTTCTGCAAGCGTAAGAAGACATATTATTATTTTTTAAATATCGGCTGCAGCAGCGAAGGACAACTAGAGTTAGCTAGGGAGAAAATAGTTGCTCGAGTCAATGCGTATGTTTACATTTTAATTAGTTATACAGTGTTGGGTGTAATTAATTACCAAGTCATCTAAATACTGTCATTTAATTAAAGGGATTACTCTTAATTCTTCTGTAATTTGAAGTAAAATCTGATGTAATTGCATTAGACTATAGAACAATTCTGTATATTTAACATACATTTTTAAAAGGTATATTTTTTATGTAACCTTCTCCCTCTACACACTTTGGTCAATTCAAGAATAATCCATGCAATTGTATATTGTTTATTTGAAAGCATTAAAAGTGCAGTTTCTTGTCTCTCCTTGTATTGTTCAAGTGGTTGAGGTTGATATGGGATTTATTAATAAGTAGACCAATACTTTCTAAAGATAGTCATTATTACATGAATCTAATTACACGGTTGAAGATGTCATTTGTAGTTAGTAATTAATAACTATTTTAGAGTAACTTACCCAACTGTTATAATATCAGAGGTGAAACTGGAAGAACAGTATGTTATTCAACCTAATTTTAATTTTCATGGGTGCAATCCTGCAGGTATTAAAAAGAACATGGCAGCAGCTGAAAATTAAATATAAGAACATAATTCAATCAGGTAAGGTTTGAGCATATCATGGGTGTAGGGCTACCTGAATTTACAAATATTTGACATATTAAATAACTAAATAGCATCCCAGTGTCTAGCAGTGCAGCAGCATTTTTGGCTGGGGGAATTCCTGGAGGGACTTCAGAGCCAGTCACTCCCGAAGATCCAAGGGCCTTCATAAAATGTAAGAGGTTTACATATGTGTTATTTCTTATATAGGCTATTTTTGATATTTCCATTTATTTTACTTTGGGTTGGGTTTTTTGTTGGTCCCAACAGATTCCGATGGTAATATCTGTCTTTTGGAGCCTCCTGTCCCAACAAAACCTGCAGGCAGTTGTAAGTAGCCTACTCAATACACCAGAAATTATGACAAATAGTGTTATAAAGTGTACTCATCTTCACAGGACGATGGGGATAATGTTATGTGTCACATCAAACAATCTACACATTCAGATTTTTTCACATTTTTATGTGGAGTAGAATCTAAGTTTAAAGCTAAGTATAAATGGGTAGTCTTATCTCTCCCCCCGCCCCCAAAGTGGAAGAACAGCAGGAGGACGGTCCATCAACTTCTGTTGCACAGATGAACAGAGTTCAGTGATTTTCAGTAAATGCCACAGTTTAATTCTGTAGAATTTGTTTAGAACTACATTATGTAACTCTAATCTACTACTGTATATTCAGTTGCCAGTTAAGGAGTTAATAGACTTCATCTTATTTAAAAAATTGAAAAAAAAAAAAAAACAGTAAAAATAGCAATATTGTATTTATTATTAAAGATTAATTTTATTAATAAAAATCAGGGCTTGACATTAACACCCGCCAACCCGCCAAATGCGGGTGGATTTTGCTCGTGGCGGGTAACATAGTCACTCCAACTAGCCACTGTGGCGGGTTGAATAATTGTAGTCTTTTCAAAAGGCATCTGAAATAAGTGTGACACTACGACACTCACACTACAACTCCCATAGGGCTGTCAACGAATATTCTAAATTCGAATATATATTCGAATAGTTTTAAAAAACAGAATTTCGAAGGTGAAAATGAATATTCGAATATGGAAAAACGCCCGCGGTAGCAGAGGCGCGGCTGTCTGCTTTGCGAGTGGGCGCGCTGCCTGAGGGGTCAGGGACAGGTAACAGGAAGAAGCGTTAACGTTAAACAGAAACATTACTAAAGTGTAGGCTACTGTAATGACTGAATAGATATTGCATGAATAAGGTAGGTTAGATACAGCAGTTTCATGCACTACAGGCTTCCACTGGTTTGATTATTTACCGTTTCATGTCAAGGAAAAGTTCCATGTTTACCACAGCACAACTCGCTCGGAGCGTTCAATGTCGGTTCTATATAGGCTAAAAACTTCAATTATTGTTAATAATATTTGTTTCAATCACTGAATGAAGCCTGGTATATAAGAGTCGCGACCTTAAATTGCTTGCACAAAACTCTTGATCAGCACTCAACATTTGCTTATTGTTGTTGTTCATTTAAACCGTTATGCTGCGTTCACACCAAACGCGAATCTGCGTCAAAATTCGCGCCTGCCGCGTCTAGTTATACGCGTGACCACTTTGTGTGCATTCGCGCGTCAAGAGTGAAATTGACGCGCGTAAAATCAAAAGTTTGAAGCGAAATTTACGCGCGTCAAAGGCGAAGTCAGGGGGCGAAAGTTTCTAAGCTGTTGGCGGCCATCTTTTTTAGATGTTTATCGAGCATTAGCAATAGCATTAATCGAGAGAGTCACCGCTCTTATATGATCTGAAGAGCAGAAACAGCTGCGTAGGGGACATCGTCGCTGTACTCGGGTCCACCAAAACCTCCGGAGGGTTTCAGGAGTTTCACAATTTGCTCCAGGAGGTAGGTTTGGTGGACCTAACGGTGAGGACGCTGACGAGGACAGCGTAGGCCGTATAAAGCCTCGGCCTCGAGTGGTCGCTGCCTGACGAGCCCGCGCTGTAAAGCCCGGCGCGAGGTTCACCCTCTCCCGCACCATCTGTCATTTATTTTTGTTTTGATAATAAATGGAGGCAGCCTCCAAAAGTGAAACCTGTCCTGTTATTTTTTTTTTAAAAGTTTTTATACACTTAATTGTGTTTGGTGTCTTTACATTAGATTAATAAAGTTTCATATAGGCTAATCTAGAATAGATATGGAATAAATAGCATTCAATACAAATGAGTTGGCTATCTCTCATATTGAAATCGAGTTTTTATGTGAAAGATTTGCTTTTTTGTGCATTTTAGTCATATTACAAAATAATTTATTGAGGCCAAACATAAAATAACATTAAACTGTCACTTCACCACGTGACAGCAGCAAGCAGGCAGGCTCCTGATTGGTTAACGCGGCGCGAATTGACGCAGAAGTTCAGATTTTTCAACTCGGGCGGCAGACGCGAATTCGCGTCAAACGCGTGATGCACAAAAAGCACAATTCGCGCTTAACGCGCGAAACGCGCCAGACGCTCAATCCGCGTCTAGTTCGCGCGAATGAGGCGAATTCGCGTCTACCGCGCCGCGCTAAACGCCTCATTCGCGCCGCAAGACCTCCAGACGCGCGTAATCGCGTCTTACCATTGACTTAACACTGAAATCACTCGCGCCAGACGCATATTCGCGTTTGGTGTGAACGCAGCATTATGCACAGAGAGCGTGACGCCTCATTCGCGCCGCAAGACCTCCAGACGCGCGTAAACGCGTCTTTACACTCGCGCCAGACGCTCTATTCGCGTTTGGTGTGAACGCAGCATCAGCATGAGGGTGAGGGTGAGAGAGAGAAAGAGTGCCTGCGAGTGAGTGAGCGAGAGTGAGGTCTGCGGTCTTGGCCATTAGTTGATTTACTTGTTTTTGTGTAGGTAATACGTTGTCAAATGTGTTTAAACTTAAATAAACTACCTATACAAGTAGTTATGTCTCTTTGTATTAATTTGCCCTGTTATTGACGTAATGCGAGTCATTGACAAAATGCGCAACCATGTTCGAATAGTTCGAATATAGGCTATGTGTTTTTTTTTAGAGAGAATATTCGAACGTCATTTTTGAGCAATTTTGACAGCCCTAATGAGTATTACATGCACACAGTGTATGCCGGTGGAGCTATGTGGCGATATGTAATATAATGGTTTTATTTAAAAAAAAGGAGCTTTACACACAACCTTATCAGAGCTAATGATAATGACCTGTTTTGTGTAGTCTTGATTTGGGTGTGTACAGTGGTTTTACATTTAAAAGGGTTGTAAATCTAGTTCAAGTAAATTTTAGCATGCCATAGTCGACTTTTAAAAGGTAATTTCACAAAAACAAAAATGTGGCTAGTAAAAATGCTGTGTGGCTAGTAACTTTGGAAAACCACTAGCCACATTGGCTAGTGAGCAAAAAAGTTAATGTCAAGCCCTGATAAAAATGTACTGAAAGAATGAATGAGGTGTTTAAACACCACTTCCTCTTTAAAAAAGGGGAGGAGACCGAAAGAAACTCTGGGTTTACCGAAGAAAACCTGCTCCCGGCCAGGTTAGGTTCACAGAGTAAGTTACCATGGTAACTGACTCTGAGTATAAGTTACCTCTCTTTCAGAAACGGGCTTGACTTACTCTGCTTTCTCAGGTTTAACATACCTCCCATTCTGAAACAGAAAACCCAGAGTTTCCCTCATTTCAGGGTTAACATACTCTGAGTTTTCACTTAACCTCCTTTCTGAAACAGGCGCCCCTGGTCTTTTCACGATCGGATAGCTATCCGATCTGAGAAAACGCATGAAGTGGCCAGGTGTAAACAGCCCCAGAAATCATTCTAATATTCTGATTTATTATGAGTGTTGGAAACAGTTCTGCTGCCTAATATATTTGATGAATAAAAGGTTAAAAAGAACTGCATTTATTAAAAAAAATATATAATTTCTAATAATATAAATCTTCTTTACTATCACTTTTTTTAAAATCAATTTAACACATCCTTGCTGAATAAAAGTATTGATTTATTTAAAAAAAAATAAAAAAAAATACTGACCTCAAATTACTGACCAGTAGTGTATATTGTTGTTACAAAAGATTTCTATTTTAAAAAAAATTGCTTTTTTTTTTTTTTTTTTTTTTTTTTTTTTACTTTTTATTCATCAAAGTATCCTAAAAAAAGTATCACAGGTTATGAAAACATATTAAGCAGCAGAACTGTTTCCAACTTTGATAATGAATCATCATATTAGAATTATTTCTAAAGGATCATGTGATAGACTGGAGTAATGATCCTGAAAATTCAGCTTTGCATCACAGAAATAAATGATCATTTAAACCAATTATTTTAAATTGTAAAAATATATCACAATATTACTTTTTTTTCTGTATTTTTGATCAAATAAATGCAGGCTTGATGAGCAGAGGAAACTTCTTTCAAAAACATTAAAAATACTAATATACTTGCCCTGTAATACATGTATTCTTTGTTTTAGATGTTATTAACTTAAATTCTTAAGAATAATAAAAATGTTGTAATGTCTATTTGTTATTTATGGCCTGTACGCCTCATTATTGATCTGAGCTTCTACATCTTGAATTCGAATAACATTCGATAAAACATAATTGCTGGATTATTTTGACTATAATATATAAGCAGATGAAACATATAGGCCTATACACTGTTTATCACAGATTACTTTGGACCAAAGTTACCATATTATAATTAATTATTATATAGTTCTATTCATTCATTTTATTTAAATTAGCACTGGTTAAAATGTATAAAGCATGAACAAGATATGAAACAATATTTATTAATAATACACAGTTTAAATATCACAAATATCAAATTGTATTTTCATTTGCGTCCTATGCTGGCTAATTACGACGTTTAACCTGTTATCATAATGAAATTCATGCATTTATTTGTCATTTAAACTGATGCAAACAGGGAAAGAGAGTAGAAAACACTTATTATCCTGTCGCCCCCTCTAGTGGACAGCATTAAGTATTACGGCCTTCATTGCTCAGATAACTCAAGTCGATGGATTTTTTGGGAAAGTCTGACCAGTTAGAAGCAAGTTAGACCAGTCTGAGGGTCTGAGCTGAGTTTGGTGAAGCATCAAAGTTCTAGGCGGAGTCAATTTCTCATAATAATAATAACAATTAATCCCAAACCTGGTCATTTTGTCAGTATTTAATTTACGTTCACTGATTCTGGCTTCTCTCTTTTCTGTCTCTTTCTTTTCATGTGAACTGAGTAGGCTACACATGCTTAAATTCAAAAAATATAAACTTTATTTCTATTCAAAATTATTTATAGCCCATAGGCTATATGTCACACACGCCTACCTGCCTTTTGATGTAAATAAAAGACTAGAGTGGTAAATGTTACGGACATATTATCATGGTACAGTTCAGCCTATTATTGATTTTTATTTCCACTTCCCTTTTATCCAAAGAGACGGAACTATTTGCACTGTATTTATCAATGGGAGATATGCTAATATAATCTGTCATATACTGTGGCTCACATTAATGGGGTTGCTTGCAAGTCGCAGCAGCACGAATTACTTGACCAGCAACATATTTCTAAATCAAATAGTGTGTGTAGTTAACAGTGAGTGGTGGTTTCAGACATTATTTCATTAAAGGGCATTTGTCAGTGCCGCACTCGTAGCCTACTGACTCTTATTCTGCCTGACAGAAAGAAAAGCTCACAGCTTACTGAAGGCGGAGCGGTTTGACCAATCAGATGAAAGGGGCGTTTCAGCGCCGCCCACGTGTGCAAATGAAATATCGAACCCATAAACCGACTTGTAAACCATAAACGAAAAATGAAAAATCTAGCCAAAATCTAGCCAAAAAAAAACGAATAAACGAGCTGGTTTTCATTTCTCCTTATTCCATTCTAAACAGGAAATGAAATGATCAAAAAGTGCACGGACCCTATGACTAGATGTCGCCTTGGCTACGGCAGTTTGGAATATTCTGGGCTCATCTGATTTTTTTGTACATAGCATAACCTACTTTTGTTATGATTTTAGTATCATAATGATTAATAAATGCACGCACAATTATCATGAACTTGATTTGAACAAAGGCCTATCAACTTGTGTGTGCAAAATTCAGAATTAAATGAATGTGCAGCAATTTGTACAAATAGAGAGTCTGTAGGCCTATACTGTTGTAGCCATTAAATAAGCGCATTTATTTTCATATTTGTTCAAATGTTATAATGTTATTTTTTTCCCCATGTATGTTGATTTATGAAAAGTGAACAGCACGAGTAAAAGTGAATTTCGTTTTGTATAAATTGTATCTTAATTTTAATACATTTTTCATCAGCCTGTATTTAATAAATAAGATAAATAAGATTTAATAAATAATAATAAAAAAATGATAATCTTGCATTGCACGTTAACTGGAGCGCATCTCATCCTAACTTAACGAAACTCATTGTATGCCTCACACACAGACATGAGAAATACATCAAATACACAAAGCTTGAAATGTCTTTAAACGAAATAATTCAAAACGAAAAGAAAAAGGCTACTCTCTGATTATGTAATCCATTATGTGCATTTCTCTCTATAGGCGCGTTCACTATACGGCGATCGTCAACTTCATCTTTGCAGCCGAGTCGACACTGTCAGAAAACACTAGATTATAAAAAAAAAATCAATGCACGCGTCACCGGATTTACAAATGCACATCTTGTTGCACCCACACATATTATGTCGAAATAACGAGATATTATGTTGAAATAACATTATTAATAATAATACATATTTTAGAATATTTGATTGAATGCTGAATGTTGCGCTTGTTCAGTTAATAAAATTCAAACTTTAATTGTGATCATTAAAATAATTGAATATGAAATATTTAGTGTCCAAGTTTTGCTAATTAATTTATTTATATATGTAAGGCATTCGTTCCAATCAACTGCCTTAGCCAAGGCCACTGGTCTAGTGTATATATCTATGACTTGATCAGTCAAATGAAATACAATAAACGTATAAATAAATATTACAAATTAAAAACCGATCGGAAATGTGGTCCAATTTTCTAATACTATTATTTGATGACAACAATAGATTT
Organism: Leuciscus leuciscus; assembly: GCF_965113295.1. Classification (NCBI taxonomy): domain Eukaryota; kingdom Metazoa; phylum Chordata; class Actinopteri; order Cypriniformes; family Leuciscidae; genus Leuciscus; species Leuciscus leuciscus. Next base: position 35,957,323 of record NC_138737.1, on the reverse strand, counting down.
GTAAAACAAAATCCAGCCATTTGTGTTTTTTTGTTTCGTTTTTTTAAAGCAAAAAACCAAGCTGCACCCTTTTTTAAATGTCATCTTTCATTCCGAAAGAGAATAATGAACGGGGCGATGTGCAGATTGTAAATATTTAAAATGATTGAATGATTTGATTGTGTCATTATGATGAAGAAACAAGGCAAAAAATGTCAAAAAAAAACCATTTGTGGAAGGCATCCGATGAGTGTCAACCCGGCCAGATCAGCAAGTGCATCAAGGCAACCACGATTAGCCGGTGCACCAGCCAGCAAAGTGATTCAATGGTTCATAGGTGTAGCTCGCAGCCTCATCGCCCTACCCTCCACATCTTAAAGAGTGTACAGGCGGTTATTTATATAGGGCAGATAAGAGCTGTGTTTCTCTTCGACGGTAACTGTAAATTGAATTCAAGCTGCGATTTTTGAAGTTGGATATACTCGCGCGGGCAAATACAGATGTGTTAAACACGATAAGAACACAAATTGTACCTTTATTCGTTAATACAGTCGGTATTTCCCACAATGATTCTGCTTTGCTATTGGCCCACGTCACGATCAGTAAGCGCTGCTATTGGCGGTCACGATTATTAAGTATGAAAATGAAAATTCTGTCAGTAATTCCTCACCCTCATGTTGTTCCAACCCCTTCGTTCATCTTCGGAACACAAATTAAGATATTTTTGATTAAATGACTAAATTGGACTATATTAACGATGTGTTTAATGAACTTTTCTGGGCCAGCTAGTTTCAAAGCCTTAGAAGCCTGAAGAAGTCTCGTTCCGAACACATCGCGATATTTGGCATCAGTTCACGTGTGTCAGATGTTGGTAAGTAGTAAATACGCTGTCCGAATAATGTGTGATATATAATGTATTTTCTGTTTGTCGATATTAATCAGATTAGCTCACGTTCAGTCACGGCATTATATCTGTCATCTCCGTCCACTGAGGCTTTGCGTTTTATTGCTTTCTAATTCAAAACAGGGTGATTAAGTTACACTGCCTGTCACATGACGTGAGCATAGGCCTAAAGACCTTAAATCAGTTAATCATATTCATATCAGATTAAAAGTAGTACAATTAGTTCCAAAGTTGTATTTGTAGTAGAAGCACAGTACAAACAACACTTACCATGCTTTTACCACATTAACATTAGTTTTACTGTGGTAAGTGTAGTAAAAAGACAGTAATCACAAAACTTACCATGCTTTTACCACACTATTGGTAGTTTTAATGTGATACTTATTGTAAATGCACATTAACCACAACGCTTACCATGCTTTTACCACAGGAATGATGTAAAACAACATAATGATATTTTATTTTCTCTTTTTTCAGCTGAAAAGACCAAAAGGACCTTTCGGACTATTATTGTTTGGAGGACAAGTAAACGGAGGAGACAGACAGCTGCAAAGGCAAATATTCGCAATGGTATATACATGTGTTGGTTCGAACCCTAAATCAAACATTTTATCAAGCATTTGTTGTTTCTTAAACCTTTTCTCGCAAAACCCATAGCCCAATCAGTACGAAGATAGTCTGAAAGTCTTAATAATTCACAAGATTTTACAAGTTGTCAAATTCGTACGATACTCGTACATATTTGTATACTCGTACACACACTGTCAGAAAGTTGATATTAATTGCATTGTATTGATTACAATTAGTGATGCACCGATGTGAAAATTGAGGCCGATACCGATAACCGATATTAATATTGCTGTTATGGCCGATACCGATATTTGCCGATGTCGATATCTCTGTATAGAAAACAAATTTGAATGATTATCAAATAAAGAGCTATTTTCCAAAACACTTTTTTTTTACTTTAGAAATGACTGATATTGGGCACCTTTACCTGTGTGCAAAATATGTCACATACGACACACATGCATTATACTGCATTGCATATACAGTAATGTGTGCTGGTCAACTTGTCTAAAATTAAGAAACCCTTAGAAAACAGTAAAAAAAAAAAAAACACACAAAAAACAGGAACATTGTGTAAAATTAAGATAGGCTACTTTATTTATTATTCCAATATCCAAATATCGAGGGCTTGGAACCAGAGGGGCGTAAGTGGCATTTGACAAACTTTACAGGAGAGCCAAAACAAAATTTTGACCACACTTCAATCAACTGTATTTATTAACCTTCAACCACAACATTGCAACCACATACATACTTATATGAGTAAGTTCTTAAGTGAACATATTATGGAATATTAACACGATGAACATATTCTAAAACCTTGCAAAATCTTGAAAATATGGCAAAAACATCAAATACGCCTTTTTGGCACTTTTTGGCACCAAACATTTCCAATTCTTCTAAAGAAAAATAGGGCGTATCTGCTGATCAATGCAGAAATGATTGGTCAAAACATTGGTTAAAAACACTCTAACTTCATAACTTTTCATTTTATTTAAAATACTGTATACATAGTCATTTCATCATTTCAAACTGTTTAACATTTCATTTCTAACCGTTTAATTTCAATTCTCATTTATGAGTTCACATTCATGTCAAACAGTTTAACATTTAATTTCAAACAGTTTAATTTCTCTTGTTTATTACACATTTCACTTTTTAGTTCACTTTAGTTGAACATATTATGGAATATTAACACGATGAACATATTCTAAAACCTTGCAAAATCTTGAAAATATGGCAAAAACATTAAATACGCCTTTTTGGCACTTTTTGGCACCAAACATTTCCAATTCTTCTAAAGAAAAATAGGGCGTATCTGCTGATCAATGCAGAAATGATTGGTTCATGAATTTTGGTTCATCTTTCGTGTAGCGGAACCATTTAATCTTCTGCCAATGAACTGATTGTCCCTCCTCATCTTTTGTTCTGTTTTTGAGTATGTGGTTGGAGAGGGACTTGAAGTCCAGAAAGTCCTTGTGTTCAAGTTCATGTACACTGTATGGGTCGTTCCTTCTTGCCATTCTCACAAGTGTGTAGTAGCCATCAGTAAATAGAAGTATGGGAGTAAATAGAAATGGGAGTAAATAGAAACTTTTCTTCTTGCAGTTTACACTGCAGCATGCACACTATCACACTCCATGTCTAGTAGCCATCCATGATGGCTACTACACACTTGTGAGAATGGAAAGAAAGAACGACCCATAGTGTACATGAACTTGGACACAAGGACTTTCTGTACTTCAAGTCCCTCTCCAACCACATACTCAAAAACAGAACAAAAGATGAGGAGGGACAATCAGTTCATTGGCAGAAGATTAAATGGTTCCGCTACACGAAAGATGAACCAAAAACAATCTTCTTCAAGTATGATTTCACCGCCCCAACCTTCCGAAAACTGATGGTGGCACAACAGGCAACAAGAGGCACCAGAGGCACCAGAACCACACCCCCCAGCTCATTGTATGAAAATCCTCCAGTGATCAGTGCCTTAAAGAAAAAAGACCTACTCACCCTGTGCACCAATGGGAGTATTCCTCACTGTTATGCAGAGTTCTATACTGTTCGTTGCTCAGACTCGCTCTCCCAGTTTAAAACTAGATTAAAGTCGCATCTCTTCAGCCAGGCATTCATATAATCCTACAGTTCAAACTACAATCCGGCCTGTAGCTCATAAATGCCAGAGGAGAACTGGCCCCCGACTGAGCCTGGGTTCTCCCAAGGTTTTTTTTCTCCATTAGGTCACCTGATGGAGTTTTAGGACACCATTAGGTCACTTGATGGAGTTTTTCGGTTCCTTGCCACTGTTGCCTTTGGCTTGCTCAGTTGGGGATATTTTGGGGATATTTAATTTAATTTTATCAATCAATAAATTCCTCTTGAAACAAACATTGTTGTATTATTTTAATTTAATACTGTGAAGCTGCTTAGATACAATCTGTATTGTGAAAAGCGCTATACAAATAAACTTGACTTGACTTGACTTGACTCGTATGGTAAATTAACTTATTTATAACTGTCTTAATTTATGTTTCAAGAACAATAGTAATTGCACATAGAGTAAGTCGAGACTTTCTTGTTTTACAGCAGAGAAGGAAGACCAGTCCTTATATCAACGCAAGCTAATCGAATAAGTCCTTTGTTTCGGGTGAGGAAGGAACATCTGGTGCCCAAAGAAGACAGAAAGCTGCGCGAGTCCATTGGTATGTCTTGTATTGAAACAATGCTGTAATATGTAGTACATAATTTGATGTTGACAATTTTACATTGTACAGGTTATCACTTGGTTTTTGACCAAGTGAAGCTCTTGAAACAAGTGACAGGAGAGTATGTAACTTGTCTGGAAAGTATCAGAGTCGCATTTGGCACGCGTGCCTTAGGTTGCCGACCCCTGGTCTAGCCTATAGTCTATGGTACCAATCACGTTAGTGAAGCCTGAGTAACATATACTGTAATCGGCATGGTCATGAATGCATGATCTTCATAAAAAATTATGATAGCCTAAAAAAAAACTGCTTAAAAAAAAAAACTGCTTTACAACATTGGGTCTTAAAGGTGCTGTATGTTGCTTTTCTACTAAAACGAATCCTTTTTTTATTGCCTGTGTGTGAAGGGGTTGTAATATCACATTAAAATGATCCACTTTTCGGGTTTTGCTATTACCTCTGAAAGCAAGTATTCTTATGTTTATGTGAAGGTGCCGGGTCGGATTTACCGCGAAATCCAGTGACGTCACCTGCATGCGCGGAGCGCTCCCGAGCCTCTCGCCTCGTCTAGCCTACTGATTTTGCACTCAACAGCGACGACACTGCAACTTATGACATGGACTTATGACTTATGCAACTTATGACATGTCTGATAACACTAAGAAACGACCTGCTCCCAGCACAACACAGACTCCAACACAAACTCCACATATTGATAAAAAAAACAATAAAAAGTTTTTTTCTTTCTGCTGAAGCTCGTATTAAAGGCCAGACGTGAATCGGATGAACTTCGGGTGAAAAAACACGGATCAACATCGGCAGGGCGTTTGAATCATGGAGAGACCTTATCTACAAACCTAGAATGTATACATTTCCTGAAGAAAATGTGAAGTAGTGCTTGCAGTGGCAAAATTCGGCACGGTTGATAGGGTTCCATTCTTATCATGGTACGAGCATGGAGCATTAGTTCAACGTCAAGCTGATAAAAGTAGCCTATTATTGTAACGTTGCAGTGGGAGTTTACCTGAGTTTCTAGCATGTTGTGGGATGCTCTCTCTGGTGTGTTGCGTGACGCGTCTCAGTCTGGCCGGTATCCACAGTGCTCGCTCATAAATTCGAGCACGCGCAAGAGCACGCGCTTGTCAACTTATTGGTTGCAATCTGAAACATCACCGCTAGAGGCAGCTGAAAACTACATACAGCTCCTTTAAGTGGCTTGGAAATGCCACAAAAAAAACCTAAAACTGTTTTTCTAAACCTAAAAGCGCCAGGTAAACTCCGAATGACACGACAGACAGCACTTTCCATCAAGTTCTCCGCATCTCCAATAGTGTAAAGGAAAGAGCCACTCGCAAATAATCTTAAGGCAATGCAAACAGTTTGTGCTGTAGTTAAAGCCCGACTCCGACAAGTCGAAAATAAGTGTGCGTTTCCAACAAATGAATCATGTAAACGACAATCTCACCAGTCACGAGAAAAAATATATGTCTCAGAAAGTGCACTATTGTAACGCAAAATCTCAGTTCTTCGTACCTCAGGGCCCGTTCTTCGTACGCCGCTAACTCAGTTAGCTGGATTTGATTATTGGCGATTTGGCATGATCTGGGATTGTTTGGTTCTTCGACGCTCATCCTGGACTTGCTGTCATAGCAACAGGTGCGCAAGCTTATTTCATGTTAACAGGATTAGATCCCGGCTTCATAAGCGGAGCTGATACTGTACCAGCCATTTGGATTATGGACATACTTAATTTAATGCAGCAACAAATTATTTACAGTGTAGCAAGATGATTTAAAACTCATTTACCTGTAATTAAGGTGTTGCTGTTACTGGTCCCTGGCTTTAGGTCTAAAGGCCTATTTATACTTCTGCGTCGAACTTACGCCGTAGCTACGTCGTAGGCTGTGCTTAGCGCGCGTACCCTTTGGCGTACCCTGATGCGCACCTCTCCAAAAATGTAACAACGCGTCAATTCTACGCGGACGCAAGCGCTGTGATTGGTCTGCTAGAACCCCTCCCTCGGGTTTCACATGGTCCCTCTGCATGAGTAATTGCGCGTCAACGCGGACAACGACGCAGAAGTATAAATTAAAACCAACGCGTTGCCTACAGCGTAGAGGCTCCGGCGTAGGTCCGACGCAGAAGTATAAATAGGCCTTAAGGAAGAGCTGCCCCCAGGAATGCCCTCCACAATGGGTCGGTTCTCATTTAGCCCAAGGGCCAGCTCTTCTGCCGGGGTATAACGTGGGGGTGCAGGACCACCACCTGTTTTTTTCTGCTCCGCCTTTTCCTTGGTTGCAGATAACCATAAACAGACAAACACATCATTTAAAATGTCTTTGCTAAAAGAGACTAATCAGTAGAAGTAGAAAAGATTACCAGTTTGAAGAATATTCTTGTACTTCACTTTTACTTGTTCCCATGTTCTAGTGGGTCCTGAGGTGGCTCTGACATTAAGCAATTATGAAATTATTAAAATACAAGAATATATACTGTAATAAGTGATATAACCATAACATGGAACACTTACGCATTTAATTTGTCTGTTACTTTTTGCCAGCCCTCTCTCCTGGCTTTTGCACACTTTGATTCCCAGTGTTCCCTGGCGTTTTAATTATATTTTTCAAACTCTGCATACCCTTCCAGTAAAAATTCCTGCTCTGCTGCGTTGAAAAACTGAGCGCGCTCTTTGGCCATGGTGAGCAGCCAATAGCAGCGTTGCTGATCAATGTTTCTACTATCGATACATATCCCCTTTTAAACCAGCGCGTGAACGCGCAATTATCTCACTAACTCAATCCAGCTATACTAATCATATCCGGCAGGTGTGTTCGAAGAACCAAATTAGTCAGATCATGATTAGCACGATGATATCATCTTGGATGTCTCGTTTGATCTCAGATGTTTTAAGCAACGTACGAAGAACGGGCCCCAGTTGCTATGACAGCAAGTCCAGGATGAGCGTCGAAGACCCAAACAATCCAAGATCATGCCAAATCGCCAACAATCAAATCCAGCTAACTGAGTTCTTCGACGCTCATCCTGGACTTGCTGTCATAGCAACTGGGGCCCGTTCTTCGTACGTTGCTTGAAACATCCAAGATCAAATTATGAGACATCCAAGGTGATATCATCGGCCTAATCATGATCTGACTAATTCGTTTCTTCGAACACACCTGCCAGTTATGATTAGTATAGCTGGATTGAGTTATCTGAGATAACTGCGCATTCATGCGCTGGTTTAAAAGGGGATATGTATCGATAGTAGAAACATTGATCAGCAACGCTGCTATTGGCTGCTCACCATGGCCAAAGAGCGCGCACAGTTTTTCTCCGCAGCAGAGCAAGAGTTATTGAAGGTTATGCAGAATATGAAACCTTAATTAAAACGCCAGGGAACACCTCAAAGTGTGCAAAAGCCAGGAGAGGGGGCTGGCAAAAAGTAGCAGACAAATGAAATGCGTAAGTGTTCCATGTTATGGTTATATCACTTATTACAGTGTATATTCTTGTATTTTAATCATTTCATAATTGCTTAATGTCAGAGCCACCTCAGGACCCACTAGAACAGTGTTCTTCAACCCTGCTCCTGGAGGACCCCCAACACTGCACGTTTTCTTTGTCTCCCTAATCAAACACACCTGATTCAACTCATCAGCTCATTAACCCATGTGATAATGAGTTGATGAATTGAATCCGGTGTGTTTGATTAGGGAGACAAAGAAAACCAGCAGTGTTGGGGGTCCTCCGGGAGCAGGGTTGAAGAACACTGCACTAGAACATGGGAACAAGTAAAAGGGAAGTACAAGAATATTCTTCAAAATGGTAATCTTTTCTACTTCTACTGTTCTTTGTCTCTTTTACAAAAGAAAAGCACCGTTAAATGTGTTTGTCTGTTTATAACAGCAACCAAGAAAAAGGCTGAGCTGAAAAAAAAAAAAAACAGGTGGTGGTCCTGCTCCCTCACATTATACCACATTATACCCCAGCAGTAGAGCTGGCCCTGGGGTTAAATGTGAACCGACCCATTGTGGAGGGCATCCCTGGGGGCAGCTCTTCCTCAGACCAACAGCCAGGAACCAGTAGCAGCAACACCTTCATTACTGGTAAATGAGCTTTAAATGATCTTGCTACACTGTAAAATATATCTTTTTTTTTTGCCGCATTAAATTAAGTAGGCCTATATAATCCAAATGGCTGGTACAGTAATTTCAGCTGTTAAATATTGAGTAGTGATCAATTGCTTTGACTTGTGAAGGTGAAAACTGCTGAACTTAATGTAAGAATATTTTGCCATGAGTTACTGATCACATTTGTTCATATAGTGTAGTTCATTGTAATGCCATTGTGTTTCCTCTTTTGTGCAGTTTTACATAATACACCAACACTTGTACCTGTTCCCAAGAAAGTAGTGGCTGAAATGTGTGCAGTAAGTGGACTTTTTCTAACTTTACATCAAAAGGGAAGAAAGTGCAACACTTTGTAATGCCCATTTGTTTCCATTGCACAGGACAGTGAAGAAACCCTCTCAGATGACTGTCCTTTGGAGGAAGTACTTGTAAGTGCATAAATAACTTTACTTCATTTATAGTAACTTGTGTACATATTATTTCTGACTGCAATATGAGTTGCAGGAGGAAAGGCCTACTGCACAAAGTGATACAGAGGTGGGCAGTGTAGTAACCTACTTGTACTTTTTATTTTTGTTGCATGAGGCTTGTGTTGACAGTTCTTTTTTTTTATTTTTTTTTTTTTTATTCTTTTTATCCAAACATGGCACAGGGTGATATCCGTATATAAACGGAATCTACAACAGAAAATTTAGTATTTTGACCTGAAAAAACAGAAAAATGAAGGGGAGAAATAGAACTTGACACCTTAAAGAAGAAAAAACTGGCACTAGAGATTGAGTTGCTTCAAAAGGAACTTCAGAGTAAGTGCTAAATACACTATTTCACACAGAGTACTATTGCTGACCTTGGATAACAATATATCTTATTGCAGGCAAAAGATGACCATCATTGGCTTTTCTTGACAAAGAATAATTGAAATAAAACTCAAGGAACTAAGCATGTTGTCTTGTCTTCTATTCATTTAATGAAGGTTTTTGTTTTGAAAAAAAATAAATAAAAAATGGTGTTCCACAATTCTGTCCCGTGCAGCTCTGCCACTAGGTTGGTCCAAGTGCACTGGCTGGAGGTCATCATCAGGCTGCACCTCCACCACAGGGGTCCTCTCCTTTCTGATAAAAGGAGTAAATATAAAATATAAGGAGTAATATAAAATTAAATATAAAAGGAGTACTCCAATATAAAAGGAGTAAACTTCATTGACAACTTCAATCTTTTCTGGAGTCAGAGACAACTATTTCATCGGGATGGCCATCACCCAAACAAACTTGGTTCAAGAGTGTTAAAGGACAATATCGACTTCTCCCTCAATCATCCTTCTGCAGTGTGTGTCAATCTGAACGACACACACACACCTGGAAACAGTATGAATGAACACGGGACTTCACTTCAGCAACAAGATGGACATGCGGTTGACATATCACACAAGGACAATGATAACACCACTGAGCCACAACAACCTCTGCTCACGGACACAATCTCAGCTGAGCCATGCCCACAGAGCTCACCACAGACAGACACATTAGAACTGCTCCAAGATTCAGCACCCAAGGACGACTTCCTGGAAAACAGCCAGGGAAGCCAGGACAGCATATCACAGCCTCCTATAACACCTGAGCAACAGCCCCTTTCACCAGATACTTTCTCACTCTCGCCAGCGACTCCACTCCTGTGCTTCTCACAGAAAATGGAAGAATTAGTGCATGCTGGAACCAGACTATCCCACTCTTTTGCTGCAAGCCCCCAGATACCAACCAAAAATCGTCAGGCACCTCAAACACCGAAGCCTGCGCGCCGAGCTCGCCCGCCCCCTCCTCCTGTGAGAGCTCTTCGGCCTCTTCGGCCAAAACGCCAGGGCCCACACCCTCCTCCATCTGCTCGAGGTGAACCAAAAACAACTGATACCAGCTCTCAGTGATGTGTTTTGGGTTCCTGTTATGATAACAGTAACTTTCTCAAATGTTTACAGAACAAGCGGGAACCCAGTGTGCCTGTATCTTTCTCTATTGCTGTTCTATTACAAGATAGAAAGTCTAAGGCCTTCAATAGCCGTACAGCAAACCCAACTAATCTGGTGCCTATTACATGTCAAACTAAGATTGCTGTGGGGACAAAAAGTAAGACTGTTAAGTTAGCACTTTTAAACATTCGCTCACTTAAAAATAAATCACTTCTAGTCAACGACTTAATAACCACAAACAACCTGGACTTTATGTTTCTAAATGAAACCTGGCTAGAATACAGCTGCAGTGCAACAATCCTCAATGAAACAGCCCCTCCTAACTTTACTTTTATGAGTGTCTGCAGAGCTGTTAAGAGAGGTGGGGGTCTAGCTGCTCTTTTTAAAGATATCTATCAATGTAAGCAAATATCATTTGGGAATTACCCGTCTTTCGAATATCTGGGTACTGTGTTAAAAGGTGCTCCTCGCATTTTACTTATCATTATTTACAGGCCTCCAAAATATTCTCCAGCCTTTGCTGAGGACTTTACAGAACTGTTATCAACAATTACCTCAGAGTTTGACTGTTTTGCCATTGCTGGAGATTTTAACATTCACATAGATAATGCAGAAAACAATATGGCAAAAGAAATCAAAACTGTTTTAAAAACTTTTGATCTGACTCAGCATGTACATGGACCCACACACAATCATGGACACACTCTAGATTTACTTATCAGTAAGGGTCTAAACATTTCATCGATTTTTATTAAGGATGTAGCACTGTCTGATCATTTCTGTATTTTCTTTGATATATTGATCTCTCCTGCCACTGAAGCTAAATCTGTGTCTGTCAAGAAGAGATGCTTAAATGAGAACACTAGTGTACTATTTATGAAGGCTATATCCTTAACACCAAGCATATCTGCTGACTCTGTTGATTTTCTCCTTGATTCTTTTAACTCAAAAGTTAAAAATATAATTGATGATATTGCTCCTGTTAAAGTCAGGAAGAAGAGTGGCAGACAAAAAGCACCTTGGAGAAACTCAACAGCAGTGCAACATATGAAAAGACAATGCAGAAAAGCAGAGCGCATGTGGCGGAAGACAAAACTTGTAGTCCATTATAACATCTACAAAGACAGCCTTCATGCTTTCAATATGGAACTAGGCAAAGCTAGACAGACTTTCTTCTCAAATATTATAAACAGCAATTTAAACAACACACGCACTCTTTTTGCTACTGTAGAGAGACTGACAAACCCCCCAAGCCAGATTCCTAGTGAAATGCTCTCAAACAGCAAGTGCAGTGAGTTTGCTTCTTTCTTCTCTGAGAAAATCAATAATATCAGAAAGGTGATCAGCACATCCTTGAGTTGCACTGAGGTCAGACAGATCAGACCACCTGAGAAAGTAGTTACTATGTCTGACTTCAAAGAAATTGATGGCAAAATTTTGGAAGAAACCGTACAACACCTTAAAACATCAACATGCGCCCTTGACACACTTCCCACATCTTTCTTCAAAATTGTGCTAAACAGTTTAGAAGCAGATCTTCTAGAAGTGGTAAATGCCTCACTTCTCTCTGGGAGTTTTCCAAACTCCCTGAAAACTGCAGTTGTCAAGCCCCTCCTGAAAAAGAGCAATCTGGATAAGACCATATTAAGCAACTATAGACCGATCTCAAATCTTCCTTTCATAGGCAAGATCATTGAAAAAGTTGTCTTCAATCAGCTGAACAAATTCTTAAGCTCGAATGGATACTTTGATAATTTTCAATCTGGTTTCCGACCGCATCACAGCACAGAGACAGCGCTCATAAAGATAATAAACGATATTCGCTTAAATACTGATTCAGGCAAATTATCAGTGCTGGTACTACTCGACCTCAGTGCTGCATTTGACACTGTCGATCACAACATACTTCTTGACAGGCTGGAAAACTGGGTGGGGCTTTCTGGGATAGTCCTAAAATGGTTCAGGTCATACTTAGATGGGAGAGGTTATTATGTGAGTATAGGAGACCATAAGTCTGAGTGGACATCCATGACATGCGGAGTCCCTCAAGGCTCAATTCTTGCGCCACTCCTGTTCAACCTGTATATGCTCCCAATGAGCCAAATAATGAGAAATAACCAAATTGCTTACCACAGCTATGCAGACGACACACAGCTGTACTTAGCCCTATCGCCTAACGATTACAGCCCCATTGACTCCCTGTGCCGATGCATTGACGAAGTCAACAGTTGGATGTGTCAAAACTTTCTTCAATTAAACAAAGACAAAACTGAAGTTATTGCGTTTGGAAACAAAGATGAAGTTCTCAAAGTGAACGCATACCTTCACTCTAGGGGTAAAACAACTAAACATCAAGTCAGGAATCTTGGTGTGACACTAGAGTCAGACCTTAGTTTCAGTAGTCATGTCAAAGCAATAACTAAATCAGCATACTATCATCTGAAAAATATTGCAAGAATTAGATGCTTTGTTTCCAGACAAGACTTAGAGAAACTTGTGCATGCTTTCATCACCAGCAGGGTGGATTATTGTAATGGACTCCTCACTGGCCTTCCCAAAAAGACCATAAGACAGTTGCAGCTCATACAGAACGCTGCCGCCAGGATTCTGAGCAGAACCAGAAAATATGAACATATCACACCAGTCCTCAGGTCTTTACACTGGCTCCCAGTTAGATTTAGGATTGATTTCAAAGTATTATTACTGGTATATAAATCATTCAATGGCCTAGGACCTCAATACATTGCAGATATGCTCACTGAATATAAACCCAACAGATCACTCAGATCATTAGGATCATATCAGCTAGAAATACCAAGGGTTCACTCTAAGCATGGTGAGTCTGCTTTTAGCTATTATGCCAGCCACAGCTGGAACCAGCTTCCAGAAGAGATCAGATGTGCTCCTACAGTGGTCACATTCAAATCCAGACTCAAAACACTTCTGTTTAGCTGTGCATTTACTGAATGAGCACTGTGCCGCTGTTCGTCCGACTGTTTGTACTGTACTGTATTTTACTCTATTTTTCTAAACTGTTTTAATTATTCTTATTTCTTTTAATTATTTTAATTTCTCCTATGTCAGCAGGGCATTTAGCCCGAAACTGTAAATGCCCACTCAGAAGGTGATAATGTGAAAGTGATTAATGTGGGTTTGAAAGTAGAACAGTATTTAAATGACGATATTAAAGTTTTCGTCTGAGAAAGAATGTGAACGCAGTGCTAAAGTGCTAAAGAAAGTGAAAAGAACGTGTGAGTAAATGAGGGAGAAAAGAAAGTTAAAGGAAAGTTGATAGATGGAAGTCGTAAGAAGATCTATAATAAATATTCTTTTTTATTTTTTAAAAGTACTGTATTTTATTTTATTTTTCTAAACTGTTTTAATTATTCTTATTTCTTTTCATTATTTTAATTTCTTCTATGTAAAGCACTTTGAATTGCCATTGTGTATGAAATGTGCTATATAAATAAACTTGCCTTGCCTTGCCTTCTGATGGTGGCACTATTGTGGAGTATGGCACATGCAACAATAATGTCACAGGCCCTGTCAGGTGCAACCCTCAGACACTGAAATCTTTCCTTTAGTTGCCCAAAGGTCATTTCAATGCGTGCCCTTGTCCTGGCTAGAGCTGCATTGAAATGGGTTTGGGTCAGGGAATGGCGTCATGAAATACTGCCTGCAGGTATAGCCCCTGTCACCAAGCAGGATCCCGTCGTAAGCACCTGGAAAAATGCAGTTTTGTTAGGCTCAGAATAAATGTATGTAATACAGTGAGCTTGATATTAAATATTTCCTTACCACGTTCAAATAATGTGCATGAATGTGACTCTCTGAAAATCCTGGAGTCATGCACAGAACCAGGCCATTTTGCTTCCACATTTGTGATGTAGGACATGGAGTCACACACCATCTAAGATATTTTTAATCAGTCAACTGCATACTTTTTGATTACATTACTTTTTGTATTATTTGATATATTCTGGACTCGCTTCTCCAAGGTAAATGGTGAATTGTTTGATGTCAGGCTGCATGCTCAGAAAGCGGCAGTGGATTGTGCAGCGTGAGACCACCTTCAGCGACAGGTTCTTGTCGTAAAAACGGACAAGACATGGCTGCGAAAGACTTCCCGTATCACCTCCGCTTATAAAGCCGGGATCTAATCCTGTTAACATGAAATAAGCCTGCTCCCGAGCAGGTTTAAGCTTGGGCACCTGTTGCTATGACAGCAAGTCCAGGATGAGCGTCGAAGAACCAAACAATCCAAGATCATGCCAAATCTCCAACAATCAAATCCAGCTAACTGAGTTAGCGACGTACGAAGAACGGGCCCCTGGGGCCTGTTTCAGAAAGGAGGTTCAACTGAGTTGACTTACCCTGAGATGGGAAACTCTGAGTTTTCGGTTACAGAACAGCGGAAATTAGTTAGTTCAATCAACTCTGAGTTGACTGACTCTGAGTTAAGCGCGTGCACCACCACTATAAAAAGCCATTATCAATAGAGTGCAGATATTATGAGTCACCATGGTAACAGCGCCAGACAAAAAGAGGTCTGCATATTTCTCACCAGCTTCTGCAAGCGTAAGAAGAAGACATATTATTATTTTTTAAATATCGGCTGCAGCAGCGAAGGACAACTAGAGTTAGCTAGGGAGAAAATAGTTGCTCGAGTCAATGCGTATGTTTACATTTTAATTAGTTATACAGTGTTGGGTGTAATTAATTACCAAGTCATCTAAATACTGTCATTTAATTAAAGGGATTACTCTTAATTCTTCTGTAATTTGAAGTAAAATCTGATGTAATTGCATTAGACTATAGAACAATTCTGTATATTTAACATACATTTTTAAAAGGTATATTTTTTATGTAACCTTCTCCCTCTACACACTTTGGTCAATTCAAGAATAATCCATGCAATTGTATATTGTTTATTTGAAAGCATTAAAAGTGCAGTTTCTTGTCTCTCCTTGTATTGTTCAAGTGGTTGAGGTTGATATGGGATTTATTAATAAGTAGACCAATACTTTCTAAAGATAGTCATTATTACATGAATCTAATTACACGGTTGAAGATGTCATTTGTAGTTAGTAATTAATAACTATTTTAGAGTAACTTACCCAACTGTTATAATATCAGAGGTGAAACTGGAAGAACAGTATGTTATTCAACCTAATTTTAATTTTCATGGGTGCAATCCTGCAGGTATTAAAAGAACATGGCAGCAGCTGAAAATTAAATATAAGAACATAATTCAATCAGGTAAGGTTTGAGCATATCATGGGTGTAGGGCTACCTGAATTTACAAATATTTGACATATTAAATAACTAAATAGCATCCCAGTGTCTAGCAGTGCAGCAGCATTTTTGGCTGGGGGAATTCCTGGAGGGACTTCAGAGCCAGTCACTCCCGAAGATCCAAGGGCCTTCATAAAATGTAAGAGGTTTACATATGTGTTATTTCTTATATAGGCTATTTTTGATATTTCCATTTATTTTACTTTGGGTTGGGTTTTTTGTTGGTCCCAACAGATTCCGATGGTAATATCTGTCTTTTGGAGCCTCCTGTCCCAACAAAACCTGCAGGCAGTTGTAAGTAGCCTACTCAATACACCAGAAATTATGACAAATAGTGTTATAAAGTGTACTCATCTTCACAGGACGATGGGGATAATGTTATGTGTCACATCAAACAATCTACACATTCAGATTTTTTCACATTTTTATGTGGAGTAGAATCTAAGTTTAAAGCTAAGTATAAATGGGTAGTCTTATCTCTCCCCCCCGCCCCCAAAGTGGAAGAACAGCAGGAGGACGGTCCATCAACTTCTGTTGCACAGATGAACAGAGTTCAGTGATTTTCAGTAAATGCCACAGTTTAATTCTGTAGAATTTGTTTAGAACTACATTATGTAACTCTAATCTACTACTGTATATTCAGTTGCCAGTTAAGGAGTTAATAGACTTCATCTTATTTAAAAAATTTAAAAAAAAAAAAAAAACAGTAAAAATAGCAATATTGTATTTATTAATTAAAGATTAATTTTATTAATAAAAATTTACTGAAAGAATGAATGAGGTGTTTAAACACCACTTCCTCTTTAAAAAAAGGGGAGGAGACCGAAAGAAACTCTGGGTTTACCGAAGAAAACCTGCTCCCGGCCAGGTTAGGTTCACAGAGTAAGTTACCATGGTAACTGACTCTGAGTATAAGTTACCTCTCTTTCAGAAACGGGCTTGACTTACTCTGCTTTCTCAGGTTTAACATACCTCCCATTCTGAAACAGAAAACCCAGAGTTTCCCTCATTTCAGGGTTAACATACTCTGAGTTTTCACTTAACCTCCTTTCTGAAACAGGCGCCCCTGGTCTTTTCACGATCGGATAGCTATCCGATCTGAGAAAACGCATGAAGTGGCCAGGTGTAAACAGCCCCAGAAATCATTCTAATATTCTGATTTATTATGAGTGTTGGAAACAGTTCTGCTGCCTAATATATTTGATGAATAAAAGGTTAAAAAGAACTGCATTTATTAAAAAATATATATAATTTCTAATAATATAAATCTTCTTTACTATCACTTTTTTTTTAAATCAATTTAACACATCCTTGCTGAATAAAAGTATTGATTTATTTAAAAAAAAATAAAAAAAAATACTGACCTCAAATTACTGACCAGTAGTGTATATTGTTGTTACAAAAGATTTCTATTTTTAAAAAAATTGCTTTTTTTTTTATTTTTTTATTTATTTTTTTTACTTTTTATTCATCAAAGTATCCTAAAAAAAGTATCACAGGTTATGAAAACATATTAAGCAGCAGAACTGTTTCCAACTTTGATAATGAATCATCATATTAGAATTATTTCTAAAGGATCATGTGATAGACTGGAGTAATGATCCTGAAAATTCAGCTTTGCATCACAGAAATAAATGATCATTTAAACCAATTATTTTAAATTGTAAAAATATATCACAATATTACTAGTATTTTTGATCAAATAAATGCAGGCTTGATGAGCAGAGGAAACTTCTTTCAAAAACATTAAAAATACTAATACTTATACTTGCCCTGTAATACATGTATTCTTTGTTTTAGATGTTATTAACTTAAATTCTTATGAATAATAAAAATGTTGTAATGTCTATTTGTTATTTATGGCCTGTACGCCTCATTATTGATCTGAGCTTCTACATCTTGAATTCGAATAACATTCGATAAAACATAATTGCTGGATTATTTTGACTATAATAAATAAGCAGATGAAACATAGTAGGCCTATACACTGTTTATCACAGATTACTTTGGACCAAAGTTACCATATTATAATTAATTATTATATAGTTCTATTCATTCATTTTATTTAAATTAGCACTGGTTAAAATGTATAAAGCATGAACAAGATATGAAACAATATTTATTAATAATACACAGTTTAAATATCACAAATATCAAATTGTATTTTCATTTGCGTCCTATGCTGGCTAATTACGACGTTTAACCTGTTATCATAATGAAATTCATGCATTTATTTGCAGTGGTGGAATGTAACCAAGTACAAATACTTCGTTACTTTACTTAAGTACATTTTTCACGTATCTGTACTTTACTTAAGTAGAATCAATAGTGCATACTTTTGACTTTTACTTCGTTACTTTTTGCAGCAATTATTATACTTTCTACTCCACCACATTTCTACAACGTTTCGTTACATTTTCGGATCAGTTTTTCCCCTGCCAAAACAGGGATTGAAAAAAATCTCCATGTTTTCGGTGCTGATCGCGTTGGTGGCGCTAACAATAAAGCACCTAAAAGCTGTCACAAAGAACCAGCAAAAGTAATGAATATGTCAAATATAGCAAGAAGACATTTTAATTGTTTATTAATAAACAAGTGTTTTCTGTGTCGGCTGCAAAGATGAGGTTGACGATACTGATACGCGATCTTCGCAGTAGTGAACGCGCCAGAGAGAAATGCGCGCATTTCATACGGATTATAAGCAGAGAGCAGTCGGTTTTCTTTCGTTTTGAATTGTTCTGTTTAAAAGTACACATTTAAAGCTGTCTAAAGATATATTTATCAGGTCTGTGAGGCAAGTAGGATACCTTATAGCCTACGCTGAGTTTCGGTTCATTTATGAGACGAGCTCCAGTTCACTCGCCAGCGCCTACGTGTCGTGATTATCTATTTTCTACTTATTTATTAAATCCTGGCAATTGTTTGATGAAACATTGATTAAAATTGAGATACAATTAATACAAAACGAAATTCAAATTTAAAAAAGGCTTTGTGCTTTCTGTTTGAGGTCTCAGTGAAAGTTTTAAAGCAGTCTTTTAGTGCCTTTCAGAGCGGTCACGTCTGTAACATTGTTTTTTCCTCATAAATGGGAACACGAAAAATAAAATAAAATGAATATGTTATGTTCTGTGGAGAGAGCCAACCCTTCATCCGGTGGGTATTACTTTTGGTTTGCGCAGTGTAATTCACAGAATTACACTGTAATTCACAGAATTACAAAAAAATATTTTTCTACCTAAAAGTTAAATATTGTTTGTGTCCCGTAACGCATGTGTAGCCTAGATTTCCCATTAAATATAAAACGCATACTGATATTTTTCAATATGTATTAAATGCATTTTCTGAGAATTTATATTTCAAGTTTTTACTGCAAATGTCCCGTTTATAACGATGGAATTGCCAAATATTAAATAATTTATCCTCAACTAGTTTTGTGGTGTAGGTCTACGTATTGTATAATGTTAACTTCAAAAAAGGGGTGTGTCGCGATTCTGCCTTCTCCCTTCTCACACCGCGACACAGGTTCGTAGATCTGAGTGTAGCGATTTCGGATTCATATTGTTACAGCCCTAATTATTAGAATATAGACATTAAGAGAATAAATTGTTATGCAAGTACTTTTACTTTTAATACTTAAAGTACATTTAAAATCAGGTACTTTTTACTTTTTACTTAAGTAGGGTTTTCATTGTGGTAGGCTACTTCTACTTTTACTAAAGTAAATATGTCTCTGGTTATTTGTACTTTTACTTAAGTACTGAGATTCAGTACTTCCTCCACCACTGTTTATTTATTTGTCATTTAAACTGATGCAAACAGGGAAAGAGAGTAGAAAACACTTATTATCCTGTCGCCCCCTCTAGTGGACAGCATTAAGTATTACGGCCTTCATTGCTCAGATAACTCAAGTCGATGGATTTTTTGGGAAAGTCTGACCAGTTAGAAGCAAGTTAGACCAGTCTGAGGGTCTGAGCTGAGTTTGGTGAAGCATCAAAGTTCTAGGCGGAGTCAATTTCTCATAATAATAATAACAATTAATCCCAAACCTGGTCATTTTGTCAGTATTTAATTTACGTTCACTGATTCTGGCTTCTCTCTTTTCTGTCTCTTTCTTTTCATGTGAACTGAGTAGGCTACACATGCTTAAATTCAAAAAATATAAACTTTATTTCTATTCAAAATTATTTATAGCCCATAGGCTATATGTCACACACGCCTACCTGCCTTTTGATGTAAATAAAAGACTAGAGTGGTAAATGTTACGGACATATTATCATGGTACAGTTCAGCCTATTATTGATTTTTATTTCCACTTCCCTTTTATCCAAAGAGACGGAACTATTTGCACTGTATTTATCAATGGGAGATATGCTAATATAATCTGTCATATACTGTGGCTCACATTAATGGGGTTGCTTGCAAGTCGCAGCAGCACGAATTACTTGACCAGCAACATATTTCTAAATCAAATAGTGTGTGTAGTTAACAGTGAGTGGTGGTTTCAGACATTATTTCATTAAAGGGCATTTGTCAGTGCCGCACTCGTAGCCTACTGACTCTTATTCTGCCTGACAGAAAGAAAAGCTCACAGCTTACTGAAGGCGGAGCGGTTTGACCAATCAGATGAAAGGGGCGTTTCAGCGCCGCCCACGTGTGCAAATGAAATATCGAACCCATAAACCGACTTGTAAACCATAAACGAAAAATGAAAAATCTAGCCAAAATCTAGCCCAAAAAAACGAATAAACGAGCTGGTTTTCATTTCTCCTTATTCCATTCTAAACAGGAAATGAAATGATCAAAAAGTGCACGGACCCTATGACTAGATGTCGCCTTGGCTACGGCAGTTTGGAATATTCTGGGCTCATCTGATTTTTTTGTACATAGCATAACCTACTTTGTTATGATTTTAGTATCATAATGATTAATAAATGCACGCACAATTATCATGAACTTGATTTGAACAAATGCCTATCAACTTGTGTGTGCAAAATTCAGAATTAAATGAATGTGCAGCAATTTGTACAAATAGAGAGTCTGTAGGCCTATACTGTTGTAGCCATTAAATAAGCGCATTTATTTTCATATTTGTTCAAATGTTATAATGTTATTTTTTTCCCCATGTATGTTGATTTATGAAAAGTGAACAGCACGAGTAAAAGTGAATTTCGTTTTGTATAAATTGTATCTTAATTTTAATACATTTTTCATCAGCCTGTATTTAATAAATAAGATAAATAAGATTTAATAAATAATAATAAAAAAATGATAATCTTGCATTGCACGTTAACTGGAGCGCATCTCATCCTAACTTAACGAAACTCATTGTATGCCTCACACACAGACATGAGAAATACATCAAATACACAAAGCTTGAAATGTCTTTAAACGAAATAATTCAAAACGAAAAGAAAAAGGCTACTCTCTGATTATGTAATCCATTATGTGCATTTCTCTCTATAGGCGCGTTCACTATACGGCGATCGTCAACTTCATCTTTGCAGCCGAGTCGACACTGTCAGAAAACACTAGATTATAAAAAAAAAAATCAATGCACGCGTCACCGGATTTACAAATGCACATCTTGTTGCACCCACACATATTATGTCGAAATAACGAGATATTATGTTGAAATAACATTATTAATAATAATACATATTTTAGAATATTTGATTGAATGCTGAATGTTGCGCTTGTTCAGTTAATAAAATTCAAACTTTAATTGTGATCATTAAAATAATTGAATATGAAACATTTAGTGTCCAAGTTTTGCTAATTAATTTATTTATATATGTAAGGCATTCGTTCCAATCAACTGCCTTAGCCAAGGCCACTGGTCTATATATCTATGACTTGATCAGTCAAATGAAATACAATAAACGTATAAATAAATATTACAAATTAAAAACCGATCGGAAATGTGGTCCAATTTTCTAATACTATTATTTGATGACAACAATAGATTTGTAAAACAAAATCCAGCCATTTGTGTTTTTTTGTTTAGTTTTTTTAAAGCAAAAAACCAAGCTGCACCCTTTTTTAAATGTCATCTTTCATTCCGAAAGAGAATAATGAACGGGGCGATGTGCAGATTGTAAATATTTAAAATGATTGAATGATTTGATTGTGTCATTATGATGAAGAAACAAGGCAAAAAATGTCAAAAAAAACCATTTGTGGAAGGCATCCGATGAGTGTCAACCCGGCCAGATCAGCAAGTGCATCAAGGCAACCACGATTAGCCGGTGCACCAGCCAGCAAAGTGATTCAATGGTTCATAGGTGTAGCTCGCAGCCTCATCGCCCTACCCTCCACATCTTTAAGAGTGTACAGGCGTTTGTTTATATAGGGCAGATAAGAGCTGTGTTTCTCTTCAACGGTAACTGTAAATTGAATTCAAGCTGCGATTTTTGAAGTTGGATATACTCGCGCGGGCAAATACAGATGTGTTAAACACGATAAGAACACAAATTGTACCTTTATTCGTTAATACAGTCGGTATTTCCCACAATGATTCTGCTTTGCTATTGGCCCACGTCACGATCAGTAAGCGCTGCTATTGGCGGTCACGATTATTAAGTATGAAAATGAAAATTCTGTCAGTAATTCCTCCCCCTCATGTTGTTCCAACCCCTTCGTTCATCTTCGGAACACAAATTAAGATATTTTTGATTAAATGACTAAATTGGACTATATTAACGATGTGTTTAATGAACAAGTTTCAAACCCTTAGAAGCCTGAAGAAGTCTCGTTCCGAACACATCGCGATATTTGGCATCAGTTCACGTGTGTCAGATGTTGGTAAGTAGTAAATACGCTGTCCGAATAATGTGTGATATATAATGTATTTTCTGTTTGTCGATATTAATCAGATTAGCTCACGTTCAGTCACGGCATTATATCTGTCATCTCCGTCCACTGAGGCTTTGCGTTTTATTGCTTTCTAATTCAAAACAGGGTGATTAAGTTACACTGCCTGTCACATGACGTGAGCATAGGCCTAAAGACCTTAAATCAGTTAATCATATTCATATCAGATTAAAAGTAGTACAATTAGTTCCAAAGTTGTATTTGTAGTAGAAGCACAGTACAAACAACACTTACCATGCTTTTACCACATTAACATTAGTTTTACTGTGGTAAGTGTAGTAAAAAGACAGTAATCACAAAACTTACCATGCTTTTACCACACTATTGGTAGTTTTAATGTGATACTTATTGTAAATGCACATTAACCACAACGCTTACCATGCTTTTACCACAGGAATGATGTAAAACAACATAATGATATTTTATTTTCTCTTTTTTCAGCTGAAAAGACCAAAAGGACCTTTCGGACTATTATTGTTTGAGGACAAGTAAACGGAGGAGACAGACAGCTGCAAAGGCAAATATTCGCAATGGTATATACATGTGTTGGTTCGAACCCTAAATCAAACATTTTATCAAGCATTTGTTGTTTCTTAAACCTTTTCTCGCAAAACCCATAGCCCAATCAGTACGAAGATAGTCTGAAAGTCTTAATAATTCACAAGATTTAACAAGTTGTCAAATTCGTACGATACTCGTACATATTTGTATACTCGTACACACACTGTCAGAAAGTTGATATTAATTGCATTGTATTGATTACAATTAGTGATGCACCGATGTGAAAATTGAGGCCGATACCGATAACCGATATTAATATTGCTGTTATGGCCGATACCGATATTTGCCGATGTCGATATCTCTGTATAGAATTTTTTTTTTAATGATTATCAAATAAAGAGCTATTTTCCAAAACACTTTTTTTTTTACTTTAGAAATGACTGATATTGGGCACCTTTACCTGTGTGCAAAATATGTCACATACGACACACATGCATTATACTGCATTGCATATACAGTAATGTGTGCTGGTCAACTTGTCTAAAATTAAGAAACCCTTAGAAAACAGTAAAAAAAACACACACAAAAAACAGGAACATTGTGTAAAATGAAGATAGGCTACTTTATTTATTATTCCAATATCCAAATATCGAGGGCTTGGAACCAGAGGGGCGTAAGTGGCATTTGACAAACTTTACAGGAGAGCCAAAACAAAATTGACCACACTTCAATCAACTGTATTTATTAACCTTCAACCACAACATTGCAACCACATACATACTTATATGAGTAAGTTCTTAAGTGAACATATTATGGAATATTAACACGATGAACATTCTAAAACCTTGCAAAATCTTGAAAATATGGCAAAAACATCAAATACGCCTTTTTGGCACCAAACATTTCCAATTCTTCTAAAGAAAAATAGGGCGTATCTGCTGATCAATGCAGAAATGATTGGTCAAAACATTGGTTAAAAACACTCTAACTTCATAACTTTTCATTTTATTTAAAATACTGTATACATAGTCATTTCATCATTTCAAACTGTTTAACATTTCATTTCTAACCGTTTAATTTCAATTCTCATTTATGAGTTCACATTCATGTCAAACAGTTTAACATTTAATTTCAAACAGTTTAATTTCTCTTGTTTATTACACATTTCACTTTTTAGTTCACTTTAGTTGAACTAAAAAGTTCACTCACTGCCCACTGTCAGAGTGTTATAGAACTCTGCATAACAGTGAGGAATACTCCCATTGGTGCACAGGGTGAGTAGGTCTTTTTTCTTTAAGGCACTGATCACTGGAGGATTTTCATACAATGAGCTGGGGTGTGTGGTTCCGGTGCCTCTGGTGCCTCTTGTTGCCTGTTGTGCCACCGTCAGTTTTCGGAAGGTTGGGGCGGTGAAATCATACTTGAAGAAGATTGTTTTTGGTTCATCTTTCGTGTAGCGGAACCATTTAATCTTCTGCCAATGAACTGATTGTCCCTCCTCATCTTTTGTTCTGTTTTTGAGTATGTGGTTGGAGAGGGACTTGAAGTCCAGAAAGTCCTTGTGTTCAAGTTCATGTACACTGTATGGGTCGTTCCTTCTTGCCATTCTCACAAGTGTGTAGTAGCCATCAGTAAATAGAAGTATGGGAGTAAATAGAAATGGGAGTAAATAGAAACTTTTCTTCTTGCAGTTTACACTGCAGCATGCACACTATCACACTCCATGTCTAGTAGCCATCCATGATGGCTACTACACACTTGTGAGAATGGAAAGAAAGAACGACCCATAGTGTACATGAACTTGGACACAAGGACTTTCTGTACTTCAAGTCCCTCTCCAACCACATACTCAAAAACAGAACAAAAGATGAGGAGGGACAATCAGTTCATTGGCAGAAGATTAAATGGTTCCGCTACACGAAAGATGAACCAAAAACAATCTTCTTCAAGTATGATTTCACCGCCCCAACCTTCCGAAAACTGACGGTGGCACAACAGGCAACAAGAGGCACCAGAGGCACCAGAACCACACACCCCAGCTCATTGTATGAAAATCCTCCAGTGATCAGTGCCTTAAAGAAAAAAGACCTACTCACCCTGTGCACCAATGGGAGTATTCCTCACTGTTATGCAGAGTTCTATACTGTTCGTTGCTCAGACTCGCTCTCCCAGTTTAAAACTAGATTAAAGTCGCATCTCTTCAGCCAGGCATTCATATAATCCTACAGTTCAAACTACAATCCGGCCTGTAGCTCATAAATGCCAGAGGAGAACTGGCCCCCGACTGAGCCTGGGTTCTCCCAAGGTTTTTTTTCTCCATTAGGTCACCTGATGGAGTTTTAGGACACCATTAGGTCACTTGATGGAGTTTTTCGGTTCCTTGCCACTGTTGCCTTTGGCTTGCTCAGTTGGGGATATTTTGGGGATATTTAATTTAATTTTATCAATCAATAAATTCCTCTTGAAACAAACATTGTTGTATTATTTTAATTTAATACTGTGAAGCTGCTTAGATACAATCTGTATTGTGAAAAGCGCTATACAAATAAACTTGACTTGACTTGACTTGACTTGAATCGTATGGTAAATTAACTTATTTATAACTGTCTTAATTTATGTTTCAAGAACAATAGTAATTGCACATAGAGTAAGTCGAGACTTTCTTGTTTTACAGCAGAGAAGGAAGACCAGTCCTTATATCAACGCAAGCTAATCGAATAAGTCCTTTGTTTCGGGTGAGGAAGGAACATCTGGTGCCCAAAGAAGACAGAAAGCTGCGCGAGTCCATTGGTATGTCTTGTATTGAAACAATGCTGTAATATGTAGTTCATAATTTGATGTTGACAATTTTACATTGTACAGGTTATCACTTGGTTTTTGACCAAGTGAAGCTCTTGAAACAAGTGACAGGAGAGTATGTAACTTGTCTGGAAAGTATCAGAGTCGCATTTGGCACGCGTGCCTTAGGTTGCCGACCCCTGGTCTAGCCTATAGTCTATGGTACCAATCACGTTAGTGAAGCCTGAGTAACATATACTGTAATCGGCATGGTCATGAATGCATGATCTTCATAAAAAATTATGATAGCCTAAAAAAAAACTGCTTAAAAAAAAACTGCTTTACAACATTGGGTCTTAAAGGTGCTGTATGTAGCTTTTCTACTAAAACGAATCCTTTTTTTATTGCCTGTGTGTGAAGGGGTTGTAATATCACATTAAAATGATCCACTTTTCGGGTTTTGCTATTACCTCTGAAAGCAAGTATTCTTATGTTTATGTGAAGGTGCCGGGTCGGATTTACCGCGAAATCCAGTGACGTCACCTGCATGCGCGGAGCGCTCCCGAGCCTCTCGCCTCGTCTAGCCTACTGATTTTTCACTCAACAGCGACGACACTGCAACTTATGACATGGACTTATGACTTATGCAACTTATGACATGTCTGATAACACTAAGAAACGACCTGCTCCCAGCACAACACAGACTCCAACACAAACTCCACATATTGATAAAAAAAACAATAAAACGTTTTTTTCTTTCTGCTGAAGCTCGTATTAAAGGCCAGACGTGAATCGGATGAACTTCGGGTGAAAAAACACGGATCAACATCGGCAGGGCGTTTGAATCATGGAGAGACCTTATCTACAAACCTAGAATGTATACATTTCCTGAAGAAAATGTGAAGTAGTGCTTGCAGTGGCAAAATTCGGCACGGTTGATAGGGTTCCATTCTTATCATGGTACGAGCATGGAGCATTAGTTCAACGTCAAGCTGATAAAAGTAGCCTATTATTGTAACGTTGCAGTGGGAGTTTACCTGAGTTTCTAGCATGTTGTGGGATGCTCTCTCTGGTGTGTTGCATGACGCGTCTCAGTCTGGCCGGTATCCACAGTGCTCGCTCATAAATTCGAGCACGCGCAAGAGCACGCGCTTGTCAACTTATTGGTTGCAATCTGAAACATCACCGCTAGAGGCCGCTGAAAACTACATACAGCTCCTTTAAGTGGCTTGGAAATGCCACAAAAAAACCTAAAACTGTTTTTCTAAACCTAAAAGCGCCAGGTAAACTCCGAATGACACGACAGACAGCACTTTCCATCAAGTTCTCCGCATCTCCAATAGTGTAAAGGAAAGAGCCACTCGCAAATAATCTTAAGGCAATGCAAACAGTTTGTGCTGTAGTTAAAGCCCGACTCCGACAAGTCGAAAATAAGTGTGCGTTTCCAACAAATTAATCATGTAAACGACAATCTCACCAGTCACGAGAAAAAATATATATCTCAGAAAGTGCACTATTGTAACGCAAAATCTCAGTTCTTCGTACCTCAGGGCCCGTTCTTCGTACGTCGCTAACTCAGTTAGCTGGATTTGATTATTGGCGATTTGGCATGATCTGGGATTGTTTGGTTCTTCGACGCTCATCCTGGACTTGCTGTCATAGCAACAGGTGCGCAAGCTTATTTCATGTTAAAAGGATTAGATCCCGGCTTCATAAGCGCTGGACTTCCCGTATCAGCTCCGCTTATGAAGCCGCAGTCTAATCCTGTTAACATGAAATAAGCCTGCTCCCGAGCAGGTTTAAGCTTGCGCACCTGGGGCCCGTTCTTCGTACGTCGCTAACTCAGTTAGCTGGATTTGATTATTGGCGATTTGGCATAATCTGGGATTGTTTGGTTCTTCGACGCTCCTCCTGGACTTGCTGTCATAGCAACAGGTGCGCAAGCTTATTTCATGTTAACAGGATTAGATCCCGGCTTCATAAGCGGAGCTGATACTGTACCAGCCATTTGGATTATAGACATACTTAATTCAATGCAGCAACAAATTATTTACAGTGTAGCAAGATGATTTAAAACTCATTTACCTGTAATTAAGGTGTTGCTGTTACTGGTCCCTGGCTTTAGGTCTAAAGGCCTATTTATACTTCTGCGTCGAACTTACGCCGTAGCTACGTCGTAGGCTGTGCTTAGCGCGCGTACCCTTTGGCGTACCCTGATGCGCACCTCTCCAAAAATGTAACAACGCGTCAATTCTACGCGGACGCAAGCGCTGTGATTGGTCTGCTAGAACCCCTCCCTCGGGTTTCACATGGTCCCTCTGCATGAGTAATTGCACGTCAACGCGGACAACGACGCAGAAGTATAAATTAAAACCAACGCGTTGCCTACAGCGTAGAGGCTCCGGCGTAGGTCCGACGCAGAAGTATAAATAGGCCTTAAGGAAGAGCTGCCCCCAGGGATGCCCTCCACAATGGGTCGGTTCTCATTTAGCCCAAGGGCCAGCTCTTCTGCCGGGGTATAACGTGGGGGTGCAGGACCACCACCTGTTTTTTTCTGCTCCGCCTTTTTCTTGGTTGCAGATAACCATAAACAGACAAACACATCATTTAAAATGTCTTTGCTAAAAGAGACTAATCAGTAGAAGTAGAAAAGATTACCAGTTTGAAGAATATTCTTGTACTTCACTTTTACTTGTTCCCATGTCCTAGTGGGTCCTGAGGTGGCTCTGACATTAAGCAATTATGAAATGATTAAAATACAAGAATATATACTGTAATAAGTGATATACCCATAACATGGAACACTTGCGCATTTAATTTGTCTGTTACTTTTTGCCAGCCCTCTCTCCTGGCTTTTGCACACTTTGATTCCCAGTGTTCCCTGGCGTTTTAATTATTTTTTCAAACTCTGCATACCAAACTCTGCATGCTGCTCTGCTGCGTTGAAAAACTGAGCGCGCTCTTTGGCCATGGTGAGCAGCCAATAGCAGCGTTGCTGATCAATGTTTCTACTATCGATACATATCCCCTTTTAAACCAGCGCGTGAACGCGCAATTATCTCACTAACTCAATCCAGCTATACTAATCATATCCGGCAGGTGTGTTCGAAGAACCAAATTAGTCAGATCATGATTAGCACGATGATATCATCTTGGATGTCTCGTTTGATCTCAGATGTTTTAAGCAACGTACGAAGAACGGGCCCCAGTTGCTATGACAGCAAGTCCAGGATGAGCGTCGAAGACCCAAACAATCCAAGATCATGCCAAATCGCCAACAATCAAATCCAGCTAACTGAGTTCTTCGACGCTCATCCTGGACTTGCTGTCATAGCAACTGGGGCCCGTTCTTCGTACGTTGCTTGAAACATCCAAGATCAAATTATGAGACATCCAAGGTGATATCATCGGCCTAATCATGATCTGACTAATTCGTTTCTTTGAACACACCTGCCAGTTATGATTAGTATAGCTGGATTGAGTTATCTGAGATAACTGCGCGTTCATGCGCTGGTTTAAAAGGGGATATGTATCGATAGTAGAAACATTGATCAGCAACGCTGCTATTGGCTGCTCACCATGGCCAAAGAGCGCGCACAGTTTTTCTCCGCAGCAGAGCCAGAGTTATTGAAGGTTATGCAGAATATGAAACCTTAATTAAAACGCCAGGGAACACCTCAAAGTGTGCAAAAGCCAGGAGAGAGGGCTGGCAAAAAGTAGCAGACAAATGAAATGCGTAAGTGTTCCATGTTATGGTTATATCACTTATTACAGTGTATATTCTTGTATTTTAATCATTTCATAATTGCTTAATGTCAGAGCCACCTCAGGACCCACTAGAACAGTGTTCTTCAACCCTGCTCCTGGAGGACCCCCAACACTGCACGTTTTCTTTGTCTCCCTAATCACACATACCTGATTCAACTCATCAGCTCATTAACCCATGTGATGATGAGTTGATGAATTGAATCCGGTGTGTTTGATTAGGGAGACAAAGAAAACGTGCAGTGTTGGGGGTCCTCCAGGAGCAGGGTTGAAGAACACTGCACTAGAACATGGGAACAAGTAAAAGTGAAGTACAAGAATATTCTTCAAAATGGTAATCTTTTCTACTTCTACTGTTCTTTGTCTCTTTTACAAAAGAAAAGCACCGTTAAATGTGTTTGTCTGTTTATAACAGCAACCAAGAAAAAGGCTGAGCTGAAAAAAAAAAACAGGTGGTGGTCCTGCTCCCTCACATTATACCACATTATACCCCAGCAGTAGAGCTGGCCCTGGGGTTAAATGTGAACCGACCCATTGTGGAGGGCATCCCTGGGGGCAGCTCTTCCTCAGACCAACAGCCAGGAACCAGTAGCAGCAACACCTTCATTACTGGTAAATGAGCTTTAAATGATCTTGCTACACTGTAAAATATATATACATATATATTTTTTGCCGCATTAAATTAAGTAGGCCTATATAATCCAAATGGCTGGAACAGTAATTTCAACTGTTAAATATTGAGTAGTGATCAATTGCTTTGACTTGTGAAGGTGAAAACTGCTGAACTTAATGTAAGAATATTTTGCCATGAGTTACTGATCACATTTGTTCATATAGTGTAGTTCATTGTAATGCCATTGTGTTTCCTCTTTTGTGCAGTTTTACATAATACACCAACACTTGTACCTGTTCCCAAGAAAGTAGCGGCTGAAATATGTGCAGTAAGTGGACTTTTTCTAACTTTACATCAAAAGGGAAGAAAGTGCAACACTTTGTAATGCCCATTTGTTTCCATTGCACAGGACAGTGAAGAAACCCTCTCAGATGACTGTCCTTTGGAGGAAGTACTTGTAAGTGCATAAATAACTTTACTTCATTTATAGTAACTTGTGTACATATTATTTCTGACTGCAATATGAGTTGCAGGAGGAAAGGCCTACTGCACAAAGTGATACAGAGGTGGGCAGTGTAGTAACCTACTTGTACTTTTTATTTTTGTTGCATGAGGCTTGTGTTGACAGTTCTTTTTTATTTTATTTTATTTTTTTATTCTTTTTATCCAAACATGGCACAGGGTGATATCCGTATATAAACGGAATCTACAACAGAAAATTTAGTATTTTGACCTGAAAAAAACGAAAAATGAAGGGGAGAAATAGAACTTGACACCTTAAAGAAGAAAAAAATGGCACTAGAGATTGAGTTGCTTCAAAAGGAACTTCAGAGTCAAGTCAAGTCAAGTCAAGTTTATTTGTATAGCGCTTTTCACAATACAGATTGCATCAAAGCAGCTTCACAGTATTAAATTAAAATAATACAACAAAGTTTGTTTCAAGAGGAATTTATTGATTGATAAAATTAAATTAAATATCCCCAAAATATCCCCAACTGAGCAAGCCAAAGGCAACAGTGGCAAGGAACCGAAAAACTCCATCAAGTGACCTAATGGTGTCCTAAAACTCCATCAGGTGCCTTAATGGAGAAAAAAAAACCTTGGGAGAACCCAGGCTCAGTCGGGGGCCAGTTCTCCTCTGGCATTGGATAGAGGCCGGATTGTAGTTTGAACTGTAGGATTATATGAATGCCTGGCTGAAGAGATGCGACTTTAATCTAGTTTTAAACTGGGAGAGCGAGTCTGAGCAACGAACAGTATCAGGAAGACTATTCCAGAGTTTTGGAGCCAAATGTGAAAATGCTCTCCCTCCTTTGGTGGTTCTGGATATCCTAGGTATGACCAAAAGCCTTGAATTTAGTGATCTTAAAGAGCGCGATGGATTATAGGGCGATAGAAGATCCGTTAAATAGACTGGAGCTAAGCCGTTTAGGGCTTTATAAGTCAGTAGCAATACCTTGTAATTAATACGGAACTTTATAGGTAACCAATGCAGTGATGATAAAATCGGTGTTATATGATCATATTTTCTTGATCTCCTAAGAACTCTAGCGGCGGCATTTTGGACTAACTGTAGCTTGTTTATTGAGGATGCAGGACAACCAGCTAATAAAGCATTACAGTAATCCAGTCTCGAGGTCATGAATGCATGAACTAACTTTTCTGCATCAGAAACTGATCGCATATTACGTAGCTTAGCAATGTTTCTAAGGTGGAAAAAGGCTGTTTTTGTAACATATGAAATATGATTTTCAAAAGACAGGTTGCAATCGAGTATAACACCCAGGTCTTTTACTGTAGAGGATAAAGTAACAGGACATCCTATGATGTTAAAGTTGTATTGTGCGAGGTTTTGTGGGTGGTTTTTTGAACCGATAAGTATTACCTCTGTCTTGTCTGGATTTAATAAAAGAAAATTACGCGTCATCCAATCTTTTATATCTTTAACTAGGGTTGGGCATCGAGAACCGGTTCCAACTGGGAACCGTTTAAAAAATAACGATGCCATTGGAATCGTTTAGAAAATTTGTTTTCGATTCCGATCATCGGTTCCAAACGCGCAAGTTTTGGTTTCCATAGTGGCCACTGGATTTCCGGAAGTGCTTGCCGCGCCCGCTTGTTCTGTTGCAGGCATGGAGCACGGTAAGCGGCGCTCAAAAGTGTGGCTTTATTTCACCTTAAAAAAGCCTGGGTCGGCAGAGTGCACGTCAACGCGCTACAAATATGACTAAACACCTAACGTTACGCCTGCATGGTGTACAAAATTTACAAGGAGTGTAGCGTGTTCGACATATGTCCACTGTCTCTGCGCGCTGGTCCACTGTCTCGTCCTCCTCAGGCAACCCTGCGCGACCAACGTTAGTAACGTTGCCAGGATCGAGTGCAAAATAATTAATCTGTAATGTTTTTTATTTTGAATAGAAATCATCACTCATAAAGCGTCATTCACGTCTTCTCCGGTTTATTTGTGTTCACATACATGCAATAAACAGCATCCGCCAGGGCTCTTAATTCAATGGTGCGCATATTTGGAGAAATAATGATTTATCATCACATGTTTGTAAAATGATTCGCGTCAGTTTATGATATCAGCGCTCTCTCATTCGCTGTACAGCTGTCAATCATCTCACGTGGACCAACGTGATATGAGGTATTTTTTTTTAAATGAATAGAGAATGTTTATAGTATACGTGTTAAGCAAGGTAGCTATTAGCTGCATATAAAATGCTAAATATAACATATTTCAACATCTTTTTTTTTTAACTTAAAACCATTTTAAACCGCGACCGGAATATGATACAAATCAATGGTGTTTTAAAGTGAGCTTTTATACATTGAGTTAGTTATGTCCAGAGAGTCCAGACCAGGGTGCAAGTTCTGCATAAATCTGTTTTTTGGTCTGGTGCAGAGGCATTCCTAATTTTCTCCCACGTGGGCTGCAGCTCCCAAAACTAAAACTAAATCAAAATAAAATGTTCCTCTGTGAAATGAGCCTGTGACAGGTTTTGACTCCACCCCTCAAAGAATCGGAATCGAGAATCGAAAAGAACCGAAATCGAAATGAAGAATCGGAATCGGAATCAGAATCGTTCAAATCAAAACGATGCCCAACCCTATCTTTAACACACTCTGTCAATTTGGAAAATGTAGCGTTTTCATCCGGCCGTGATGAAATATATATTTGAGTGTCATCAGCATAACAATGGAAACTAATCCCATGTTTCCTTATAATATTTCCAAGTGGCATCATATATATTGAAAATAACAGAGGGCCTAATACAGATCCCTGCGGCACTCCATAGTTTACTGGAGTTATGATCGATTTTTCTCCATTTAAATAGACAAAATGGTAGCGGTCAGATAGGTATGATTTGAACCAGCTTAGTGCTTGTCCTTGAACACCAGTATCATTTTGTAGTCGATCTAAGAGTATTGTGTGATCTATAGTATCGAACGCAGCACTAAGATCAAGTAAAACTAGTATTGAGATACAGCCTTGGTCAGAAGCTAAAAGTAAATCATTTGTGATTTTAACGAGCGCAGTTTCAGTGCTATGATGCGGTCTGAATCCAGACTGAAACTTTTCATAGATATCATTTTGTTGCAAGAAAGATCCCAGTTGAGCGGACACCACTTTTTCTAATATTTTAGACATAAATGGAAGATTTGAAATGGGTCTATAATTTGCTAGATTATTATGATCTAATTGTGGTTTCTTAATGAGAGGTTTTATAACTGCCAGTTTAAATGTTCTTGGAACATGACCTAAAGATAAAGATGAGTTAATAATATTGAGGAGAGGCTCTTCCACTACAGGTAACACTTCTTTCAGTAGTTTAGTTGGTATAGGATCTAATAAACATGTTGTTGTTTTAGATGAAGTGATAAGTTTATTTAACTCTTTTTGTTCTATAGTTGTAAAGCACTGTAATTGTTCTTTCGGGGGGATAATTGAAGCTGAATTATAAGGCGCGATTGAAGATTGAACGTTTATAATTGTGGTTCTGATGCTTTCTATTTTCTCAGTGAAGAAGTTCATGAAATCATTACTACTGAACTGTAACGGGATATTTTGTTCGGGTGACGTCTGTTTATTTGTTAGTCTAGCCACGGTGTTAAATAGAAACCTTGGATTGTTTTGGTTGTTTTCTATTAGTTTGCGGAGGTGCTCAGCCCTGGCAGCTTTTAGGGCCTTTTTATAACGCGACATACTGTCTTTCCACGCGATTCTAAAGACCTCTAAATTAGTTTGTTTACATTTACGCTCTAAAATACGGGTTTCTCTCTTTAAAACATGCGTAGTATTGTTATACCATGGTGCTTTATTTTTCTCTCTGACCTTTTTTAATTTAATAGGTGCAACCACATCCAATGTTCTAGAGAGAATGGTGCTCATAGTGCTAGTTAGTTCTTCTAGTTCATCTGTTTGTTTGGGTTCAGGCAGCAGCTGAGACAGATTAGATAAGCAATTTGAGAAGTTATCTATGGTGGATGGGAGGATTGTTCTGCCTGGTTGATAACGCGACGCCGCATGACATATTACAGCAGTACGTAATATGCAAGTTACCATGTAGTGATCAGTGACTACGGTAGCCAAGGCTAGAGATAATAGGGATGTTTTTCTAACATCTAAGAGCGTAACATTTAGTACAAGTACTTCAAATGAAATAAACTTATAACCCGTTTTCTGAGTAACATTTAGAATATCTTTATAAATGGTTGCAACACCTCTGCCACGGCCAATCAGACGGGGCTCATGCTTATAACAGTTTCCAGGAGGAGTAGACTCATTAATACCGAAATAATCAATCAATCATTCAAGAGTAAGTGCTAAATACACTATTTCACACAGAGTACTATTGCTGACCTTGGATAACAATATATCTTATTGCAGGCAAAAGATGACCATCATTGGCTTTTCTTGACAAAGAATAATTGAAATAAAACTCAAGGAACTAAGCATGTTGTCTTGTCTTCTATTCATTTAATGAAGGTTTTTGTTTAAAAAAAAAATAAAAAAAAATGGTGTTCCACAATTCTGTCCCGTGCAGCTCTGCCACTAGGTTGGTCCAAGTGCACTGGCTGGAGGTCATCATCAGGCTGCACCTCCACCACAGGGGTCCTCTCCTTTCTGATGGTGGCACTATTGTGGAGTATGGCACATGCAACAATAATGTCACAGGCCCTGTCAGGTGCAACCCTCAGACACTGAAATCTTTCCTTTAGTTGCCCAAAGGTCATTTCAATGCGTGCCCTTGTCCTGGCTAGAGCTGCATTGAAACGGGTTTGTGGTCCGGGGTTTGGGTCAGGGAATGGCGTCATGAAATACTGCCTGCAGGTATAGCCCCTGTCACCAAGCAGGATCCCGTCGTAAGCACCTGGAAAAATGCAGTTTTTTTAGGCTCAGAATAAATGTATGTAATACAGTGAGCTTGATATTAAATATTTCCTTACCACGTTCAAATAATGTGCATAAATGTGACTCTCTGAAAATCCTGGAGTCATGCACAGAACCAGGCCATTTTGCTTCCACATTTGTGATGTAGGACATGGAGTCACACACCATCTAAGATATTTTTAATCAGTCAACTGCATACTTTTTGATTACATTACTTTTTGTATTATTTGATATATTCTGGACTCGCTTCTCCAAGGTAAATGGTGAATTGTTTGATGTCAGGCTGCATGCTCAGAAAGCGGCAGTGGATTGTGCAGCGTGAGACCAGCTTCAGCGACAGGTTCTTGTCGTAAAAACGGACAAGACATGGCTGCGAAAGACTTCCCGTATCACCTCCGCTTATAAAGCCGGGATCTAATCCTGTTAACATGAAATAAGCCTGCTCCCGAGCAGGTTTAAGCTTGGGCACCTGTTGCTATGACAGCAAGTCCAGGATGAGCGTCGAAGAACCAAACAATCCAAGATCATGCCAAATCTCCAACAATCAAATCCAGCTAACTGAGTTAGCGACGTACGAAGAACGGGCCCCTGGGGCCTGTTTCAGAAAGGAGGTTCAACTGAGTTGACTTACCCTGAGATGGGAAACTCTGAGTTTTCGGTTACAGAACAGCGGAAATTAGTTAGTTCAATCAACTCTGAGTTGACTGACTCTGAGTTAAGCGCGTGCACCACCACTATAAAAAGCCATTATCAATGGAGTGCAGATATTATGAGTCACCATGGTAACAGCGCCAGACAAAAAGAGGTCTGCATATTTCTCACCAGCTTCTGCAAGCGTACGAAGACATATTATAATTTTTTAAAATATCGGCTGCAGCAGCGAAGGACAACTAGAGTTAGCTAGGGAGAAAATAGTTGCTCGAGTCAATGCGTATGTTTACATTTTAATTAGTTATACAGTGTTGGGTGTAATTAATTACCAAGTCATCTAAATACTGTCATTTATTTAAAGGGATTACTCTTAATTCTTCTGTAATTTGAAGTAAAATCTGATGCAATTGCATTAGACTATAGAACAATTCTGTATATTTAACATACATTTTTAAAAGGTATATTTTTTATGTAACCTTCTCCCTCTACACACTTTGGTCAATTCAAGAATAATCCATGCAATTGTATATTGTTTATTTGAAAGCATTAAAAGTGCAGTTTCTTGTCTCTCCTTGTATTGTTCAAGTGGTTGAGGTTGATATGGGATTTATTAATAAGTAGACCAATACTTTCTAAAGATAGTCATTATTACATGAATCTAATTACACGGTTGAAGATGTCATTTGTAGTTAGTAATTAATAACTATTTTAGAGTAACTTACCCAACTGTTATAATATCAGAGGTGAAACTGGAAGAACAGTATGTTATTCAACCTAATTTTAATTTTCATGGGTGCAATCCTGCAGGTATTAAAAGAACATGGCAGCAGCTGAAAATTAAATATAAGAACATAATTCAATCAGGTAAGGTTTGAGCATATCATGGGTGTAGGGCTACCTGAATTTACAAATATTTGACATATTAAATAACTAAATAGCATCCCAGTGTCTAGCAGTGCAGCAGCATTTTTGGCTGGGGGAATTCCTGGAGGGACTTCAGAGCCAGTCACTCCCGAAGATCCAAGGGCCTTCATAAAATGTAAGAGGTTTACATATGTGTTATTTCTTATATAGGCTATTTTTGATATTTCCATTTATTTTACTTTGGGTTGGGTTTTTTGTTGGTCCCAACAGATTCCGATGGTAATATCTGTCTTTTGGAGCCTCCTGTCCCAACAAAACCTGCAGGCAGTTGTAAGCAGAGGTGGAAAGAGTACTGAAAATTTGTACTCAAGTACAAGTACCGTTACATTGCTGAAATAATACTCAATTACAAGTAAAAGTACTGGTGTCAAAAAAGTAATTAAGTAAAAGTACAAATTACTCTTCTCAAAAACTACTCAGAGTACTAGTTACTAATTACTTTTTAGCTGGCGATAGTTAATGCATTACCAATAAAAATATTCAACAAAATCATAGATTTATGTAGAAAATAGCTACTTTTAACACGTTTTTACCTTATTGTCAAAGGACATTAATTAGTGGATACTGGAATTTCTAACTTCAATATGACACCTTGAAATATGTCAATATTCAGTAGGCCTAGCCTATAATTTTTAATACCATCGGGAAAACTACTACATACTAAATATTTTAATATCTAAATTGTCCATCCATTTTGTCAAGGCAATCATTATTTTCAAGCATTGAAAAGCACAACACTCATTGTAACAGTAATCTATTTGAATGGAAAAGTTTAATTCAAGTCTTCTAAAGAGACACGTCCACTTCATAAGGTGAGATTTTAATTTAGGCTTTTGTTTACATATTTAAACATTGATCAATAACCATTACAATAATCTAATATTTACTCACTCAGTGTATTTGTCTTTACAATAGGGTAACGTGAACTGTTGCAATAGCTCACACACAGCACAAGGAAGCTTGATTTCAATTCAACTGAATTTAATTTGCAAAAAGACTAGATTTTTCATAGCTTTTGACAGCGTTTAATTCAAGAGCATGGAGAGATTGGAGCTGGACGTCATTTGAGTCTGCAGTGAGAACCA
This sequence comes from Leuciscus leuciscus, assembly GCF_965113295.1. NCBI lineage: Eukaryota > Metazoa > Chordata > Actinopteri > Cypriniformes > Leuciscidae > Leuciscus > Leuciscus leuciscus. The sequence continues at coordinate 35,919,195 of NC_138737.1, read as the reverse complement.
CTTGGAGAGATTCGCGATTGCACATGATATGACACACAGTCCGAGAGCGCACACTCAATATCCGAGTCCAGTTCGTTCGTATATTTGAGAGCTCGCGTCCAGTTTTCTGCGATTACATGAATGTGCCCTCGCGTTATAATATTGTTCGTGACATTTGCCATTAAAATATGCCATAGAAACTTGCAGGTATTAATAAAATTATGCGTAATAGGCCTAACGTTACCTGCAATCCCGCGCTGAGAGGAGGCGGGTGTGTCAAACTCGCTGTCGTTGAGATGAGAGAATGAGAACGCGCAGCTGGTAAAATATAGATATTTTGACAATACTACTATGTAGTTGTTTGTTGTTCCAAACTTTCAGTCCAGCCATTAATCACTCTGAGCTCCTCGCCTCCTTCATGATCAGCTCTTCAAACCTATATGGGGAGGCTGCAGACCTGGAGCCGGTAGATCTACGCCCCTAGCAGTTTTACGCCCCTGGCAGTTTTACGCCCCTGCTGTTCCTGATGCGTCCAGTAGGGGGATATGCTGCGAAATAACACCATTAAATCGATGCTCAAAACTTACACAATAATAACCGTCCAGTTCATAGATTTTGCCCGAATTTGTGGTTTTTGTTAATTTAAATATTAAACGTTTTAGTATAAATCTGCACTGCACTATGGATTAAAATATCTCTAGATATTAGGTTGGGCTTCACTCAGCCTATACAGAAGACTATTTGTTTTCATGAATTAAAAAATAACACACATAGTTGGATCAGATGACAAGTAATGATATATGACCTACTATAGAATAGTTAATTGAATATTGAATACATTAATATTGAATAAATAGTAATAATAATAATACTAATTAATAATAATAGAATATTCACTGTATGTTTTTATACAGGAGACTGAGTGAAATATGTTGTTGTGAATTTATATAAAGTTACAATTAGATATTAAACATATTTAGCCCATTAGACATACAGCACCGTGTAATCATATGGATCCTGGATTAAATATCTGCTGTACTATTCACTTAGTCATCATACAGCTACAAAACAGTGTCCTTCATAGCATTTTATGAAGACAAACACAATTTATCCCTTTTCTAAAATTCCAAGGGCCATTTATAAGAAAGAGACAATATTTTTGTTCACAAAAACATTATTTATCAACACCATTTATGAATTATGATGACTCCCCTATGGCTTGCCACTCTGCTTTAACTGTTTTTCTATCCTCCTGTCAAAGTGCTTCTGCTCACTGATAAAAAATTAAAATAAAATTAAACAAACAAATGTAAAAAGGACATCCATGGTGAATTTTATTTTGTCAAATTCAAAAGCAGCAGGACTCACTGTTAAATTTTGTATAAAATTCCTGAATCCTTAATTTTTTATCACAGTTGCTTTTGTACATTTCATCATTATTCATTATATCAATTCATTTTTTCCTTCATTAGTGAAATTCTAAATACACCTCCGCAATTCATCAATTCAGGACACATTTACAAAATAAAGTGTAATAGAAATGTATTGAAAACATGCTTAACAGTTTATGACAACTAGTCAGCCATTTTGCATTTAATGACTTATGCAAGGAACTAATGCCTAGATGTTTTGAGGAGTATGACAATTCAACAGAGAAATAGTATAATAGGCCTATATTTTGATCAACAAGACATAAAGAGTTGATAATGTAGGAAACAGCAGACAGTTGTACATTATGAATTGCATGAATGTACCAAAGCATTTGCAATTTGTATAAAATGAGAAATTGCTTTTATGATGTGCACAAGTGAAAGATGATGTGATTTCAGGTGTGATCTGAGAAATGCACCAAAGCAACTGAGATAAACTATAATACTTATTGGAGACCCTGCAGAATCACTGACCCCATGAGTCACAGACCACATAAAAGAAAGTGTTACAAGAACACAAACTGCCTTTTTAATTTGCATTTCATGTGTGTATTTCATTAAAAAAAGCTAAACTTTAAAAAAATATAAAAAGGACATCCATGGTGAATTTGATCTAGTCACAGTGTGTGTGTGTGTGTGTTGCCCAGAATTTATGTCAGATGAGTGTGGATTGCATCAATTTGCTCCTGATCTTCAAAGTACAATGGCACAGGTACTTGTTGGTGGAACACTTTTGGAAAAAGTGTCAAGACACTTTGATTTCTTTTGGCCACTGATGATGGACTGTGCAGAGAAAATTTAAAAAATGACATTAAAAACATGTCCTTGTATGTCTCTGTAAGTCATTTATTTACTAGAGAAGCTATTGGTTTGGAATGCAGTTAAAAAAGAGATGGGTGTTTATAGTTTATAAAAGTTTCGAGAGAGAGAGAGAGAGAGAGAGAGAGAGAGAGAGAGAGAGAGAGAGAGAGAGAGAGAGAGAGAGAGATTTCCATAGCTAAAGCAAACACACTGGGATGCATCATGCAAGTTACTTGGCAAAGAAAAATCCCACTTTAAGTGCACACAGCCTACATTTTAATCCAGATCAGTACGCTATTTTAAGAAAAATGTATATTTAGATATAAATGAGATAGTTAGATCTCATTTTATAAGAAACAACTCAAACCAGAAAGGAGTAAAGGAGTCTTACCAGAAGAGGCAAGATAAAGACGGGCAACAAAAGAACATTCAAAAGAAAATTAATTTTGAAAGTGAGTAGAGAAGACTAGGGGCAGCTAAACTTACACGTGGTAAGCTATAACTTATAAATTTAAGCCAGACAGAACATCAACCTGACCGTCCAGAACTTTTTGTCTCTCGAAATAAATGATAGACCTATCCATTGATATAAATAAATGAATTGATATCTACCTAGCTCTATCAAGCTATTCGTTTATAAATAATAAATGTTGCATCATTGCTAAACAACAATAACTTTAGCGGATTATTTATTATACCTCAATCAATTCGTGTCAATGTACAGCCTCCCCCTACTGGACGCATCAGGAACAGCAGGGGCGTAAAACTGCCAGGGGCGTAAAACTGCTTGGGGCGTAGATCTACCGGCTCCAGGTCTGCAGCCTCCCCTTACTCCTTCAAACCCTGCTGCGACTGCGGCGGCTTTCATTCAGTCCAAATATCAGGGGTTTTATTGGTCCGTTTACGATCGAATATTTTTATTGGCTACCGAAATGCCATTCAAAGATTTGAATATCAATTCAAATTGTACTCAGTAACGAAATGTGATTTTACAAGTAGCGAAGTAGATTACTTATCTTAATATGTACTTGAGTACAAGTAAAATTACAGATTTAAAAATATACTCAAAAAAGTACAAGTACCCAAAAAAACTACTTAATTACAGTAACGTGAGTAGTTGTAATTCGTTACTTCCACCTCTGGTTGTAAGTAGCCTACTCAATACACCAGAAATTATGACAAATAGTGTTATAAAGTGTACTCATCTTCACAGGACGATGGGGATAATGTTATGTGTCACATCAAACAATCTACACATTCAGATTTTTTCACATTTTTATGTGGAGTAGAATCTAAGTTTAAAGCTAAGTATAAATGCGTAGTCTTATCTCTCCCTCCCGCCCCCAAAGTGGAAGAACAGCAGGAGGACGGTCCATCAACTTCTGTTGCACAGATGAACAGAGTTCAGTGATTTTCAGTAAATGCCACAGTTTAATTCTGTAGAATTTGTTTAGAACTACATTATGTAACTCTAATCTACTACTGTATATTCAGTTGCCAGTTAAGGAGTTAATAGACTTCATCTTATTTAAAAAATTGAAAAAAAAAAAAAAAACAGTAAAAATAGCAATATTGTATTTATTAATTAAAGATTAATTTTATTAATAAAAATGTACTGAAAGAATGAATGAGGTGTTTAAACACCACTTCCTCTTTAAAAAAGGGGAGGAGACCGAAAGAAACTCTGGGTTTACCGAAGAAAACCTGCTCCCGGCCAGGTTAGGTTCACAGAGTAAGTTACCATGGTAACTGACTCTGAGTATAAGTTACCTCTCTTTCAGAAACGGGCTTGACTTACTCTGCTTTCTCAGGTTTAACATACCTCCCATTCTGAAACAGAAAACCCAGAGTTTCCCTCATTTCAGGGTTAACATACTCTGAGTTTTCACTTAACCTCCTTTCTGAAACAGGCGCCCCTGGTCTTTTCACGATCGGATAGCTATCCGATCTGAGAAAACGCATGAAGTGGCCAGGTGTAAACAGCCCCAGAAATCATTCTAATATTCTGATTTATTATGAGTGTTGGAAACAGTTCTGCTGCCTAATATATTTGATGAATAAAAGGTTAAAAAGAACTGCATTTATTAAAAAATATATATAATTTCTAATACAACAACCTTTATTTTTGTCATAAAGGTTGTTGTATTACAACCTTAAGAATCTTTATTCTTAAATATAAGAATAAAGATTTTTCTTGGCAAGATAACTGGTGTCCAGTCCCGTGAATCAAATAATAACGGGGAAAAGGCTACAGCATCAAATTAAATTTACAAAAGTAAAGTCTACTTTAAAGGTGACATATTATGCCCCTTTTCACAAGATGTAATATAAATCTATGGTGTCCCCAGAAAGTGTCTGTGACATTTCAGCTCAAAATACCCCCAGATCATTTATTATAGCTTGTCAAATTTGACCCTTTTTGGGTGTACCTGAGTAACAAGCGCATGTCATTCAGTGAAATGCCACAACACACTTAGCCTATATTGTTAGATTTTTTGAAAAATAAGTAGATGTTGTGAATAATTGTGATTAACTTTGCTGGTCAAGCTCATTGTTTAATATAGGTGGCCAGTTGATGGCCGTCAATATAAGCTGAAGTAGAAGTTTTTGTCATTTCAGTTTAATGCAAATTCTTCAAAAAACTGAATGACAGTATCTCTGTATAAATAACAATTTTAGTATCGTATTTATATTACAGATAAATTAGGAATGATTTCACTGACAAATATGTTCAACTTAATATTTTTTTATTGTTTGTTAATAGTTATAATATATAAGTTGAATCACTTATATTTCCCACAGGGGGCGCCAGAACTAAAACAACTATACAAAACAATACATTGTTGAATGACATTTAAACTAGAAGCAGAACACTCCCCACCAGACATCCTAAGGATGTCTCATTTAAGTCTTAATTTTCCTTAGGGAACAGAAGAACAACCTCTGTAATTGGTCTGAGATACTTTACTTCCTTTCCAGATCCATTTTTAGTAACTTTCAACTGAACCTTGCGTACTCTCCCATCAGTGCTTTAAATACTTGGGACACAAGAGCCATAGGCCACTTGTTACGAGGGCTCTGATTGTCTTTTAGAAGTACAAGATCTCCTTCTTCAAGTTTAAAAAAGGCAAGCAGTTTCAAAACATAAATCATATAGGCTAAATGGGGAATCATATTAAATACAACAACTGTGTTATATACTGCTACTGTGTATAATTTCTCCTGTTTTTGTCTACTTTATCTCTCTTTCAACACAAGAAGCACAAAGCGGGTTCAGAGGATCCTGAAGACTCCCTGCAATGACGCTGTACCCTCACCCTGAGTCTCAGCTCAAGACTATGGAGGTATTTTTGGTGCAAAACTACTGAACGCCCGTGACAGTGGAATTTGTAGTTGTAGAGAATAGCCACACATGTGTATCAGTAAATTTGAAGTCACAGAGAGAAATGTTTTAAGAGTTGCAAACTTGTAGACTTTTTTTTATCTTCCACAAACACAACAGTCACACCTTCTCAAATTCTTCATTGCAGGTGCACAAATCCTATTCTACAAATCACAAATTAAGAAACTCATACGCTCACATTTTTGCTACAGTTGCTGCAGTGAATATGGTGCAAAACGCATTTACACCCCGCATCAAGAAATGTGAAGTCACGGAGAAATTTTGCTCATCTGCAAATCAGTATGTGAATTCATCCAATGAGAGTTGCACACTTGTAGAATATTTTCTCACAAATGTCTTGTATATTTTTCTAGCACAAACACAAGTACATAACCACAGCTGCTTGAATCTGCTGCGACCAATCTCAAACACTGTTTTTCGCTTTCAAGTGACAAGTTTCGCCCGCTCTCCCTTTTGCACCAAGTGCACCGTGAACTGTGGGGCAAAAGTGAGTTGTGCAACTGTAGAGGCAGTGGGCGGAGCCTACATGAATATTCATGAGTTTCCCGGGCATGCGCGTGGAATTGCTCATTCTAGTTCACGCTCCTCGTTTCTCAGCAGGTTTAATGGATTATTTCAAAAAAGGTAAATATAGTTTCAGCGCGAACTTAAACTACAATTGTGTATCGTTTTGTTAAATTCCTAATCTTTTTATTATTTCGTCACTGACTGAATGATTGCTGGCATTCACTTCGTGTAGGCCTATATACAGTAGCTACAGCAAACTTCAACTCGCCGTATAAATTGCACCTTGCGAAGATTTAAAACTGTGGCTTTTACTAATTATTATCATTTGTTGATTGCAATAAATTAAATAAACCTTCACAAATGTATCTGTGGGCTAACACTTTTTAAAATATATATAATATATCCTGGTGTGATTGTTCTTAAATTCTTGTTCGTTTAAATAAGCCAAATCATTTAAGACCAAACTCAAGCATGAATGTGTTGCTTTAATACATACGTACAATTTGGATTAAACAAAATTGTATGGACAAAAGTGGATAAATTACATTTGATACAACTAGGTTACTGTAAATGAGAAACAAAAAACACTTAACATTATTTTACGGAATATAATAAGCCACCAATTTGATGTTCTAAAAAAAAATATTTACAAACATACTGGCAAAATAATATAAAAATATTATTTTTAATGTTTTGATTGCAAGGTGTGCTTGTGCTGGTTTTGATCTAATAATATATATACACGGTTCAAAAGTATGGTATTAGTAAGGTTCTAAGGTAAGGTACCTCTAAGGTACCAAGACTACATTTATCTGAAAAACAGTAATATTGTGAAATATTTTTATCAACTGTTTTCTATTTTAATGTTTTTAAAAATATATTGTGATGGCAGAGCTCATTTTACTCTAGATTTCAGTGTCACATGAGCCTTCAGAAATCATTCTAATACTGATTTGCTGCTCAAGAAACATTTCTGATTATTATCACAGTTGAAAATGGTTCTGCTGCTTAATGAAGTGTGGAAATTGACCTTGCCTGCTATAAAAGTATAACATTTCTTAAATCATAGTGATTCCAAACTTTTGTCATGCAAATCTTAAATACCAGAATGTCATGTTTTAACATTGATCCAACAAAGTTTAAAGGTTTCATTTTCAAGAGTTCAAGTCGGAAGTAGATCATGCATTTGTATCAATGGTCATCATTGTGTATCATCCAGGCACACAGAGCAACACATAAGGTCAAAGAAAGAACATTACAACGAGAAACATCAGTATAGGGTGCAAAATGTTTATTTGGACATGGATATGGTTGTGGAGTTATTTCCCAGAGATTATTGCCAGAGATGACACAGTTGTAAAGCTTCATAAGGTAAGGTATCAGAAGAGCTTAGCAATAAATAAATTAAATGGTACTGGTTCATGTATTTAGGAATATTCTGCTCTTCTGTTGGAAATAAGTGTTGCTGTAATCATTCAGGTGTTCTGGAATTTTTGGTTTTACGGTAAAAGTGGAACGTTATTTTTATTTTATTTATTTATTATTTTTTTTATTGCAGTGACATTCAACAAATGATAACAAAAGACAGTTTAAAGCATTGCAATGTACAGAGGAAAAGCACAACGAAATGAACGAGTTGAAGTTTGCTGTGCTTTATATAGGCCTACACGAAGTGAATGCCAGCAATAATTTAGTCATTAACGAATGCACAAAACGTGCAAACTAATAAAAACATTATGAACTTTATGAAATGATACACAATTGTATTTTAAGTTCGCGCTGAAACTATATTTACCTTTTTTTAAATAATCCATTAAACCTGCTGAGGAGCGTGAACTAGAATGAGCAGTTCCACGCGCATGCTCTTATTCCGTAAAATAATGTTAAAGACCCACTCCGATGAAAATCATGTTTTTCTAGGTGTTAACATGTTCTTGTTGTATTTTTCTGATGTTAGAGGACATATCTTGAGAAAAATAAATTCAAAGTTGTATTTCTGAGTATTTCTGCATTCAAATGGCTGTGAATCAGTAACAGACGCTAAAATGCCGGCTAAAATAGACTGGAGTTGTGACGTAGTAACTCCACTGGGCGGGGCCACAAGCTCATACTCCCCTCCGCCCCGCCCAATCAGGTTCTGAGGAGTAGAGAAGACGATGGCGGATCAATACCTATGTGCGGTAGCGGGTTGCAATGCTAAGAGGAGAGATATTGGTATTAGCTTTCATGCTTTACCAAAACATGTTGCTGTGAGAGATGAATGTATTACGTTCCAGGGTTCCAGACTGCGACCATTTTTTGAGAATGTGCGAGTTAAAATTTTATGTGGTCGCATTTGTGCGAGTGCATGGTCATGTACTACTCAGTTAAATTCACGCATGAATTTTCCTGCATTGAACTTGTTTTAGCGCCCGCCAAAGTGAATTTTTGTCCCGCCAAAGTCTTATTTGATCGGTGAGTAATGTAGATGAACTGCTGCGCTTGTTTAAATGAAAGAACGAGCAGAGAGAGAGAGACCCGGACGCGCGCGCGCACTCTCTGTCTTCGGAGCCAGGCGAAAATGTAAACAAGACCTCACCGTCTCCAAACTAAGTGCTGTCTTGCTCTCTCTCTCCCTCGCACATATTAATCAAAATAAATCGACACGGCGGTAAATGGTCGGAAGACCAAAGTTTCATGTGGAGCATTCTGAGATTTTTTTTTTTTTTTCTGAATTGCCGCTGGGTGTGAATTGTGCTAAATAAGTTGCCTTATCTTCTCTGAAAAGCGTTCCGGACATTCAGCTGACATAAAACAACACTTTAATTAAACGAAAAAAACTATCCAGTGATGAAATGTTTTCTGTGTTGACAGAAAGAAAGACATAAAGAGGCTGTTGCTGCCTATGTATCTCGCTTCAGCCAACGGCTCCGCCCACAACGCAGAGGCGAATTGCTAATGAGCTACTGCCGCTCTGCTGAAGCGAAGTCCCAGAAAACGGCACAGGTTTTGTGATTTTGGCTAAAAACGGCATACTCATCATTTAAAGACCACTGAGAATGTTTAAAAATAGCTCAAAATATGATCGGAGTGGGACGATCTCCCCTGTTGTTCGGCTCAACAAGGCCGCTGTTCTGCCTAAATGTCTCAAACAGTCTTACATAATAGTCACCGACCCATTCATCTGGACGTTGACGGCAGCAGCTTATCTTTTCAGTGTCCACACGTGCTGGAAAACACATCTCTTATTGCTCGTGCCAGGTCCAGGACAGCTCCTCTGTAATCGCCGTTTGCCCTGTCCGTCCAGTCCCTGTGCATGCGCCTGTGGTCTTCAATCTGTATTCGACCGGTCACCAGCTGCCACTTAGCGGCCCCTAGCTTCATGCCTAGCAGCCTCTTCAGCTCTTGTGTAGTGGGGCTGAATTCTTGGCAGAATTTGATCAGTTCTTCAGCAAATCTGTCCCCCGCGTCTTCAGGGTTTGGCAGAACTGTCATGCACTCTTTCAAGTCGGACCCGTTCCACGGTCTGTGCACGTAAATAGGGCCGTCAGTACCTGCTACTTCCACCATTGGCGCGGTGAAGCTCTCTGGCTCGCTCTTCACCTTTGATTTTGTGTTCATCGGTCTCTTTCGTTTGCCGACCCCCTTGTCTTCGTCCGGAGTGTCGTAAAAGGCGTCATCCTCTTCTTCGTCCTCCGTGTCCTCTTCACCTTCCGTGTCTACTGGTCGTGCTCGCTTGATTGGCTTTGTCGGTTTGACGGGCTTTTTTGGGCTTTTTTGCAGTCTTTACTTGCTTCTTTGGTTCTGGCTCTGTTTCGGATTCCGTCTCTGTCTCTGGCTTTGGCTGTCTCGGCGGAGAGCGGTCAAGGTCGTGGTCAAGCTTCAGGGCTGCCAATTTCTGCTCAGGGACGTGTGTCAGTCCTGCATAAGCCGGCGGAGCATTCTGCGCGCTCGGCGCACTCGGTGCCGGGTTTACATGTGGGAAAACACAAACACAAACATTCCATTCATTAGCTGGTGTAGGTGTCACATGTCTCTCACATGCATTCATATTTTCCTCACCACATTTCCTCACGCACACGCTGTCAGGTGCCGTGGGCACAGATTTTTCACACACATCACTCTGCTTTTCATTCATAGCCATTTCTTGCTTTTTCTGCATTCTGCATTCTCTCTTTCTTGCTTCTTCCATCCAACATTCAACCGTTGCATCACAGTTTTTACACACATGTCTAGCGCACGCACAGCAGCCTATTGTTTTGTTGCTGCGCTTCTCAATTGACTCTTTAACCACTCTTAATCTTGTGGTGCTTAATGTTCCTTCTTTCGGAAAATCATGATGTCTTATGAGCTTCCCTATGTCTTTCAAGCCCTTTTTCCCATGATTTTTCTTCATTGCACAGTATACCGACCGGTGTGCAGTATTTACTATTAGAAATCCCCATAATGGCTATTATTCCCCTTCCTTCACTATTGCCCGTGGATTTTACTTCAGCGCGCTTACTCTGACTTTCACCGGAAATCAGGAAAGGTTTGGAATTAATTTTTCTGCATACTCTCAATTGACTCCCTGGAAGTGTTCCAGTGATCAATTATTTCAGCTCCTATTAATCTCACAATAACGAGTACTCGGCTTCGGTCTGGACAATCTCTTGACCTACCCTAGGTCTCAATTTCCGTTCCCTTTTTAAAAGCCTTCTTTTCCTCGTACCACAGCTCTAGTTTCAGTTCTCAAATACAGCCACTATGGTTCATCCACAAAATTTTCATTTCCAAAATCCCCAAATGAAAAAATAAATTTGCTATCTCTTACCCAAGATTTTCTTTTGCCACCTGGGTTCTTTTCCGAATTCCAGTGGAAGTCCTCCCGGGCCTGAAGCGGCTGGTTCTCCTTCTCTGAACACTTTCGAGGTGAGACTGAAGCCTATTGCATTCAAGGCAAGGCAAGGCAAGGCAAGTTTATTTATATAGCACATTTCATACACAATGGCAATTCAAAGTGCTTTACATAGAAGAAATTAAAATAATAAAAAGAAATAAGAATAATTAAAACAGTTTAGAAAAATAAAAAATAAAATACAGTACAAACAGTCGGACGAACAGCGGCACAGTGCTCATTCAGTAAATGCATAGTTAAACAGATGTGTTTTGAGTCTGGATTTGAATGTGACTACAGTAGGAGCACATCTGATCTCCTCTGGAAGCTGGTTCCAGCTGCGGCTGGCATAATAGCTAAAAGCAGACTCGCCATGCTTAGAGTGAACCCTTGGTATTTCAAGCTGATATGATCCTAATGATCTGAGTGATCTGTTGGGTTTATATTCAGTGAGCATATCTGCAATGTATTGAGGTCCTAGGCCATTGAATGATTTATATACCAGTAATAATACTTTGAAATCAATCCTAAATCTAACTGGGAGCCAGTGTAAAGACCTGAGGACTGGTGTGATATGTTCATATTTTCTGGTTCTGCTCAGAATCCTGGCGGCAGCGTTCTGTATGAGCTGCAACTGTCTTATGGTCTTTTTGGGAAGGCCAGTGAGGAGTCCATTACAATAATCCACCCTGCTGGTGATGAAAGCATGCACAAGTTTCTCTAAGTCTTGTCTGGAAACAAAGCATCTAATTCTTGCAATATTTTTCAGATGATAGTATGCTGATTTAGTTATTGCTTTGACATGACTACTGAGACTAAGCTCTGACTCTAGTGTCACACCAAGATTCCTGACTTGATTTTTGGTTGTTTGACCCCTAGAGTGAAGGTATGCGTTCACCTTGAGAACTTCATCTTTGTTTCCAAACGCAATAACTTCAGTTTTGTCTTTGTTTAACTGAAGAAAGTTTTGACACATCCAACTGTTGACCTCATTCAGGGCGTTTTCCCTCCACCGTCCGCTGATCAGGTCCAGAAGGCCTTTCAAGGAATATCGATCCCACTTCTGACACCAACTGTTGTGGCAGTTTAATTCACTAAACAATCATCTTTGGCATAAGAGACAGTCTGGAATCAAATGATCATTAAAAAGTAATTTATTGTCTTGCAAGAGGCCCAATTGCCACACAGAGGTAGACAGTACAGTCTGTGAAACAAGTGCGACCAGGAGGGAGGGGCAGGCCAGTCTTTATACTCTGTTATTGTTATCTTCCAAGGTTCTTTAAACTCCAGAGATGGATAAGACACCACCAGTGATCCTATTATACTGAACTTTAGTTTAGCTTAACTTACAGCCTGCAAGTCCTAAATTGGACAGCCCTTTGACCTTAGGGGTCAGGGCTTCAGCCTTCAAAGCTCTCCCCCTCTTTCTCCTGCTTCGCAGGCGTTTCACATCAATCGTTATATCACATAGTCAGCAACACACATAGTAGTCAATCTAGTGTATGGTAATGAAAATCAAAGTAAGTAATGAAAATCAAAAATCTCCCATTACACTATTTTTCTGTGCTCTTGTTTCATGAACACCCACTGATAGTTAACGTTAGCTGAACTGTTATCATTTCAACCGTTGTCTTCCTATGCTGGCATGTTTTGTCTACTATTTGAGAACTATTACAGCCTTTTGCAGCTCGTGTGGCTCTAATGTCCAGTTTTTGGCTGAAGAAGTTGAACTTGGTAAGTACGCGTTAAGTCTGCCTTGGCACCTAAAGTGTAAGTCTAAACCTTGAGTTAGTGTTATTGGAGCACACTGTTTATTAACTGAATTCTGAGGCAGGTGTTTCAATTAAAGTTGTTGCTCAATAATACCCTCTCTATTATGTATTGAAAGCTTTAGTGTGTCAAATTAAATTTAGTATTATTTATGTCCTTCTTTGTATAGAGATATAAAACATCTTAATGCTATATTTCATTCTTTGTTGGTGGTTAGAGTCACCAGTCCATGTTTGTGGAATTCGTACCCTAAAAAAAAAGAAAAAAGAAAAGAAAAAGTGAACAGACTGTCCTTGTACAAACGGAAAAACTACTCGCCTTTGGACATTGTCGGGACAGCTATTATTGACTGAGTTGAATGGACCCTGCGTCAAAAAAACAATCTTACAGTGAGAAGGCAAGATGTAATGCTTATAATGGCAGAACTTGATCCATAAGGCATTGAACAACACTCAAGAAGAAGATTTGTGAGAAGGGTTTACCATTCTCTGGGGCCAAATCATGTCTGGCACATTGATGGCTATGACCAATTAAAACCCTGTAACCCTGTTGCTTTTAGTTGCCATCTCGTTTTGAATATTGTTTTGATTCTTCTCCCTTTACGTTTTCTTTCTGCCTTTTGATGACGTTTTGATAGAGTAAAGTGGACAGGTTAGATGTCACGTGAAACAACACCTAGGTAACTCGATGTATAGATACCCCAGGTAAGAAAGTGAATGCCACCCTCTGTATGTTTTGTATTAGTTAGTTAGAGTAATTACAGTAAGTTAGGGTGTTTGACGCTGAAGATTTGATGTATTTTCCTTTATTTATTTTATTAGTTAGATTAGAGGTTTAATTACAAGTTAGAATGAGTTTTGTTTTGTTCTTTTCATTTCTTTGGCTTCACTAATTGCGTCCCCTTTTTCTCTTGGGTTATTTATTTATCTGATATCTTTTTGATCTGTAAATGTTTTGCTTATTTTTCCTTGCTTATATTCACCATTATTATTATTACTATTTTCCATCTTTTTGGATAATTATTTCACTTATGTATAATAAATCATCTTTCTTTCACATCACTTCATTACATGTTGTCTCTTGCCACTCCAATCACACCAAATGTTATCATGACCTCAAAGTTACCTCTTCTGACCTTAGATCATGAGAGTTCGTAACAGATGTTACTCACGCAAAGTGACTGTGGCGCTAGCAATAACAACCCAGACATTATAGCTGCTTATTACCTACAGTGTGCCACTCAATTTGGAGTCATACCAAAGCTTCTTCGCACAGACGGTGGCACTGAAAATGGAAATATGGCTGCAATCCACTGTTCTGGGATCAGTCACACAGATGATGACCTTGCAGGGGCTTCAGGCCATATGTACAGTGTGACTCCTCAACCACAAACCAACGAATTGAAAGCTGGTGGTCATACTTCAGGAAAACAAAGGTGTAATAGTCCACACAGTCATGATATTTAGGGGGTTTATTTAATATACCTTTTCTTGCAGAACTTTAAATTAGTTTGAATTTAATATTCAATTAAAACACGTTATAAGAAAATAGTCTATTAAATTTATACCCGGCTTCAAAGACAAGGCAAAGAACACTCACACCATTAGGGCAGTTAAAGGCACACTATGCAGTTTCCATTTTTGTGAAACATTGACCCCTAGAGTCGCTGTAGAGTACTTGTGTTTAACATTACTGTCGTAAATAGCACTCACGCAGAGCCGTCTCTGCACTCTTCCGACCGCGCTTTCTTCGTCGACTCTGCCATGATTCACGTCTGAGGGTTCTTTCACACCTGCCTCATTTAGTTCGGTTGAATCACACTAGAGTTCGTTTTCCCCATTGGTGCGGTTCATTTGGGCAGGTGTGAATGCGGCAATCGCACTCGGGTGCGCACCAACAGCGGACCAAACAAGCCTACCGAGACCTCCTCGAAGAGGTGGACTAAACCAGTTGCCGTAGTCAGCTGCGCTGTGCATTATGGGATGAGGAGAAATGTTTGTTGACAGATTGCACTTTAAGCATGGCAGCTCGCGGACACACTTGGAGTTGTGAGGAGTTGCGGAGCCTGATAGAAATTTGGTCTGATGACCATATTAGGTCCCAACTGTCAAAAATCCACAAGAACAGCAAAATATTCGCTTTGTTTAGCAAGCAGCTCAGGGAGAGGGGATTTAACAGGTCTGTGGAGCAGTGCCGGGTTAAAGCAAAGAAACTTCGCCAGCAGTGCATACAAGTGCGGGAAGCACTTAATAAAACAGGCAGCTCAGGTAAGGAGAAAGACAAGTTCCCCTGGTATGATGACCTCGACAAAACACTTGGGACAAAACCTGACGTTGATCCGGTCGATGTTGTTGAGCCCTGTCGTGGAAATTTTAAACTGTATATTAAACTAACCATGTTTCTAACATCTAACCTTATTTGAACAGGATGTACGAAACCAAGGGAAAACTTGTGTCTTTGACTGTGTGCGTATGTATGTATGTAAAAATAACATAGTTTGGGAAATGAAACTAGACAGTCTGTTAGAATCTTGTGATTAACTAATGAAGTCATCATTAAAACAAAGTTTGCTTGTGCCAGTGACAGAGGAAAAGGGTTGGGGCTTTTGAACCAATTGAACCAATCATATTGAAGGTGACATGTTAGTCTTATTTGTTTTCTCGATTCTATAAAAACTGTTGTATATGTGTTTTACGGTGGGATTCTCAATGGAATTTGTCTGAGATCCTCCGGCCTTGCTTCTTGGGAGAGATTCCCTGAGAACTGCTCGAAGACTCTCCTGGCCGTTATTAAAGCATTTAGAGGACATTTGCTGATGTCTGTCTGTTCATTTCTGCTGTGCAGCAGGTCAGTTTAGGGAAGCAAGGAAGTTAGGGTAAGAGACTCGGCCAGTTGTCGACTGAAGACGCAAGAGCTGGAGTATAAAAGTTATTAAGTGTCGATTTGTAGACGCTCTGTGTCGATGAGTAGACGCAACAGTTTTATTCTAAATAGTTGGGTTTAGGGGGAAAAATCCACTACAGTCCCATGATAGTTCAACATACATAATACATAATACTGGTTACAGAGAGCACACAAATTTACTTTTCTTAAAATCAAAAACATTAAAATTCATTGACCTGGTTCATTTTCAAACAGCACAAATCATGTACAAAGCAATACACAATAAACTTCCTGGAAATATTCAAAAATAGTTTATTAACAGAGAGGGGGGTTTAATTTAAAACATCAGCGGCACGTACAACAATAAAACGTTTTTGTGTTTCTGTTTGTGGAGTGAGGTTGTGGAACAGTTTGTGTGTGGAGCTTAAGCGATGTCCAAGCGTGACCCAGTTTAAGAAGCAGTACAAACACATGGTTTTCACAAGGTATAGGGAGGAGGAAGGGATTTAGCAATCGGGTGGGTTTTTTTTGTAAATAATTTATGTATTTGTTTTCTTATTTTATTTATTTTCTATTTTTTTGTAGATAGGTATTATGTAAATATGTTTATTAGGGAAAACTGGTTGTTTATTGAATAGTGGAGAAGGGGTAGGTTTTAATAAGCTTATGCTTCATCCTACTCCTTTTCGGACATGTTGGTTTCATATTATTATTATTAATTGTTTGGTTTGTTTCTCTTTTATTTTCAGTCTACTTTTTTTTGTTACTTGTTTTATGTTTATGTTTGAAATAAAGCATTAAAAAAAAAAAAAACATAAAAAAAAAAAACATTGCCATCGTCAGATTCCAATGATGCTACTGATGCTAGCACAGTTGACCGGGCTATACCGCATCTGACACAGAGGTTGACTGTGAGTTTATTTAGTTTTTGCACTTGCCAATACCAACCACTTGTTTCAGAAGTTATGGCGTAACTTTAGGCATAGATAGTATACTTTGCCTTGCCAATATGACAGCCAGTTAGGATACTTCACATTAACCAAAAGCAGCTAAATAAACCTGTTGCTTGTTTTCATGTTATATTCTCTTCGCTATACTCACTCACACACACACACACACTGCATTGTGTATATAGCAACATGCATTGTGATATATTTTTTTCTGCATTAAAATGACATGAGTAACACAGAGAAATTGTGTATTTCAATAAACAGTGGGAGATTCAAGCAGCGTTTCCTGAGATGTCACAAACACCATTGCTGATGCAGGACTGTCTACTACAACATTTTATTTTCGAAATGGAGAAAAAGAATGTTTGTTCAGATGTGTCAACTTTACATTTGTTACCAATTAAACAGGAAATAAAACAGTATTTCAAACTAAAAAGTATTCCCATCCCATCCATTTTAAATCAGACAAAACTGGTTCAGTATGTGGTGGTTCCTATACTAGCACATAAGAATAAGTGAAAATGAACTCATCAAGGGAGATAACACACCTTAACTATTTAACATAGTGAATACTAAATGCAGAGTATTTGCAGGTGTTGGCCATTCATATAGTAGTGAAGTAGCTACACAATGCATTTCTAATGTCGTGTTGCTGCTGTGCGTGTCCCTGCTCATCATGTACAGATCCTTCTTCCTCTGCAACGGTTTCTCCCTCCAGAAATTCCTCCTTCTATATCTCACAGAAATGATACAGCACACAGCAAGCAGACACAATGCGGCTTACAAAAATTATGTGGGTCTCATTTTCTTTAAGAAGGCAACGCCAGCGTCCTTTGAGGCACCCAAAGGCACGCTCAATGGTCATACGGGCTTGGCTCAATCTGTGGTAGAAGTTGAGCTGCTGTGGTGTTACTGCTCCTCCCTCTGGGTAAGCTTTCATGAGCCAAGTTAGTAGAAGGTAAGCCGAATCACCCAAAAGAAAAACAGGCACGTCGACCCCCTCAAACGTTTCAGTCCAATGAGGTAAAAGAGTGCCTGCGCTGCCACGCTCATACAATGATGAGAGGGAGAAAACATGGACATCGTGTATCTTACCTGGTCGTCCAACATTAATGTCCCAAAATCTCATTCTATGGTCCACCACACCTTGCAGAATGATGGAATAGTCTCCCTTCCGATTGTAATAACAAGATGAGTTGTCAGGTGGAGCTCTGATCTTGATATGGGTTTCCATCTATCGCACCTGCCACCTGAGGGAATCTCCATTTGTCATGAAAACCCTGTATTATCTGCCTGAACTCGGCTGCAGAGGCTTCATTACCACATTTATGGCAGTCACAACCTCTTGGGTGATAGTGCAACATGTTGATAACCCAACACCAAACAGTTGTGAGATGGATCTGTACTCCAGGTTTGTGGATAACCTCCAAATACAAATTGCAACACGAGCCTCTATAGGCACAGCCTGTCTGAATTGAGTGGTCTGTCATGTCAGCCAGGGCCGGAGAGTGTCAGTAGTTTGAAACTGCCTCTTCCCATTCTGAAGTTTTTCAGCCAATCATCGTCTGTCCAGGTGGCGTAGATGTGGGGCCACCAACTTTCATTACGTGGGTGTGTCCAAATGGCCCTGTGTTTAACAGAAAGATCTAGTCATTATGATAACTTTCAGAAAAATAACTCTTAATTTAAATTATTATTATCATATGTAAACTGCTTTCATTAATATTGTTAGATGAATTAGAGCTATGTTATTTTTGCTATTAGGATTTTACACCTTTAATAAGGTTTCTCACTTAATAAATTTACTTTATGCTATAACATATGCCTGTAATCTGGACAGATATTTTAAACTGTTTAAAAATCTTAAAACGAGCTTATATAAAAATTGAGTGCACCTCAAGGAAAGCTGCCTTTTCCTCATCTGTTTTATCTTCAACTGTTCCATTAATGCCAACTCTCCCAGTGAGGTGATCGTCCACCACCTGGACCTGGACCACCGTGAACAGTAGAAACTGCAATCATCCGCCCAGCAAGGAAGTATTCATCTTCTCTGGTAGCTGTAGTAAACTGTTATTGTCCAGTTAGTATAAAACAAGACAATTATGAACAGGGCAGATAAAAGGTAGATGTAAGTAAATCATTTACTTGTGTTGTTAAAGGTGAGAAATCTCCTAATTTCTGGACCATCAAAGATTCTCCGTGCCCATAAACAGTCCATTAGGAGGGTTAGAAACTCACGTTTGGGAACACCTGTGTCCACTGCATCTTCAGTTGTGCCTTTGTCATCCGTGAATTTAACAAGCATGTTGTGTAATGGGTCGTATGATGCTTGAATCCACGAATTGCTCCATCCCAAACATTGGCTCTATTTATGTTGAATCTGCTGCAAGACGTTTTTATGATCTTCAATGAGAGATCTGACACAATATCTGCAGCAGTTAATACATCTGTGCTGTAATAAATAAAGAGGTTTTGATTAAGTTAATGATGAAATTAAAAAAAAGAGTCAATAAATTTGGGAACATGATATTGAGACGGAGTCATTAATAAATGAATTAAGAACCTTTCTTCTTGAACATGTTGTCTGCTCTCATCTGACTCTTCCCAGTCACTTTAGATTATTATTGGTGCATAGAGACGTGTGTAACTGCTGTAAAAAGACAAAGATTAACAGGAATTTACATCTATGGACATACAAAAGTAATTAGGCGAATTTACATCTATGGACATACAAAAGTAATTAGGCTACTTGAAAAGCAATCATGTGTGTGTTCTTGGATATTTGTTCAGTTTTTTCCTGCTTCCTAGATTTGTCAGAAATATAACAATTATTAAAATAACATTAGAACTGACCATTATAAAGACAGACTAAATTTTTTCATTTGTTGTAACAAAGTAACTTAGCAAGGTATGAACATTATGAACTTACTTGGTCCAAAAAAGGCAGAGAGAGATCAGGGGGTCTGAAAAACAACAACTATGTGTTAATTTGAGCAACTCCACTCCTAACCTCCAAATAATGTCTGGTTAACTAATACCTGTTTGATGTGACGCGAATTCGCCTCATTCACGCGTCCAGTTCACGTCAAACCTTTGCTTTTTACACGGGTCAATTTCGCTCTGGACGCGCGAATGGATTCAAAATGTTCAAACGTCCAACTAGACGAGGTAGACGCGAATTTGACGCGCTATTCGCGTTTGGTGTGAACGCACAGTAACAGGGAAACTTGCTACTGAACACTGACTGTTTCTGCTGCTCCCTGATGAAAGATACCTGTTGATGCCTGTTCAGAAAAAAAAAAAAAACAAGAAAACAGGACTCTGATGGTAACTTGTTTAACAAGCTAGATAAAAGGTAATGCCCTGGCAGTGGCAAAAAGCTTTGGTTTAATATTTTATTTGATTACATTAATGTTTAAGTTGAGATTTACAAGAAATATTTTATTGCTATTGTGTAAAGGGAATACTGCTGGTAAAAAGCACATTAGGCTATTTGTTTAAAGTTTTTGCAAACCACATGTTATTGCACTTTTGTGTATATAGCAGTACATTTAGATCTGCTATATACACTACTTTAGAATTCATTATTAAATTTTGCTCGTGACAATGCGATTAATCGTGATTAAAAATTAATCGTTGCCCAGCACAAAAAAAAAACCAAACAAACACAAGTCACGTGTTAAAATGAGTTACATTTAAACTTTATATTTATGTAAGCTTTACTCTCATAATGTGGACTGTGAGACTTTACGTGCACTTCATTGTCTTCGCTAGAAGAATCCCTGGTACAGTCTTCAAACAACAATGAAAGTAATGAAAATTCACTTTGATTTAAACCCATTCATGTAAATAGTCTTTTATACATATGTCTTTGTAAGATTTTCATTAAATTAAATATGCTCACCACTGGCTAAAAAGTCTTGAAATGTGCTTATAAACAGTGTTATTCAATGATAAACCTTCCCGAGTGCCTCTTTGTACAGGTGTAGTTTGAAAGGGCTTTTTGTTCCTGGAATGTTTTTCACCTCTGAAGCATCTGGGTCCAGCAATACATAGCAATACCAGAGCCCGTCTACGGAGAGCCTGGCCACTCCCTTTTAAGTCCTATTGTACCGAATTTTGGTTGTAGTTCCACCAGAGTTCCACTGGGGGCGATCGCCCATGAGTGCGAAATGAATGGGAGTCTATGGGGCAAGACGACTAAATTTGTCTCTTTCACCCGATTGCCATTGAGAAATCTCAGATTTGATTGCAAGTTCAACATGGGTTATAGGTCGAAAGTTGAATGAACAAGTACTTGGTCTGTGTACTTTTTGATCATTTCATTTCCTGTTTGGAATGGAATAACGAGAAATGAAAACCAGCTCGTTTATTCGTTTTTTAGTTTAGCTTAAAAAACGAAAAATGAGATTTTGGCTCGATTTTTCATTTTTCGTTTATGGTTTAAAAGTCGGTTTATGGGTTCGATATTTCATTTGCACACATGGGCGGCGCTTAAACGCCCCTTTCATCTGATTGGTCAAACCGCTCCGCCTTCAGTAAGCTATGAGCTTTTCTTTCTGTCAGGCAGAATAAGAGTCAGTACGAGTGCGGCACTGACAAATGCACTTTAATAAAATAATGTCTGAAACCACAACTCACTGTTAACTACACACAATATTTGAAGCAGAAATATGTTGCTGGTCACGTAATTCGTGCTGCTGCGATTTGCAAGCGACCCCATTAATGTGAGCCACAGTATATGACAGATTATATTAGCATATTTCCCATTGATAAATACAGTGCAAATAGTTCCGTCTCTTTGGATAAAAGGGAAGTGGAAATAAAAATCAATAATAGGCTGAACTGTACCATGATAATATGTCCGTAACATTTACCACTCTAGTCTTTTATTTACATCAAAAGGCAGGTAGGCGTGTGTGACACAGCCTATGGGCTATAAATAATTTTGAAAATTGAATAGAAATAAAGTTTATATTTTTGAATATAAGCATGTGTAGCCTACTCAGTTTACATTAAAAGAAAGAGACAGAAAAGAGAGAAGCCAGAATCAGTGAATGTAAATTAATACTGACAAAATTACCAGGTTTGGGATTAATTGTTATTATTATGAGAAATTGACTACGCCTAGAACTTTAATGCTTCACCAAACTCAGCTCAGACCCTCAGACTGGTCTGCTTATATCTTTTCTAACTGGTCAGACTTACTTTCCCAAAAAAATCCATCGACTTGAGTTATCTGAGTAATGAAGGCCGTAATACTTAATGCTGTCCACTAGAGGGGGCGACAGGATAATACGTGTTCTCTTACGAGAGGTACTCTCGTACTGCGTAATATCTTACGCTAGGGGAAATCTCTTTTCCGCGAGATACTGAAGCCAAAAAATTATCCTTAATTTTGAAATAATGTAAAACGCGTTGCGGCAGCATGCAGACATAGGCGAGACAGCTCGCGCGCCTATTGGCTGCCCTGCGGCAACTGCAGCAGCCTATCGATAAGGCCCTATCGTGACGTCATCACCAATGGGGGCGCTTCGCGCCCCATACGTCACGTCCCGCCGAAACGGGCGTGGCCTGGGGCTATAAATATAGCATCGAAAGGCTAGCTTACCGATTTTTCATCTCTTCAGCGGAGCTCACGCATCGCTGGATCCAGAGAGAAGCCGCGCCGTGGAAACAGCATTTCAGCGGGACGAGTTCGGTACCTGGAGTCGCTGGCCGCGCCGCCTTCAACCACCGTTCCTGCTACGCTATCCGGCGTTATATCCTTTATTGCATTGTGTGTGTGTTCGCCGCCGCGACTCACACTCCTTCTCTAAAAGAGCAGAGCGTCTTTTTCAAGATGTCTCGTCCATCCTGTGGCTCGTGCCGAGCCCCACTCAGCGACGGGGACCGCCATGTCATCTGCGTTTCCTGCCTGGGTGAAGGACATGCGGCTCTAGCGCTCGCTGACGGCGGATGCCCTCACTGCGAGCTTATGCCTATGGCGACTCTGAGGACTCGCATGGCAACTTTCCACGAGCCTGCACCTCCCGCTTCGACGCCGCGCCGTAAAAAGCGCCGTGCTCAGCGGATCCCTGAGCCTCCCACCGAGAAAAGCTCGCCGGTGCGCCTGCCAGCTTCGCCGTCTGCTTCTCTCGAGTCTCTCACTCCCGGACAGTGGCCGCCGCTGGCCGCCGGAGATGACAAGGAAGAAGCGGCAGTTTTCGAGGAGGACAACTGCTCTATCCTGGCTTCGGACAGCGAGGATTGGGCGAGCTCTGTGGACCTCGCCCCTTCTTCTGCCCGCGAGTCGTCAGGAAAACGGGCCAGCATTGAAGCTGAGCTGATGCGTCTGCTCACACAGGCCACAGAGAGCCTCGGCCTCGAGTGGTCCGCGCCCGCCGAGCCTACACGCAACCGTCTGGACGGCTGTTTTCTGCAAGGGGACCGCGTTTCCACGCCCTCAAGACCCGCCCCGTTTCTTCCTGAGCTTCATGAAGAACTGGCAAAGTCTTGGAGCGCCCCTTTTTCAGCCAGGCTACGTTCCTCTGCTTCGGCGGCATTCTCCGTGGTGGACGGTGCCAAAGACAGAGGATACCTCGCTCTCCCTCTAGTGGAGGAGGCAGTAGCAGCCCATCTTTGCCCGCCCTCTGCTGGACGGCGGACTAAGACGGCGCTACCTTCAAAAGCCTGCCGCGCTACTTCCACCCTGCACAGTCGCGCTTACACCGCCGCTGGGCAGGCTGCATCAGCGCTACACACTATGGCTACTCTCCAGATCTTCCAAGCTAACCTTCTCCGAAAGCTGGACGAGGAAGGCACGGAAGCAGTCAACGTGGCGGATTTAAGGAGCGCTACGGACCTCGCTCTCCGCGCTACGAAATCCGCTGCACAGGCCATAGGGCGGAACATGGCCTCTCTCACCGTTGCTGAGAGACACCTCTGGCTGACGCTTTCAGAAATGCCGGACTCGGAGCGCTCTGTGTTCCTCGACGCCCCCGTTTCTGCTACTGGCCTCTTTGGATCGTCCGTCAAAGATTTCGCGGACAGATTCGCTGAGGTACAAAAGACGTCGCAGGCCATGAAGCACTTTTTGCCAAAGCGCTCTAGCTCCGCATCAGGCCGCTCTAAACAGCCGTCTGCTCGCAGCTCGCAGCCACCGCCCCCCGCCGCCGCTTCACAGCGTCGACAGGCCCGGGACCAGAGACCACGCTCTCGCTCTGCCGGCCGCCGGCCGCCGCCCCCCACAGCGTGGGACTCGGCCGAAGGTTGAGATGAAGCCCGAGGCCTCAAAGTCTTCCTAGCCAGCTTAGGAAAACGACGGTGTTCAAGCCCCGCTGCGGCCGGGTTTCCACCAAAACTTCCCGCTCGTCCAGTTCCATTACATGCGACTGTTCCAGTGTACTCTACAGTAAACAAGTCGGTTACATTACCCGCTTGCCTGTACACAAACGCCGTTTTCACGGCGACCCAGATAAATCCTGTAAAGAGCGTATTTTCTGGTATTCCGGCCACGGCCGACGGTGTTATGAGTGTAGTAAAAATGCCCACTGCCCAGTGCCCATTCCTACACACAGACACAGCCCGCCCCACAGGGCTCGCGCACATAAAATCGACTCATGTCGATTGCGCACAGAATGTAGTGAACGTGCCCACGTCCCAGTGCCCACAAACACTACACGCTGCATGTCTCTCGGTTTCTGTAAAAACGAAACCAACACACATACAACCGACTCAGGTCGATGGTGTTTTCAGTGCAAATGTGCCCGCTGTCCTGCGCCCACATTCACTCACAGACATGACGAATCCCTCGGTTTCCCCCACGCTCGCCGTCTCTCAGCTACCTGCCGTGAGAGAGCCGAGCGCGGGCGAACCGCCCGCTGTGATCAAAACACTCCCCGCCTCGAGCGCTGCAAATGCGGTGTCTAGAATACAGCATACCGAAGCTCCCCGGTCGCCACTATGTCACGACCAGAGCTCCGATCTCATTCAACCCTTAGCGATGCATGCACATGCGTGGGCAAAGCTTCCCGGTGTATCAGAATGGGTGCTGAACATTATAGAAAGAGGCTATTCGCTACAGTTCGCTCGACGTCCCCGCCGTTGTGCGGTGCGAGTCGAAACCACGGTAGAAAAGGAAGTAGCAAGTGTACTTCGTACCGAAATTGCGAAACTGTTGAGCAAAGGGGCAATAGAGCCTTTATCTCAAGCTCAGAGCGAAGGGGGGCTATACAGCAGATATTTTCTGGTTCCGAAAAAAGACGGGGGTCTCAGACCCATTCTAGATCTAAGACAACTGAACGTAGCGCTTTCAAAACGCCGGTTCAGAATGCTCACAACCAAGAAAATCCTCGCGCAAATTCGCCACGGGGACTGGTTTGTGTCAATAGATCTGAAAGACGCGTATTTCCAAATACAAATAGCGTCACGTCACAGGCGATTTTTGAGATTCGCCTTCGAGGGCCAGGCTTATCAATACACAGTCCTACCGTTTGGCCTGTCCCTAGCACCCCGTACATTCACGAAGTGCATGGACGCAGCCCTCGCTCCCCTGAAACTTCGGGGAATGCGAGTTTTGAACTACTTGGACGATTGGCTGGTTCTAGCTCAGTCACATACGGAGCTCATAGAACACAGAACCATTTTACTCGAACATCTCGAGAATCTGGGTCTCAAAGTCAACTGGGCGAAAAGTTCACTGTCTCCCAGTCAGAGAATATCTTTTCTGGGCACAGAACTGGACTCGCTGTCAATGACAGCTCAAATATCGCTACAGCGCAGATTGACTATTCAGCGCATGACAGAAACCTTCCGCCGCGGCACTATAGTCCCGCTAAAGAAGTTTCAAAGGATGCTCGGTCTCATGGCAGCAGCATCCACAGTTCTCCAGCTGGGTCTGCTTCGCATGCGCCCACTGCAGTTCTGGCTACAAGCGCGAGTACCGCGTCGAGCATGGACTTCAGGTCTCTTTCGTCTCAAGGTCGATCAGGAATGCGTCTCAGCACTGATACCCTGGAGAGCGACCGACTGGTACCAGTCAGGTGTAAGCCTGGGGACTTCCTCGAGTGTGAAGGTGGTGTCCACGGACGCCTCCACCTCGGGATGGGGAGCACTGCTCGAGGGCAGACCGTTTTTCGGCCAGTGGTCAGAACGGGAAAAGCTTCTGCACATAAACTGCCTGGAAATGATGGCAGTCGACAACGCGCTGAGGCGCTTTCGTCCCCAAATAGCAGGACACCACGTCTTGGTCCGCTCGGACAACATGTCAGTGGTAGCCTACATAAATCGCCAGGGAGGCATCACATCCCGAAACCTATACAGGTTAGCGAAACGCCTCCTGGTATGGGCTCAGCACAATTTGCGCTCGCTCAGAGCAGCGCATGTGCCTGGCCACCTGAATGTGGGACCAGACAGACTGTCCAGGAACAATGTTCCAGCAGGAGAATGGTCACTGCATCCGCAGACAGTCCAACTGCTGTGGCAGACATTCGGCAGAGCAAAGATAGACCTGTTTGCGTCTCAAGAAAACGCTCACTGCCCGGAATTTTTCTCAAAGAGCAGGGATGCGCTGGCCCACGTCTGGCCCCGCTGCCCGCTCTATGCCTTTCCCCCCATCACGCTCCTACCTCAGGTATTAGAGCGGATCAGGGAAAGCAGATGCTCAGTGTTACTGGTTGCTCCGTTCTGGAAGAACCAGGCTTGGTTCCCAGTTCTTATGCAGCTGACGAGCACTGCCCCATGGCCAATACCAGTGAGGAGGGACCTCCTCTCTCAAGCCAGGGGCTCGATCTGGCATCCTCGCCCGGAGCTTTGGTCCCTACATGCGTGGGCCATCAACGGGTACCCTCTGATATCCCAGAGGGAGTGTTAAACACGATCATGCAGGCTAGAGCTCCCTCTACGAGACGGCTCTATTCCTCAAAATGGTCAGTGTTCTCCAGCTGGTGCACAGCACGCGGCTTTTCACCCCTGGACTGTGGAGTGACGGAGGTTCTCTCCTTCCTACAAGAGCTACTGGATGAAGGCAGAGCCCCATCCACGCTCAAAGTCTATGTGGCGGCTATAGCAGCGTTTTCCAAACCAACGCTTGGTCAGTCACTAGGAAGGAACGATCTGGTCATTCGGTTCCTTAGAGGAGCTAAGAGGTTAAATCCTCCCAGACCTCCCTCAGTCCCCATATGGGACCTTTCTACGGTCTTGGAGGCCATGAAGGGTGCCCCATTTGAGCCTATCCAGTCAGTAGATATCAAACACTTGTCTTTCAAAACGGTGTTTCTTCTGGCTCTCGCTTCAGTGAAGCGCATAGGGGACTTACAAGCGCTCTCAGTGAGCGCGACGTGTATGGAGTTTGGGCCAAATGACTCGAAAGTCATACTCAAACCAAGGCACGGGTACGTCCCTAAATCCCTCAATACACCGTTCAGGGCCCAGGTAATTTCCCTGTCTGCCCTGCCGGTCTCTAACGAGGAGAAGGACGCCAGCTTCCTTTGCCCAGTCAGGGCGCTAAGGGCTTATGTGTCCCGCACGTCTGTTTTCAGACAGACGGAGCAGCTCTTTGTTTCACTCTACGGACGTTCTAAGGGACTCGCCGTTTCGAAACAGAGCCTATCCAGATGGATAGTCGATGGTATAGCGCTGGCTTACACTTCTAAGGGCTTGCAGTGCCCATTAGGTGTCAGAGCGCACTCCACGAGAGGCGTGGCCTCGTCGTGGGCTTGGTCTAGTGGGATTGCCTTGCAAGATATCTGTATGGCGGCAGGCTGGGCCTCCCCGTCTACATTTATAAGGTTTTATAACCTAGAGGTTCCCGCTCTGCAAGCTAAGCTGCTTTCAGTCTAAAAATCGGTACTGTCTGCCCCGAGTACGTCCGGCCCAGAATACCGAAATAGCGCGAGCAACGCTCGTTTAGATCGCGCAGCTCTATGGGCAATGTGTAAGACCCACTATATTCATCAGTCCAGGTCGGGGTCGCCCTGACTGAGTAAATACCATCACTATAACTGTTCTTATAGGATGCTGCATTACAGGAATGATGCTATTCTAGCCACTCTTCCTGGGCTCTCTGTGAGTCACTTATGATCATGTACTACATGAGCCCGGGCACCTGCCCTTGGGACTTTGGTGCTGGATCATAGCATGCACGGCGTTTTACAATGTTTCCCCTAGCGTAAGATATTACGCAGTACGAGAGTACCTCTCGTAAGAGAACGTACTCGGTTACTAACGTAACCTCGGTTCTCTCTAGAGAGGAAACGAGTACTGCGTATCTTGCCGTGCTTGCGCACGCTCCGGTTCGCTCCGGCGATGAAAAACCGGTAAGCTAGCCTTTCGATGCTATATTTATAGCCCCAGGCCACGCCCGTTTCGGCGGGACGTGACGTATGGGGCGCGAAGCGCCCCCATTGGTGATGACGTCACGATAGGGCCTTATCGATAGGCTGCTGCAGTTGCCGCAGGGCAGCCAATAGGCGCGCGAGCTGTCTCGCCTATGTCTGCATGCTGCCGCAACGCGTTTTACATTATTTCAAAATTAAGGATAATTTTTTGGCTTCAGTATCTCGCGGAAAAGAGATTTCCCCTAGCGTAAGATATTACGCAGTACTCGTTTCCTCTCTAGAGAGAACCGAGGTTACGTTTTCTACTCTCTTTCCCTGTTTGCATCAGTTTAAATGACAAATAAATGCATGAATTTCATTCATAATAGGCCATATCTGTGTATCCACTCTCTAGTTTATTTTAAGATATTGTTATTCACACTGGTTTTTGCATTTAATGTTTGTCCATCTGGAACTTTTATTTGTCATGAGCTCTGTAGCCTACTAGAAAAAATGTATGATTCAACAACACAAACTCTGTTTTTACTCGGCAAATTTGTTTTTCTTTCAAGTAAGCTATAGCCTACAAGTTATCCTGCTTTTTGCCATGGCTTTGCCATACTGGCCAGAATAAACAACATTTTCCCCACACGAGAAGTTTAAAAACCCTGCATTTAGTTTTTGTGAAGACGAGCGCATATCTTACAAAGGTTCTAGTTCTGTTTAGATGGAAATATGGCTGCAATCCACTGTTCTGGGATCAGTCACACAGATGATGACCTTGCAGGGGCTTCAGGCCATATGTACAGTGTGACTCCTCAACCACAAACCAACGAATTGAAAGCTGGTGGTCATACTTCAGGAAAACAAAGGTGTAATAGTCCACACAGTCATGATATTTAGGGGGTTTATTTAATATACCTTTTCTTGCAGAATTTTTATTTAGTTTGAAACTAATATTCAATTAAAACACGTTATAAGAAAATAGCCCATTAATTTTATACCCGGCTTCACAGACAAGGCTAGTCCTAGACCAAATTGCATGTTTGAGCTGTTTTAAATGAGAACGTATCTTAAAATATGTCAGTGCAATTGTTTTGTCACAAGATGCACACCAGTAATGTTTTTTTCTGGGACATGTTTATAAATATATATTCGGAGATCGACTACTTTTGACTGACAAAATTCCAGCCACCGGAAAACTGATAAAGTGAGTCGTACAAAACCTTTCTTTTTAGTAAACTCTGTGTCCACAAACCATGCTGGAGTTCATGTGTAGAGCCTCTGGTGATACTTCAGCACAGTTTGATGTTGTGTCGAGCCTTCTTAGTGTTTTAAAAATAGCGATTTTGATGCCATCATAGAAGTGCCCCATTCACTCCCATTCAAAAGGCATTTTGACCTAAAACGAAAATACAGTCAATCTTAAAAGTGGCGTTTCCATCCTATTTATGCTTTTACACGAAAGTTTGACTCGGGCAGATTAACAAAAAGAGCCTAGGTTCAATTTTGGCGAGAGTTACCCTTTAATGAATGCAAAGAACACTCACAATCTACGCTCTTCCACACAGGTCGGTATATGACTATATTAAATATTTAACTTATTTACATTTTTGTAATGGAATTGTTAAAAGGACAGTTAACAACTTCAAACTCTCCCATCATTCACTCACCCTAATGTTGTTCCAAAGCCATATGGCTTACTTACATATAACAACATTTTTGATATTATACACAATGTTAGTCTCACTCTCCGTTTACTTTCATTCAGTGTTCTTCTGTAAAATTAAAGTGAAAGGAGATTGTGGATAACATTCTATTCCACCGAAGAAAGTCATTCAACTTTGGACTGACGAGGTTTAGTAGACAGTTTTATTTTAGGGCAAAGATAGAATTTATAATTAAATACAAATTTAATTATAAATTCGTCTCTCGATTGCTCCTGTCTGCCTCGCTGCCTGCTGTGAGTGTTTTTGCTTCGTTGCTGTAAGCTCCGTCTTAGCCTCGTATTTCCTTGTTTTGAACCATAATTTACTACAATTTCTAGTTGTTTATACTACTACTAAATACGGCTTGCCCAACATCACTGGCTTCCGTTGCTACTAGCACAACACGCTAGTAATTCGCTAGCCTGTTAACGCGCCACCCGTGCGCTCAGCTATTTTTATTTATTTATTTTTCTCTCGCGCCTTTGAGTTCATAAAAGCTCAGGTGAGTAAGAATCACTCAACAAACACGGTGAGTAATGTCTTGTCCTGTTATTATCATGCGTCGCGTCTGAATGCGTTGTTGTTTTTGGAGCTCTATCGATTTGATTTATAATTCTTGATTTTTCTCGCTGCCTGCTGTGAGTGTGTTTGCTTCGGAGCTGTAAGCTCCGTCTTAGCCTCGTATTTCCTTGTTTTGAACCATCATTTACTACAATTTCTAGTTGTTTATATTACTACTAAATACAGCTTACCCAACCCTGATGCACAACACGCTAGTAATTCGCTAGCCTGTTAACGCGCCACCCGTGCGCTCAGCTATTTTTATTTATTTATTTTCTCTCGCGCCTTTGAGTTCATAAAAGCTCAGGTGAATAAGAAACACTCAACAAACACGGTGAGTAATGTCTTGTCCTGTCATTATCATGCGTTGCGTCTGAATGCGTTGTTGTTTTTGGAGCTCTATCGATTTGATTTATAATTCTTGATTTTTCTCTTTAAACTCGCTTACAACGAACATTTTCTACTTTTCCTCACTGAGAAGCACTACTGCTCAAACCTCATTGTTACAACGCGGACTGTTGAGCAGACGCGTCTCAAGCCTATTAGTGATCCAACGCTGCATACTCTTAAAGGTTACGTCCGTGGATCACGGCTGAACGCGTCTTCTCCACACTCATTTACAAACAAACTTATAATATAAATTAGTATTAATATTGATAGCATCACTGGTAGCTTCGTTGCTAACTCACTGTCCATCTGTTAAAATGGCGAATATATCAGATGTAAGTAGTCTACCGCTTGGTGCAGGTGAGGACACATTTGAGCTTCACGCACTGCAGTCTGAGCTGGAAGCTGTTGAGAAACAGATCCACAACCTTTTATTGAGACAGGCCGAGCTGAGAGACCGGTGTTTGGCTCTTGAAACATCACGCGCCGATGCACACAAATCAGTGTTTAACGTTACTAACCCGCTGACTCCGACCGCGTCTACTCCGTGCGTTCCTCAGCATCGGTCGCAATCAGCCATGGTCTCGTTCACTCCGGCTCCAACACGCCACCACGAAGCCTGGGTGGTTCCGCAGCGGAAGACGCGAGTCAGGTTTAGACCAAGACTTTCTCCGACCCTCCCGGTTTTCGAGTTATCCACACAAAACCGCTTCTCCCCTCTACGCGAAACAGAACGCGATGCTGTGATCATCGGCGATTCCATCGTTCGGCACGTACACGCTAGGTAAAAGTAAGGTGCAAAGTCACTGCTTCCCTGGTGCTCGTGTTTCTGAAATCGCTGCTCGCGTTCCCGAGATCCTGAACGGTGACGAGCGCGTCGGAACTGTGGTCCTGCACGCGGGAGTGAACGACATCAGGCTGCGCCAGACGGAGATTCTGAAGAAAGACTTCAGGAATCTAATCGATACGGTACGCAGCACATCGCCTGAAACAACGATCATTGTGTCAGGACCGCTTCCCACTTACCGACTAGGGCATGAAAAGTTCAGCAGATTATTTGCGCTAAATGAATGGTTAATGTCATGGTGCAATGAGCAGAAACTGCTCTTTGTAAATAATTGGAATCTGTTTTGGGAGCGTCCTAGGCTTTTCCGTGCTGATGGCTTACACCCAAGCAGATTCGGAGCGGATCTTCTGTCAGATAACATCTCCAAAATGTTAAATACCCTTTGACTAGTAACCAAAAGTCCAAATCATAGTCTCTGCTGCACCAATTCAACTGATATAAATACTAGTGTAGAACATTGCATAGAAACCGTGTCTATTCCTCGTTTAGTGAGATCAAATAATAAATCTAATGCAGGATCTAGGAAAAATCTAATTGTTATTAAAACAGAAAATGTTGCTATTAGTAAACAAAAACTATTTCTAAAGCTAGGTCTTCTAAACATTAGATCACTCACACCTAAGGCAGTTATTGTAAATGAAATAGTCACAGATAATAGCTTCGATGTACTTTGCCTTACTGAAACCTGGCTTAAACCAAATGATTATTTCGGTATTAATGAGTCTACTCCTCCTGGATACTGTTATAAGCATGAGCCCCGTCTGATTGGCCGTGGCGGAGGTGTTGCAACCATTTATAAAGATATTCTAAATGTTACTCAGAAAACGGGTTATAAGTTTATTTCATTTGAAGTACTTGTACTAAATGTTACGCTCTTAGATGTTAGAAAAACATCCCTATTATCTCTAGCCTTGGCTACCGTATATAGACCGCCAGGGCCTTACGCTGATTTCCTAAAAGAGTTTGCAGATTTTCTCTCAGACCTATTAGTCAATGTCGATAAAGCATTAATTGTTGGAGATTTTAACATACACGTAGATAATCCAAATGATGCGTTAGGAGCTGCGTTTACAGATTTATTAAATTCATTTGGGGTCAAGCAAAACGTCACCGGACCAACTCATCGTCTTAATCATACACTCATCGTCTTAATCATACACTCGATTTAATTATATCACATGGAACCGATCCAACCGATATAGATATCATTCCACAAAGTGATGAAGTCACTGATCACTACATGGTAACTTGCATATTACATACTGCTGTAATATGTCATGCGGCGTCGCGTTATCAACCAGGCAGAACAATCCTCCCATCCACCATAGATAATTTCTCAAATTGCTTATCTAATCTGTCTCAGCTGCTGCCTGAACCCAAACAAACAGATGAACTAGAAGAACTAACTAGCACTATGAGCACCATTCTCTCTAGAACATTGGATGTGGTTGCACCTATTAAATTAAAAAAGGTCAGAGAGAAAAATAAAGCACCATGGTATAACAATACTACGCATGTTTTAAAGAGAGAAACCCGTATTTTAGAGCGTAAATGTAAACAAACTAATTTAGAGGTCTTTAGAATCGCGTGGAAAGACAGTATGTCGCGTTATAAAAAGGCCCTAAAAGTTGCCAGGGCTGAGCACCTCCGCAAACTAATAGAAAACAACCAAAACAATCCAAGGTTTCTATTTAACACCGTGGCTAAACTAACAAATAAACAGACGTCACCCGAACAAAATATCCCGTTACAGTTCAGTAGTAATGATTTCATGAACTTCTTCACTGAGAAAATAGAAAGCATCAGAACCACAATTATAAACGTTCAATCTTCAATCGCGCCTTATAATTCAGCTTCAATTATCACCCCGAAAGAACAATTACAGTGCTTTACAACTATAGAACAAAAAGAGTTAAATAAACTTATCACTTCATCTAAAACAACAACGTTTATTAGATCCTATACCAACTAAACTACTGAAAGAAGTGTTACCTGTAGTGGAAGAGCCTCTCCTCAATATTATTAACTCGTCTTTATCTTTAGGTCATGTTCCAAGAACATTTAAACTGGCAGTTATAAAACCTCTCATTAAGAAACCACAATTAGATCATAATAATCTAGCAAATTATAGACCCATTTCAAATCTTCCATTTATGTCTAAAATATTAGAAAAAGTGGTGTCCGCTCAACTGGGATCTTTCTTGCAACAAAATGATATCTATGAAAAGTTTCAGTCTGGATTCAGACCGCATCATAGCACTGAAACTGCGCTCGTTAAAATCACAAATGATTTACTTTTAGCTTCTGACCAAGGCTGTATCTCAATACTAGTTTTACTTGATCTTAGTGCTGCGTTCGATACTATAGATCACACAATACTCTTAGATCGACTACAAAATGATACTGGTGTTCAAGGACAAGCACTAAGCTGGTTCAAATCATACCTATCTGACCGCTACCATTTTGTCTATTTAAATGGAGAAAAATCGATCATAACTCCAGTAAACTATGGAGTGCCGCAGGGATCTGTATTAGGCCCTCTGTTATTTTCAATATATATGATGCCACTTGGAAATATTATAAGGAAACATGGAATTATTTTCCATTGTTATGCTGATGACACTCAAATATATATTTCATCACGGCCGGATGAAAACGCTACATTTTCCAAATTGACAGAGTGTGTTAAAGATATAAAAGATTGGATGACGCGTAATTTTCTTTTATTAAATCCAGACAAGACAGAGGTAATACTTATCGGTTCAAAAAACCGCCCACAAAACCTCGCACAATACAACTTTAACATCATAGGATGTCCTGTTACTTTATCCTCTACAGTAAAAGACCTGGGTGTTATACTCGATTGCAACCTGTCTTTTGAAAATCATATTTCATATGTTACAAAAACAGCCTTTTTCCACCTTAGAAACATTGCTAAGCTACGTAATATGCGATCAGTTTCTGATGCAGAAAAGTTAGTTCATGCATTCATGACCTTGAGACTGGATTACTGTAATGCTTTATTAGCTGGTTGTCCTGCATCCTCAATAAACAAGCTACAGTTAGTCCAAAATGCCGCCGCTAGAGTTCTTACGAGATCAAGAAAATATGATCATATAACACCGATTTTATCATTGGTTACCTATAAAGTTCCGTATTAATTACAAGGTATTGCTACTGACTTATAAAGCCCTAAACGGCTTAGCTCCAGTCTATTTAACTGATCTTCTATCGCCCTATAATCCATCACGCTCTTTAAGATCACTAAATTCAAGGCTTTTGGTCATACCTAGGATATCCAGAACCACCAAAGGAGGGAGAGCATTTTCACATTTGGCTCCAAAACTCTGGAATAGTCTTCCTGATACTGTTCGTTGCTCAGACTCGCTCTCCCAGTTTAAAACTAGATTAAAGTCGCATCTCTTCAGCCAGGCATTCATATAATCCTACAGTTCAAACTACAATCCGGCCTCTATCCAATGCCAGAGGAGAACTGGCCCCCGACTGAGCCTGGGTTCTCCCAAGGTTTTTTTTCTCCATTAAGGCACCTGATGGAGTTTTAGGACACCATTAGGTCACTTGATGGAGTTTTTCGGTTCCTTGCCACTGTTGCCTTTGGCTTGCTCAGTTGGGGATATTTTGGGGATATTTAATTTAATTTTATCAATCAATAAATTCCTCTTGAAACAAACTTTGTTGTATTATTTTAATTTAATACTGTGAAGCTGCTTTGATGCAATCTGTATTGTGAAAAGCGCTATACAAAATAAACTTGACTTGACAAATTAACCTTTATTGCTGTACCTTTAGTTATCACACCAAACTTTTTCCTCTTTTACTTAAAGGTTTAATGGGAGAGAATGCGGATTTCGTGTCTCAGAGGAAGACTTGAACCAGTTTTTCATTGAAGCTACTCTTAGTAAATGTGGAGATGAACAGCTTCAGGCAAACTCTGAAGAACTACATGCTCAAAGCAATCTGACTACACCTCACACCTGGAGACTGGTGTGGAGAACTATATAACTTTATAAAACATGGCCCGCATTTAAACTCTGGTTAGTTCAGAATTTTTTTTTTTCCAAATTAAAGAAAATGATAAAGGGATAGTTCACCCAAAAATGAAAACTGTCATCATTTACTCACCCTCATGTTCCAAACCTGTATGACTTTCTTTCTTGTGTTGAACACAGAAGATGATATTTTGAAGAATGTTGGTAACACATTTGCTTCGTTTTAAAAGTCAAGACAGTCATCTTTATTTATATAGCGCCTTATTTATGACCAATCTGTATATACTGTATAAATAACAATATGGGTCAAAGACGATATTGTCACAGTGTCTGGTTTGTGTTTCCCCGGGTGTCCACTAGAGGTCTCTCTCCCTTACTGTCACCATTCATTCTGGAACTGCATTTCCCACGATCCTTTGTCTGTTCTCATCACTCATCATTGCACGCAGCTGTTTCTCATTAGTTTCTGTGTATAAATAGCCTGTCTGTAGGCCTGTCACGATTATGAAATTTGGCTGACGATTAATTGACTAAAAAATAATTGCGGTTATGCCGATTAATTGTCTGTGTTAGGGCTTTGGCGATTATGCCGATTAATTGTCTGTTTAAGGGCTTTGTGCTTCATTCATTAAATAATTGTGATGAATTTAATCCTAAGATTACAGTTAACACCTTTAAATATTAAATAAATATATTCAATAGCTATGACAATTAGTTTATTAAACTTAGTGAGTGTATAAATCAGCAGCAAAAAGTAATTTTTGAAAACATCTGCACAGTAATTTAATAAAAAATAAAAAATCTAAACATGTTAACAAAAACAAATGTGCACAAACCATGATAATATGATACGCTTCAAAACAGAGCGGAACAAAGCGCGTATGCGCATCGCGGGTGCAGAATGATGTGCTCAAAGCAACATGGAGTCACAGTGAGCAGCGCTGCACAAGTGCGCATTTAAAAGTTCACGGCACAAAGCGAAGAAATGTCGAGGGCAACAGTTTATTGATCATTTGTTTCTTAACAGTTTTAAACTCCAGTTATTGTGCGTCTGATGCCAATTCATAGTCCTTGTGCTGTGTAGGCACACGGTAGCAAGCGAGTCATTTAGAAACAACAAAAAACTCCAGCAAAATAAAGTCATTTTATGCAAATCCACAGCCCTTTATCTACAGATCAAGCATTATAACGTCAATGTCACATTGGAGAAAGTTTTACCGTGTATCCTGTCGTAACCGGACGACGCGCGCTGTTTGAATGCTGAACGGAATGATTGACAGCTGCAGAGTTTGAATGCTGAACGGACTGATTGACAGCTGCAGACGAGTTTGTGAACTTTAATTTAACAATGTAAATACTGTCCCTCACATTAAGCTATGGAATGGCTTCAGATGACTTTGAATATATTGCTGGAAAACGTAATTAGTGCTTGTCTATTTATTTTGGTCCATGACTCCCCCTTGTGCCGTAGGCCTATAAAAGAGTGCAATAATCGCGGTTGTCTGAAACAATCGCGGTTAGATCAAATAATCGCGATCAGACGGTTATTTAATTATCGCGACAGGCCTACCTGTCTGTTTTAGTCCTTGTCATATATTGTCACTACACTTCTGGGGCCTGTACCATGAAGCCGGTTTAGGTGGCTAGCAGTGATGCGCGGGTCAATGTATAAACAACCCGGACCCGACCGACGTTTTCAACTAACCCGCCCGCAACTCGGACCGCAAAAAAAAAGAAAGAAAATATTGTACCCGACCCGCTTCCTGACCCGCATTTTTTAAAAGTAGGCTAGTAAATGCATAGCAAGAAATACACATGACAAAGCCAGCACTTTGGTCATTATCTTTCATTATTTCGGCAACTTTGCTCTTTCTGTTTGTGTATTTGCGGAGCTTCCACTCCCCAGTCTTCACCTTTTCTCTTGCCGCCTCCATCTCTACCTGCAGACTGAGCTCGTGCGTCATCTTCGCGCCAGTTATTCAGCCAATAAAGTGTAGGCCTATGTATTTCATAGAAAATTGCATGTGAGCGGAGTGGAGCGGGAGCAAGCGGGCGGATCTTGGACAGAACGCAGAGCGGCATTTTTAAAAGGATGGAGCGTCGCCCTATTTCCCGCTCCAATTTCGCTCCGCGCACACCAAGATTCTGAAGCATGCTCAGTCAAGCCTGACTCAGTCTACTGTTGATGATTGCAAGATGGATTCTATTTTCAGTCAAAACTCGGCTCAATAATGGAGTTCAAAAAGTAGGCTACTTCAAAAAGGAAAATAAGAAGTCATACAGGTGTAAAACTAACTATTATGTGGTAGAAGAAAACGACATCGTTTCAGTCAGTAGGCCTAAAGATTAATTTTGGAATCTAAAAAGACACATCTCTCGAAAACATGCAGTGTGATATGTGAACACGCTGGGAAGAAAGCAAAAGGTTAGCAAATTGAATACGGTAACTTAAAGTGTAGCCTAAATTAAATACAGCGTAAAATGCAAACAATTGATACAAGCCCATTTAAATTTTAATCCTGCGCGCTGCGCACAAGTTCAGTTATAAGAATGTTGTCCTAATAGTTAATTTAGCCTAGGCCTACTTTTAAAACGTTTATGTATATTTATTTTATATTTTTGTTTATATAAATTTTATTTATATTATTAGGCCCATTTATTCGTTTTATTTTACAGCAGTTTGTGTGTACAATGGATATAAGCCCATTTTAATCGTGCGCGTTGCACAAAAGTTAACTTATCAAAATTCTGGCCTAATAGTAAATTTACTTTTAAAATTTTTATGTAGGCTATATTTTTGTTTATATAATTGTTATTCATATTATTAGGCCCATGTATTCGTTTAATTTTACAGGACTTTGTGTAGGCTATATTCCTTCTTGCATAGGCCTAATTTGTCATTTGAAATAAAACATTTCTATTTGAAAAATGTTGTTGTTGCTCATTAGTTCTTTAGGAGGTAAGGCTGTGGTCTAAGCTACAGTGATATAGGCTACATGTAGATTTTTTTTCCCCTTTTTGGAGCGAGCGGGGGGCGATTTGAGTGGAGCGCGGATCAAACTGCGTTGAGCGCTGATCGAGCGATAATGAGCAGA
Source organism: Leuciscus leuciscus (assembly GCF_965113295.1). Classification (NCBI taxonomy): domain Eukaryota; kingdom Metazoa; phylum Chordata; class Actinopteri; order Cypriniformes; family Leuciscidae; genus Leuciscus; species Leuciscus leuciscus. The sequence goes on along the minus strand of NC_138737.1, from coordinate 35,880,711 downwards.
GCGGCCTGATGTTTGAGCGGGGGAGCGGAGGGGTGGACAGTTCCGTGAGCGATGAGCGAAGATTCTCACCGCTCCACTCCGCTTATGCTCTCTATACTACTATATAAATTACAAAGGTTTAATTGGCATCTTTATTTCAAACGACCCGACCGACCGCGACCCGAATATCATTAAAAATATTTTTGGATGACTCGTAACCGCGGGTAACCGCGGGTGACCGCAGGCACCCGCTCATTTCGGATCAACCCGCGCATCACTGGTGGCTAGCCAGCTATGTTTCAGTTAAGTTTCCGCCAACCCTGGGTTTTAGGTACTATGAAAGTAGCTTGGCTTGAATCGGTGTTCGTTGCCATGGTATCTTACGCTGCACGGCTAACCTGCTCCGGGGCAGGTTATGTTCTGGATTCAAGATCTCAGACTGAAGTTTGACCAATCAGCTGAGAGCAAAGAAACATAGGTGACGTAACTTATTCCCAGTGTCTGTTGCAATGACTTCACCTTTTCTTCCAAATCCTGTGACATCTCAGCGCAAATTGTTTGACGAGCACTTCGTAGAGAAAGAGTTTTTAGCCAGACAAAATCCCCTTTCCTTTCCTGATAGTTATTTGTATGAAAGATACAGATTTTCCGCGGAAGGAATGTCTTATCTTTACGAACTTCTTGAGCCGCACATAAAGAATTTAACACATCGAATTCATGCACTTACTGTACCGCAAATATTGCGTTACGTTTTTTTTGTTGCAAGTGGTACATTCCTGCACGGTGGGGGACGCACAGAAGCTAGGGGAAAACACGGTTTGTCGAACCATTCGTAAGGTGGTCCTCGCTCTGCAGGAGTACATGAATAGTTTCATTAATAGTGTTCCCCGGACATTTATCGTGTCCATAAAAGAGGGCTTTTATAAAATTGCCGGTAAGATATTGATAGGGTGGCATCACATGAACACATTTTATTTTATTTTTTCAAAAAGCAAATTGCACAAAATGTACTATACAATATAATACATGTTAAGAATTATTTAAAATCTTTATTATTATTCTGTTAATCTTATGATAGGATTCCCTAGCTTTCTTAGTAGTACAAATACGTTCTATATTTATGTAAAATTATGTATGTAGCCTATGTGTAATATAGCCTATAGCCTATTTTTATAATATATAAAAAATGTGCATGTATCATTTTTTATATATTATAAAAATAGGCTATAGGCTATATTACACATATAGGCTACACATACATACATAATTTTACATAAATATAGAACGTATTTGTTTAACTTACACATTAACAATCAGCAATCTTTCTCCAACAGTCTTCTCTTGCTTTGGCAGCAGAGACCGTATTGTTTCGAGCTTGAAATACATATTTAAATTCATCGTAATTCTGAATGATTATCTCTTGCTCCTCCGCGGGAAAATATATCGCTCACGCTCTACCCGCGATTGGTTGTTCAGTGTCGACGTCACTCTTTTATGTGCACGCGCGCGTGGAGTAATCATAGCTTGAGGATCAAAGCCTGAGTTGACAGAGAAAGTTGATGAGCTGCATCATGGTACCAATAAAGCCTGATTGCATCGGTTTGGTTTTGTCAACTCAAAACTAATCCTGTAACCCCGAGTTTGTTCAGCTACCTTCATGGTACAGGCCCCTGGTCTGCGTACGACCTGTTTCTTGTTTTGTTTATAGTGTATTTTGGATTGCTATCATGGATTTTGAACCTTGCCTGGATGACTACGAGATGGATTACACTTCAATAAACAACTATTTTCATACTGCATTTGGATCTACCTACTTTCCTGTGTGTCCCCGTGACAGATATGTCACCATTTTGTGTCTGAATCTGAAGACTAAAATTTCATTATTTAATATTATGTATCTGTATTATTATTATTTATTAATATTCATAATCAGTTGTATTATCTTATGAAGTGTAAAATGCACGAGTTAGACTATAGATTGCATGGACACACGTGTTTAAGGAACATATTTTAGACACAAGGAAGGGTAGCTGGGAGGATTATGTATTCTGCTTAAAGGTACGAGTAACATGCAATGTTCACTTAGCAGAGAGTTCCAGTGATGATGATGATACTTCAGATGTGTACACTTGGTTTGCTCTTTGCAAGAAAATGAATGTTTCGACTGATGCAAATGTAGCATTTGTATACCACTAATATACACTGAGAAATAGTTTCTTAATGTGGAAAGGGGATTGTATCACGTGTAAGCATTAGCATATACGTTCTATCTTTAAACAATGTTTTTTCCACCTTACAAGGAAGTCGAAAGTCGTTCAGTTGTGTATTTAAGCCATAGACTAAAGAAATATGGACGTAGTGTCCGTGACGTCACCCGTAGGTTTCTGAAGAGCATTTTTGAAGCCTAAAGTGGGCGGATTCGGCCGTCGCCATCTTGGCCTCGCGTCACTCCTTGATAACAGAAAATGGGCAAAGAGGCGGGGCATGAGTAGCCTGGCTACCAGAGTTAGCTCAGGGAGGTAATGCTATATGCTACTGACAGTACCAAGTCTGCGACTGCAGAGAGCCTCGCGCTAAAGTGACAGTTGATGATGTAAAGCCAATTAAAAGTTCCTGTTTTTGCCCTTTGAAATATTATAATAGTTAAAAGACATGGCTACAAGTGAGACTGTGTATCGTGATTCTGTACTATTCTGCTAGTTGAAAATGTATTATGCAGTAACTTAATATGAGAGAGTGTGTGTGACAGTATTTATGTGCATAACAGTTACATGTCAGTACACTTTTTTATAGTCTATGGTCCGTCAGCGCGGCATCGCTCGTCAAGTTCGTAGAGAGTTTATTCAGTCCATTTTAAATTCTGATTTGGCCGCCTCTCAAATGAGTTAAACCATTAATATATTACCTATGAAGTTCAAGTACGTTAAATGCGCTAGAAATCTGCTCTCATTCAAGGATGTGCATTTATTACATGGACGGAGAAAGCAACGACACCTGCAGGATTTCATCTGACGGTACATAAGCATATTATAATCTATCTGTTCCGTGTGAGCAGAACAAACGAGCCTTTATATCTATAGACATTTTTAAATCTGAAAACTCAAAAAAAAATCTACGAAATTGTCAGACATCCATTAGTGCATGTTCACAGAGGAAAACAACTGAAATGCAGCGCTGGTTGTTCTCTCGAACGATACTCGACGACAACGACGGAATCCTAAGCCGTGGGCGAAGTAATGGGTGTATTAAATTGTATGAAATAATCCCTAGAAAAGCACAAACACTGCAGAGATGGCAAGTTCAGCAGCTAAAATTTGCTGAGGTGAAGTGACGCAGGCACGCAGCTAACAGCAGACAAACGGCTAGCATTGACATCAGTGGGAATCCACCTGTCACTCAAAAGTGGACACACCCTTAATTATTCAGAACTTTAAATATTAATCAACTAAACGGATGAGTTAAAAAAAAAAAATTCACCCCCCTCACAGTTGTCATGAAGGGCAAAATTAGCTGTATAGACCAAAGCCACATAGAGATCCAGGCTGTAAACATGTTTTTTTTCTGCTGTAAAGTTGGTAATTTTAACATGGGGGAGATACAGATTTGACTCACTTCTGCAGCCAGCCTCAAGCGGCCAGTCAATGAATTGCAGTTTAACTCACTTCCGTGTTGGTTTCAAGAGAGAGACGGGGAGGTTGCCGCTTGATTTAAGCTCAATCTTACTGTACTACGGCAGAGAAACACGGAAACGCATAGACCTGGCATGAATATAACATTTTCTCAGAGTTGCTCTCCTGACATATAGACCTTGAGGCTGGGTAATAAGCTGAAGATGGCACATATTCTGTGGAGACATCAGAAGATGAAGGTAAATCTTGCTGCTCAAGTTTTCAGCAGCAGCGTTGCAGATGCCCTTGAATTCTGCAACAAGGAACTTCGCTTGCCTCAGTTTCATGGTTCAGAGGAAACCGTCGAATTTCTGAGAACAATCGACTTAGCTTTTGATGTTCTCAACAGCAGGAACCCTCTGGCAAAGGGTTACAAAGCTCCTTCCAAAGTTGTAATAAACTTCACATGCTGAGTCTGTTGGAGAGAGCTGAAAATGTCCTTCTGCAGCTCAGAGATAGCTCTGGGAGACATCTTCATGCAGGTCCTAGGAAAACGGGTCCCATTGGATTTGTTGCCAGCTCCAGAAGCATTTCCAACATTTTTAAAGAGCTGGTTGAAGCACAGGATGCACCTTGTAAGTATCTCCTCACTTACAAACTCAGTCAGGATCATCTTGAGCTGTTCTTTTCTGCAGTTAGGGCACGCGGAGGCTACAACAACAACAACAACCCTACTGCCCGACAGTTCAAAGCTGCGTACAAAACGCCTCCTAGTGAGACATCAAGTGAAAAATGGAACCGGGAACCGTCTCATTAAAGATGGAACCAACATGTTGGCAGTGACAGTCGGTCCAGCTTCTCGTCAATTTGATGTCACACCAGCACTCCCTCTGGATTCTGACCACGACTACAGCATCTCACCTTATGTCGATTCAATATCCGAGTTCAAGGACGCCGCTATCCATTACATTGCTGAATATGTGGTGAAAAAGATGAAGGAGAAATTCTTGTGCATGCCCTGTTCTGTTGCACTGAGTTCTGATTCCAGCATGCATGCTTTCATTGCCCTGAAGAACAGGGGAGGCTTACAGAATCCACCAACAAGCATTGTGGAGGTGTGTAAAGCCTCTGAAAGGTGCTTTCAAAGACTACTGAATACTAGTGGAGGAAAGCTTCCTCAAGAAAAAAGGAGTGACAGCTGCCATTATAATTCAGGTTCTGAGTGATTGTGCTGACAAGAATATTTTTTCAGAGTTGCACGACCACATGTTTGAGACCAGTGTTGAGGAAAATCATGTTCACACCTTGGTTAAGATGGCAGCCTCCATGTACTGCAAGATACGCCTTCATCATTTGGCAAGGCGAGAAACTGAAAAAGTATCAGGGGCTCTTGTGAGAAGGAGGATGAACAAATTAATACTTTTCCATCCCCAATAGTATGGTGTTTTTAGTGCACATCTTCCTGTTCAAATAATGTTTACAGCACTTTCTGTGTGTATCGCTCACACTCAGAGCCGGCTCTCCCTATAAGCGAACTAAGCGGCTGCTTAGGGCCCCGCCGCCACTAGCGGGCCCCCTAACTACAGATGGTACTCGCCGGTGCCGCGGTTTAACAGTCAACCGACCGTGTAAAATCGTTGTCTTGGAAATTTGACCGCAAAAATTAAACGAGTCTATCCATCGGGTGCAGAAAAAAGGAAAAAGAAAAAAAAGGAATCCTATTATAGTAGAGCTGCTACTCTAACGAAATCCACATTTTATGCAGTTTTTACTGTAGAATTATTTTGAATGAATTTTTGAACTTGACATTACACAATGCACAAAGAGCCGCCTATTGCATTTTCTGCACAATTCGCGGTGCTATTTCACGGCAGTCTCGGAGGGTGCGTTAAAGTGGACATTATCCCATCATAGTAGAGGCACAACTCCAACGAAATCCACATTTTAAGCAGTTTTTACTGTAGAATTCTTTTTGTATGAACTACATGTAACGTGTAACAATGTTCAATTTTTTTTTTTTTACTGTAAGTCGTTCCAGCCGCAGTGAATCAGCAGGACATCCGGGGCTGCTCTTCCTCTAAGGGACCGGTAGAAGAAAGGAATGAGTCCGTGCCATCGAAGTCCACCCCAGCCAAACCAGTGAACCTTGGCCCCTATGGTCTCTCTGGCCCTCTCTTCCCCACGACGAATGTAACTGCTGCCCATGATCCAAATCACTGGACCTGTTAATAGCATACAGCAATCACAATCAAAACATTGTTTTGTCAGTACACATATTTGAACACACACAAGTAACTTGTGTCGGCCATTGATTTCTTTCTATCCAAACAAAACAGAAAAAAATTATATGCAGATTAGGGGTGACCCCGAATAGTCGAAGATTCGATGCTTCGATTGGAGGAGCCTGATTCGACTACCGATCTCACGCTCGAATCTTCGCTGAGGTGTTATGAAACGAGGATCATGCCACTTTGGCTATATGAGGGGCGCTCAATGTCTGATTTCACTAAGAACTACCGGTTTTCTGTCAATACGTTAATATTCAGCCTATTATGATAATGCTGTATATAAAAATGTAAAAAAAAAAATGTTTTTTAACGTGCGTAAATAAATCCAAACACCCCGTGACAGATTTAAGTTTCACTTTCAATCCGTGACCGACAGAGGAGCGTCTTGGCGGCAAGGATTTAAATCTTTAACAATGTCTGGGATAAGAAAATCTAAAGTGTGGATCATGTACACCATCAGAAAGGATATTCTCCAAGGCTGGATTTAGCATCAGGAAAACCAGTCTTTCACTCTGTCTGTGTCCGTTGGAGTCTTTTGTGCGCGTGGATAAAATACATTCTAAAACACTTAACGTGAAAAACGTTTAACGACTCAATCTCCTAAAATAGTCAAATAAAAAATATAGGAGGAACGCATTGCGTTCATATTCTGGGTTCATCTGCACATAAAGTGTGTAGGCTACTGTGTACATTAAGCCACGTTAAAGTGCCTTTTAAGCGTTTTAAAAGCTTTTTTCACGTTAAAGGTACAATATGCAAGAATTTTTGCCGCTAGAGGGCGCTACATTCCAAACAACAACAACAACGGCGTAGCTTGATGACGATGTGAAGGAGCGTGGAATGATGGGAACTGTCGTTTTAAACTCCACCGTGGATGTAAATCAGTCAGACGGGAATCGAAAAATCATGTTCATGGATGATGAGGCTAAGTTCTATTTTTATAAATGTTGCATTTAATGACATGCTTTTTGTGGCGAGGGGGGCGTGGTTCAGCGCGGTCTGTGATGGGAGAGAGAAGAGACGAGCAAGTAGGTCAAGTGCAAATGCACCTGTGTCTTATTGCAGTGATCGGCGTGGAGAGACCGCTTATAAGCCGCGCTGGAACGAGAGAGAGAGACTGGAGAGAAAATTGGACGCAGAGGAAGAAAACCGGTGGATCCGAGCTCTCATTTTTTAACTGTTTTGTGCCGTCGCGGTTGCCACGGTGAATGCGCGTTGTGCGCGGCTTTTGTTTGTTTTGCTTTATTTTAATAAAGTACGAGTCCCAGTCACGACGACGCGTCTTCTTCCTTCCTGACTCTTAAACCTCATCACACTTTTATTTCATTAAAATGAATTAACCGCAAGAAAAGTAAGGTTTAATACTTCATAGATGTTACTGTATTTGTTGAATTCATTGTTGTGATAACGCTGCGCAGTTTTACATGTTCTAAACAATTGTTGTAAAAGTACATTCGAACATGCCCACATCATTTGCCAAAATACTGATTAATCTTTATGTATAACACATGCTATGTTTATTTACATGGCCATAAACACCAGACGTGATAAACAATGTCAATAAACTAAACACAAATCTAAAGCAATAATACTTTCCTTACATAAACATAACTATTACCGAATGCTACATTTGGAAAATATAAAATTAAGCATGCTTTTCGACAGAACCAGCTGCAATCGGTAAAGAATAATTGTGTCCCATAACGACTGCAAGAAACAAGCTAAAGTTTGTAGCTTGATAGACGCTACAACTACAACTTCCGCATTTGTCCAGGACTCCACGCAGTACGAGCGGAAACCGAGGGTGACGCGGATATGACGCAATTGACTGGCGACTCCCAGCTCCCCCCTGCTCTAACGCCCCGTTTCCTTGGTTAAAATCGCAATTTTCTCACGATTTAAAAATAGTTGGAAACATTTGGGATATTGTAAGTAATCAACTTAACAAAATATATAACACTGGCCTTGAGATTTTGGGATATTTTAATGCAAAATTCTTACATATTGTACCTTTAAGCATTTTAGAATGTCCCGTGGAAAACCAACTTGTTAACGTTGGCCGGCAGAAGTGCGATCATGGTTTTCCTTAATTTTACTATTTTAGGAGATTGAGTCGTTAAACGTTTTTCACGTTAAGTGTTTTAGAATGTATTTTATCCGCGCGCACAAAAGACTCCAACAGACACAGAGTGAAAGACTGGATTTGTTCTCTCGATCAGGTATCGGGTACAAGTGATTTCAAAACTTTTCAGCCGGTTCTAATTAGATTTTTGGATGCTGTGAACATTTTTAGCTAAAAAGACTGCGACTCCAGTTTAGCATTTATTGTTGTTTCTGCAGTTAAAGGAACACTCCGACTTTTTGAGACTTTAGCTTATTCACATTATCCCCCAGAGTTAGATAAGTCCATACATACCTTTTTCATTTCTGTGCGTTCTGTAAGTGTTATTTGACGCACCCACCGCTAGCCTAGCTTAGCACAAAGACTGGATGTAAATGGATAGTGTTAGCATAGTAATCCCAATAAGTGACAAAATAATTCAAACATTTTCCTATTTACATGTTGTGATCTGTATAGTCACAGCGTGTACAAAAAACAAGGCTATATGAGACAGAGACCATTTTTAATCGTATAAATACTGGGAACTATATTCTCACTCGGCGTAGGAGCACAGCTAGCGTTACTTGGGCGGAGTGGCTACTTGGGCGGAGTGATCAGCGCAGCACACGAGACGCCCTGTTCTGTTGATGGTTCCGTAAACAAAACAAACGTGACTAACTCGCTAGACGTGACTCATGATCATGGCTGACTTTGAGGAATTGTCAGACTCAGAGGAATTTTACTGTGTATCAAACCAAGATCCCGAACCATATAGGTTTGAGCCAGAATACACAGACGAGGAGTTACAAACTTTGGAAGCTGTAAGACAAGATGTCGAACAGATTGATGTCGAAGGGAGAATCAGAACGAACACGGACTGGTGGTGTAAATGTGGAACATGCCAACCTATGCCCACAGAAACCGAGTGTCTTTGTTGTAATGAATGGGACCGGGTATTGCCATCAATGTCAAGGGCTGATGACAATCAAAATATTTGCGTCACTTCCACGGAAGATTTCTCTGCCCTAATACACCCGGCAGTTGTCGTTTTTTTTCCCCAATGTGACAAGATCAACTGGAAGAAACGCCCCATGCTGAGTGAACCTAATGGTCAGCTGTCCACCAAGTAAGTGATTTTGTTATAATGATCATTCATAGTTCAATGAAATTGTAGTATTGCCATTGCATACAGTGTGTCTCGTGTGGGCGTCTCGTGTGCTGCGCTGATCACTCCGCCCAAGTAGCCACTCCGCCCAAGTAACGCTAGCTGTGCTCCTACGCCGAGTGAGAATATAGTTCCCAGTATTTATACGATTAAAAATGGTCTGTCTCATATAGCCTTGTTTTTTGTACACGCTGTGACTATACAGATCACAACATGTAAATAGGAAAATGTTTGAATTATTTTGTCACTTATTGGGATTACTATGCTAACACTATCCATTTACATCCAGTCTTTGTGCTAAGCTAGGCTAGCGGTGGGTGCGTCAAATAACACTTACAGAACGCACAGAAATGAAAAAGGTATGTATGGACTTATCTAACTCTGGGGGATAATGTGAATAAGCTAAAGTCTCAAAAAGTCGGAGTGTTCCTTTAAAAAGACAAAGTTGAAAATTCTGGCTACTATCGTTATTTTAATAATTTCTTTATTTTAATTGTATTTATTGATCTGTCAGGGTTATCTAATCTAACTATTTGTGGCTTGTGTTTTGAATATTATGTTCCCCTGCACTTTAGGCATTTTGCACACATTTGCTCCTCATATTGTGACTTGATTCTGATTTGATTCTGATTTATTTCGTTTTGTATTTTTATTTATTAGAAAGGTATATTCTGTTCATATTTAATTAATTGTTTATTTTTTCGGTGCATCGATGTTGTGCTGTACTTAGAGCCTGCTTGCACAGGTAATTTAGCCGATTAAATATTTTTTTTTGCATGTGAAATGCAAATCCTGTCTGCAGTGTGGCCTTTCTGGAGTTATGTTATTTCTTAGTTTTATTGATCCAAAATGTTTTTATACATTTTCTTCTATATCTTTGTGTGATTTTCTGTACATCGCGGCTTTGAAATGTTAAAGCCCCGCCCCCACACACATGATTCGACTATTAGTCGACTATAGGCAAGACTTGACAATTCTGATTCGACTATGAAAATCCATAGTCGGGGACACCCCTAATGCAGATATACAATAAAACACAAATTAATTGCTCTTATCTGTTCATTGAAATAATAATATGACAGTATAGGTATTACACAAGGGTAATTTATTATTTTATTCTCTCTTACGGTCATTGTGTTGCTTTCAATATTTGACTTTAATCTAAATTACACTATAGCTACATGGCTTACCTTTGTTGTTAGGCATGGTGTAGTGCCACTTCAGTCCAGCTATTAGTATTTGAACCTATGAGGACAGAAAAATGAAAAGGGCAACCATTAGTTATAGATGTTATGGGTGACATTTGTTATTGTCCATCTATTATCTATGTTATTTAACAGGCCAAAGCAGACGCTTTTGTCCAAAGCGATTTTCTGAATAACTTTTTTATATGACTGATTCGTCCATTTCTCTTGTGATGTAGATAACAGTTAACGCCATTTTGTGGTTATATTCGGCGACCATTAACGTTATACAACATCATGTGCATCAATTAACCAGAGGTGGGTAGAGTATCCAAAAACTGTACTCAAGTAAAAGTACAAGTACTTATAGAAATATTTACTCAAAAGTAAAAGTAATAATATCTATCTATCTATCTATCTATCTATCTATCTATCTATCTATCTCTATATCTATATATGAAGACTTCAGATGCAAAAGCCTCTGAGTGCCATCTGAAACTTTCTTCTAAAACAAGCAATTTTTATCGAGCTTGTATATTTAAGTTCAGTAATTTCACTTTAATGACAATTACTAGGTACTTTTCATTGCCATTTAAGTGAAATAACTGAACATAAACATACAAGCTTGATAAAAATGCTCTTTTAGTAGAAAATTTCAGATGGTACTTAGAGGCTTTTGCATCTGACGTCGTCATATATATAAAATTATATATTTTTTTATTTAAATGACTATTATTATCATAAGTAGATAGGCTATCTTTGCAACAAAAAACAGAAGAGACAAGCATTATTTCTGCCATCTGTAGCCCGAAAATCATTGCCTGTCCTTTGGTTTGTATAATAGTAACTTATACAACTACATTTGGATTATTAGACATGTAGAAATAAAGTGAATCTGCAGAGTGTTGCATTCAAAGGCATGTAATTGACACAGAGAAGAAAGAGTTAAAACTCTCCACATGTGCTCGCGCTCATGACTGCTACTGAACATCTGAACACAAAAGTACATCGACAGATCTTCTTCTGTCTGTTCTCCAAAATATAATCAAATGTATATTTCTGCAAGCATGTTTAAACTGGTTAACTGTGTCTACGGCAGGCAAAGGCATTCGTTTTCAAGTCGAGTTCGCACCCCACTGCGCAACAATACACACAAACTACCGCGGGACGGCGGGTGTTCATAAACTATGAACAATGGTAGCTTATTTAATGTATAAGTTAATGTATATGTCCAAAAAACGGGTAATGTCATACTTTCTAGTAATAATCTGTTTGGTTGTAAAATGTATGAAATCGAATATATCGTCCTGTGGAATCATTCATTCACAGACAGCATACGTTCAACTAATAAAGATCTTCATCGCTGGCAAAAATATGATGCATTTGAAGATATTTAGAAATAATAATTAGAATAATTATTAATATTGACAGTTGCTATTAAATGGTTTACCTCATCCTTTAGAAAAGGTGCAGTCGGCAGGCCATCTCTCTCTGAACTCCTCAACTACTGTAAATACATAATGAGCAAACATCTCATTTGATATGAAAAAACATAGTTGATTATAAAAATGATAAATACCAGACATGTTCACAAGTCCCTAAAGGCCAAGTCCAAGTCTTTGTACCTAAGCAATATTTAAACAATATTTATTTCAGGAAACCTAGTTATTGTAATTATCAGTGTTTTGAACTTTCAAAACGGATTTCTACTTCAAAAATTTATAATACAGCACATCAATTATTACTTAAATCATTTATTAATGAATGAATTTATAATAAATGTATTCACAATATATAAAATACATAACATTATGTCATTTGGAATGCAGGGAGAGTCACCACGAAAAAACTAAAAAAAAAAAACTAAACCTGGTGTGTATTTTGAGCTATTTGAGTTGCCGTAGTTTGCTGTAGTTCTAGGCAGTGATGGGTAATGTAGTCTTCCAGAGAGCGCCGGCGGTAACAAACCCTTTGTATAAACAAGCGATACAGTGAACAACACAAAGAACAATATTCCCGTCAGTGTGTCGTTAATACACACCAGTGACTCTTTAGAAACGCTGGATTGAATAGGCAGGACACCGCTAGTTAACAACAGCATTGACAAAAGCACCCAAAAGTGTGCGAAATCGGCAGCACTGGTGAATTAGATCAGGCCATCAGTTTGGGAAGAGCACAATATACATCATATATGACAAATAACATACAGTCGATTATAAAAATGATTAACACATACCAGTGATTCTTTAGAAACGCTGAATTGAAGGCAGGACTCCGCTACCGACTTCAAAATTCCGGCCAGTTAATACAGGGTGTCTACAGATATAAACAAGTTAAATTTAAGACTTTTTAAGACCTTTTTAATGCCACTTTGAATTAAATTTAAGACCAAATTTAAGTGATGGAAATACACATTATATTGCATGCGTATATGTAATATTTAACCTAAGTAATTGAAATAATTTAATATTAACTACTTGTTTATTGAACTAAAATCAATGTAACATTTGCAATCGTGAGAATATTCAGCAAAATAGCTCCCGTCATGTTATGTTACTTAACTATATCACATGTTATAAAAAAAATTAAAAAAATCAACATTTAGAATTTTTACCTCAGTATGTTTCTTCTGTGAGCTTTTTTATGTGTGCCGTTATGCTCATTTGTTTTGATTTCTTACTATAAAATCTATCACAAAGACAAGCAGAGCGAGCCTCAACAGCGTTACCAGAAAAAGCCTACATTAGCATTATCAATAGCTGTTTAAGTAATAAAATCTGAATCATTCTCGCGATTCGATGCTTCACTGGTTATTTGACGGACATTAGGTCCGTCAGACTGGAGAAATTTTAGCGGTAATGTGACCAGAAATATTTAAGACCTATCGAAAATGAATTTAAGACATTTTAATACTTTAAGGCCTTTTATTAGGAACATTTTATTTAAGACTTTTTAAGGACCCGCGGCCACCCTGAATAACCAAAATACAATAAAATATATCCAATAAAATATATATTTTAAAGTTAAATAACCAAAATACTATGTTTGATAGTTATACTTATAATTTTGTTTCTATTACATGCAGTTCTAACTTGAGCTCTTAGCTCTCCGGTTAGAATATTGGCTTCTTACTGACCCTTTAAAGGGATACTCCACCGAAAAATGAAAATTCTGTCATCATATATTCACCCTCATGTTGTTTCAAACCTGTATGAATTTCTTTCTTTTGCTGAACAGAAAGGAAGATATCTAGAAGAATATCAGTACCCAGACAGTTTTAGATACCATTGACTTCCATAGTATATCTTTTTCTTACTATGGAAGTCAATGGTATCTAAAACTGTCTGGTTACTCACATTCTTCTAGATATCTTCCTTTCTGTTCAGCAAAAGAAAGAAATTCATACAGGTTTGAAACAACATGAGGGTGAGTATATGATGACAGAATTTTCATTTTTCGGTGGAGTATCCCTTTAAGAAACACAGAACTCACTCTTGCACTCACACTTACAATCTCTCTCTCTCTCTCACACACACACACACACACACACTCAGATATGTGGTTTATGAGGACTCTCCATAGGCGTAATGGTTTTTCTAATGTACAAACTGTATAATCTATCCCCCTACACTAACCCTACCCCTAAACCTACCAATCACAGATTTAGTATGTTTTTTAAGCCGTTTGGTTTAGAAGGACACATATGTCCTCATAAACCATGTTTACGTTGTAATACCCATGTCATTATACACATTTGTGTCCTCATAAACCATATACAACACACACACACACACACAATAACAATATGCTCTGACAGGAGGAGGACAGAGTAAAGGTACACAGGACCTACAATTTCCACACTTTTATTAGCCCCGGGTCTAGCCGGACAGCCTGTGTGTGTGTGTGTGTGTGTGTGTGTGTGTGTGTGTGTGTGTGTGTGTGTGTGTGTGTGTGTGTGTGTGTGTGTGTGTGTGTGTGTATGTGGTGTGGTCATTGAAAATGTGTTCAGATATATATTCTTCACAGAAAATGAGCCAAGACCAATGAGTCTGAGTTTGAAAAAATAATGAATCGTGTAATTTTTCTCTTGATAAAAAATGAAACCGGGTCCTACAGACCCGAACACCATACAAGGGTTAAAACGACACTAACGAGACGCTTAACAACACAGCGTACAAAACAAACATTTTATATAGATATCATATTCTAATTAAATGAATACTTACAATCACAGAAATAATGTCCTTGGCGATGATCAATTTGCTGCCGCCGCAGCTGCTGCTCGTGTCCGAAAGCTGAATCATACGTGTAACAGCTGTTCTAAATAAGCTACATCTGATTGGTTAATAATAATCCTATTTCAGTATCTTGCCGCACTATTGGCTCGACTGATATAGTAGGCAACCGCGTTTGCCTGCATATTTACGGGTCGTGCAATATAATTTCGGGGGAACATGTGCAATAAATGGGAGTGGCAACACTTTTCATATCGTTGAGAATAAAACAACCGTCCCAACTTTACAAATCCAGGTTCTCCCTCCATGGGGATCATCCATTTCGAAAAGTAAAGCAGATACGGAACCTCGGCCCACGCGAGATGCAATGCGATTGGTTGCTGGACCAGCCAATGGAATTAATATGTGTAATATTAATATTTAAAATTGCCTAGTCATTAGATTTGTGAATTCTTTTTCTGAAAAACAAAATTATATCATTAATCTTTTAATTATTGTGGCGAAGTTTTATATCCATAAGACAAAAATTACTCAAAAGAAACCCTCCTATATTACCTTTTATAACACTGATCTCACAATATACTTAGAATATCTTTTAAACATGAGATCATAAAACAAAAAGCTTATAAAAACAATACAAATTTTAAAGCTTTTCAAATACATATAACTAGCCTGATATTATAAACTTTAATTTCTGTATTTATTATTTATTTTATTATTATCATGTACATTTATACTTTAGTTGTTGTTGTTATTCTTTGGTTTATACATTTTGAATTGTATTTACAGTGCCTTGTATTCATTTTGTTTTTTGTTGCATTGTAGGCTACTTGAAATGTTTGTAATTTAACTAAATAAATAAAAAGCACAATATGTTATGTATACCATACGTAATAAGATATATTTCTAAAATCAATACTTTCAATATTATAATATTATATATTATATGACGTTACTGTCACAAAAATAGCTTTAATGGTTCTGTTTTTTTGTTTTTTTTAAGCAAGTCTGGAGGCTAATGAAATGAAACAGATGAGAATCATTTTCCCATCTAAATACAGTTGATTTTATTGTAATGTGATGAATCAGAAAAATAAACAAATATAACATTCGCTTAGGCCGTTTTTTAAATGGACCAAAACAAAGTGAAACCAACGTAACAATTTGAAGTGACCAGACCACTGACATTGATAATAAATATTATTAAAAAAATATATAAGATGGCACCACAAGACGACGTTCACTTGCAGAGCAAATTTAGCACGTTTATAGTTAACTCAACTGGGTAGCAATTGTGAACAATTTTAATAGAGAATTCAAAAATAATTTGGATTTCTTCACCACTACTACTAACCGGTTGGATGGTGTATTTGTGATATTGAAATCTGATTGGCCTTGATATATATGCGGAAAAGGGCCAATTTAATTATTAATTTATATGATGTCCGATTTATTCTCTCTTGTGCCTTTTTGCGCACATTTTCCACGGGTTTTAATAATAAAACTGGTCTGAAAGAATGAAAATCATATTAAAGAAAACGTCAACATTAAGGTTGCAATAATTTAATAAATCAGAGTCGATGTGCGCGTGCATGCGTGGTTCGAATTTTAGTTGCTATGTAGGTTATGAATTCTGACTGCATATATATTTACACTCGAACCGGTCGCTGTCTGGGCGTGCGTGCATGTTATGATTCAAATGTTAGTTGCTATGGCGACGCGTTTTATGAATTCTGCGATCTGCATGTATCTCTCTGCTCAACGATCGACCGCTGTCTGTTGGTTGAGAGACGAGGCGAATTAACAGACTGACTTTTGCGGAGAATTTTCTGGCCGAAACTTGCTACTTTTAAGCTTTTCTGGATTGCTGAGAAGAGACTTATATTCTTGAAGGACATCGGAGGATATATCCTTTTTGAAAAAGGATATATAATTTAATTATATTATATAATTCATATAATTTCTTATAATACTTTTGTTTGCTATTTTTTTTCAGGGGAGTAACGTTATTTCTGAGGAGATTTCTATTGTATTGTATTGTCTTGTATTTTGTTTGTACCGATTTTATTGCAGTTTGGAGGAGGTTGGCGATGGCTCGTAATTTCATGATGGGCGAAAGAGGAAGTGAGTGCTTTAATTTTTAATTTATTTGTTATGGTGTGTTGTAACGCTACAATGACTGACTGATCACATTTGATCCCATTTATTTGATTCATTGCATGTGAAATAAACTTGAATTGAATTTGAGTAACTTAACTGAAGTAAAAATCTGTAATTGACCGCACAGACATTGATTATTGATTATTATGATTAAACTAACGTTATGTGATATGTGAAATATTCCATCCTAAGAGCACTGGAGATTCAGGAGAGCTGCTTTCGGTCAGACGGCTGGTCAGGAGGTTTGGAGGCCCGATTCTGATGACCGTGATCAGGATCCGCTGCCCAGAGATGGACAAAGTAAGTTACACAATTTCCTTACTTGAGTGAAAGTAAGTTACAGATACTTCTGGTCAAATATTACTCAGTTACAAGTAAAAGTTGAAAAGACTGATTTTTACTTGAGTAAAAGTACAGAAGTACTTGTTTTTAAAAGTACTTAAGTATCAAAAGTAAAAAGTAAATGTCAATGCATTGTTTTATTATTGTTTGTAATACTTACAGTACCTTATGCCTCTGAATCTATGCCTGCCTACCTACCCACCCTCATATCAATATATCATTTATTTCTAGAACACAGGTCCTGTAGTGGGATTGAATGTGAGATTGAATAAGTGCTCTCAATAACGTCCACAATAGTTTCGGGCTGTTCCCTCAAATAGTGCCCTATTTAAAGATTTTTGGCTTTTAGGATGAATATGTCAGCCACTGTTATAAGCTAGTGTGCTCCAAAACAATGACAAAATGAGCATTTAAAAGACCAAACCCAACATTGAAAATGAAAGTCAGATTGATGTCAGAATCCAACTACTTTCTACTCAAGGACCTTGACAGAAATGTAACGTTAGTGGAGTAAAAAGTATGATACTTGTCTTTCAAATGTAGTGAAGTTAAAGTAAAATGTTTCCAGAAAAAATAGTACTCAAGTAAAGTACAGATACTCAAAAAGTGTACTTAAGTACAGTACTCAAATAAATGTACTTTGTTACTGTCCACCTCTGCCGCTGCCAGACCTGACCCAGAGCCAGGATCGTCCTGGATATTTACCATCTCTGTCTTCTGAGTTTTCTGTTTCTGTGTCCACAGATCAGGCTCACGGGACGAGGGCGAAGCAGAACCCAGATGTTGGACGTCCGTCCACTTCATCTAACCACTCTCGCAGAGGTCAGAATAGGCTTTTAATAAAGATGTAATGGCTTAGTTTCTATTTCTATTTTCAATGGCTGATTTGTCAACTAAACCAACTAAAGTAACGATAACACTTTATTTTGATGGTCCCTTTTGAACATTCTGTCGACTATACGTAACTTTGCAACTACATGTCGACTAACTCTCATTAGAGCATCGGTAGACTCTCTCCTTAATATCTGCAAACTCTTTATTGTAATGCTCCACCAACAGACACTTGTACTGACAACAAGTAACTTTTCAACTACATGTCAACTTATTCTAACCCTACCAGTCTACTAATACTCTACTAATACAGGGTCCCCGCGGATCCTTAAAAAGTCTTAAAAGGTCTTAAATTCCATTTTTTTTTATTTAAGGCCATAAAAAGTCTTAAAAAGTCTTATTTTTACTTATGAAAGGTCTTAAATTTTAAAAATGACACTTTGACTTAGACTTATCTAAATGCTTTCGAAATTAAAACTATCTAATTAGCGTAGGCCTACGTATTATTATTTTTATTTCTATCTTTGTCATCTTTGTGGATTTGCTTGTTCACGTGACAATTCGCGTCACTTACGGCAGTATATTAGCCTATCTGTCTCCTGCACGCGAGAGGAGAGAAGAAAACGAGTAAATGTCAGTTCGATTGTAAGTTAATTCTTTATGTGCTTAGGAGTGTGCAATATTGTCTATGAACTATGATGATATTTTAATCATTGTTTTAACTATGTACGAGGCACTGCGAGTGCGAGCTGACATCGCGTTTGTCTCTCAGGCTTGCTTTCACTGCGTGATGTGTAAGTGCAGTTATAGATGTCCCCAAATTAGTTTTTGTCTTATATTTATATCATATTATGTTGTTATATTAGAATATCACATGATCAAGAGTGCCGTTTTCCTTTGCACAATTGCAAATGTGCTATTTATTTTATACAACAGTTAAATTAACAATAAAGTTAACATTGTGAGTTACTTTTTGGACACAATATTGTCAATTTTCACTTTATATCGCCGACGAGAATTTCATAATGAAGCCGTAGTCCAACAGACAGATTTGTTTTTTACTGAAATCCGCGTTTTGAACGAATCATTTTAACGATTCAATGAACAATCACTTGTTTTCCGAATGAATCAGCCATTTGAACCATAGACTTCATATAGATAGACGCCCTATCGACCGCTACTGCCTACTGGCGCGGGCGAGCCGTGGGGCCGCCATCTTAGACCGGTCACTCGCTCCACTCAGTGTAATCTGTATGGCAGGTGCAATGAGCTGTCAGCGCATTTAATTAATCATATCTCACTGAATACCGAACTGATTTTCACGCGGGTTTGTTTGCTGCAAAGGTCATTCATGTCTATTATACAGGACACATGGTTCGGCGTATTTTAATATTCATAGTAGGCTTAACAGTAATATAATATTCTGATATAAGATATAAAGTGACCAGACGTCTAAAATAAAAATATGTGATGTAGGATATAAGCTATTTTATAAATCACACACTATAAATATGATAAAGAAGCAGAAACAGATAGTTACAGTAAAGTAAGATATTTTAATAAGTTGAAGAAACGTGTGTGTTTTACATTTACATTGCTTCCTGATATCACGTGCGCAAACACAAATAACCTATATTTATATATATATATAAAACAGTTATGTCCGGTCGAACAATGTATGAATTAACTTAAGATTGGATTGCGGTAAAAGTAAGTTTCGTGCCTCTTACAAGTGCTTTCGAACTTCTTGCTGATCTGAATGGTATGTGGAAAACACTTGAGTTGAGGGAGGGAGAAAACACGCAACTGAATGCCTTTTCAAGCGTCTCAATACTTGAAAAACCACAGGAAACTACTTTTAAACACGAAATTACTTGATTTACAGAGGGTCTATTCGCACGTTTATAAACGTTAACGTTACCTGAGGTAATTTTCCTGGACCTTTTTACAGAAGGTAAAAGTCGCCGTAATCTTTACTGACATTGTCCGAAATGATTACTGAGATGCACATTCGGACGGGACTAAAATAACCGAGAAGCTCTTGTAATTATTACTTTACCCCACCTCTCCATGTCAGGTGAACACCAGCTGGTGCAGTAAACATTGCCTAGCTAACGTTAGCTGGCTACGATATCAGTACAGTAATATCAAAGATCCTTGCTCCTTCTCAATTATCTGGTAATATTCTATTCACAAAATACAACCAATAGTACGGTAATGTTAAAAGTAATCCCCCGGGCCCTATTTGCGATGGTCCGTCGATTAGAACAGGAAAATACTCCACAGTGCTCTAGCATCTTCACTGCTGCCACACAACGAAACTAGGAACACGACCGGTTTAAGATGGCGGCCGCATTTCTCAGTGCCCAGCGGCCAATAGGGCATCTAGTCTCTATATAATATCTATGGTTTGAACAAATCGGTTGAATAAATGACTCCAACAACTCGCTTATTAAGACAGTGAATTGCCGCCACCTACTGGTAGTTTTAGTTTCATATTTAAAGTATTCTTTAATTAAAACATTAAAAAACTGTACAGTAAATCATTAAATAATTTTAAAATATCATCTAATTATTATCGACAAAACGTTGAAAATATCGAGACATATTTTTGTCAATATTGGTCTTAAAAAGGTCTTAAAAAGCCTTAAATTTGACTTTAAAAATTGTGCAGGTACCCTGTAATACTCTAATGAGAGTTAGTAGACATGTAGGTGCAATTTTACTTGTAGACAACTGAATGTCTGTTGGGAGGAGCATTTGAATAGTAAAATGTAAGTTATATCATTATGTCATTGCTTAATTTGATGTCAGAGATGGGTCTAATAGTTGTTTTCATTAGTTTTTTCTTCATTTCAGAGAAAGCTCCAGAACGTCTTTGGCTCAGGATCTGGAAGGCTACGAAGGGTGTTTTCAGCTGCTGTTCCGGTAGTGCTGTGACTGAACCATCGTCACCTTCTCCAGATCACTCCGGCGTCAAGCCAAATAATGGTAAATCATTATTTCTCCAACATTATTTTAAACAGTATTATCTTGTTTTCCACTCAAAATAAGGCTTGTTTTTACAGAATATTAAAATTATTTCCCCCATTATAATATTATTTTCTCGACCAGCGCTGACATTTTTTAGATAAAACAATGGATCTAGCAACAGACACTCTACTGAATATAAGTAACTTTTCAACTACATGTCAACTTATTCTAACCCTAACGGTCTACTAATACTCTAATGAGAGTTAGTAGACATGTGCAGTGTTACTTATAGACCAATTATAGGTTTGTAAACATCCGGGATGTGTGCGCATATCGTGGTTGCAGAAAGACCCGTTTAACAGCTGATCCTTACACGGATACGGATAAGAATAATACTAATAGCTCGATTTAAAACATTTTATATTTAATTTTTCGTAATGTTCTCCGCATATTTTTTTGATCACTTTTGGTCCCGACATGCGCAGTAGAACCTGCGTGACGCCGTGTGACGTAGGGTGATAATTCCCCTATAGACTCATAGAATGTCTTAAAGGGACCAAAATAAAGTGAAACCAATTTTTTCCAACATTCATCTGACATTTTCGGAACATTCCGAGAACATTCAAAAGTAACGTTCCCATAATGAAAAATTATAAAATAGAATGTTCCTTTAACCAAGATAAAACATTTTTGAAACGTAAAAAAAAACTGGACGTTTTGAACGTTCAGGGAACATTTAGAAATAATGTTTTCTTAATTGAATGGGAATGTTAGCAAAACGTTCTCAATAAGGCATGAGCTCGATGGCTGTCTGACACACACCAGAAACACACGCACAGAAAGCCGCTTCACAGACAGCATACGATCCAGAAAAGAATTCAATTTCACCACTTATTTCTCTTGAATTGTCAAAAACATGCAAAATTGTCAAAATGGCTGTCGTGCCGAGCATTACAGAGTCGGTTATGTCATAAATAAGACATTGCTATGCATAATAAATGTCAGTGTTTAATAAAATATAAATATATATATATATTTAGATATGGCCCATATGATCTTTACCATTACAAGAACTGAGCCACATGTGCCAGAGTTGGCCAAATGAAGCCTGGAAATGTATGTTTTCTTTTTAATTAAAGATCAGATAAAATAAGAAAAATAACTTTAGCGTTGAATCAGAATCACCTCGTAATCGTGATAATAGTGGAATAAAATTACTATTAATATTGTGAAATAATATGTTGGGACATTTATGCAGGCATTAAGCAGAAGTCAGGTGGATAGCGTGAACAATTCCCATTACTTTAGATTTGTAACTTTACAGATAAGATTTGAATAGTAAAATATAAGTTATATCATTATGTCATTGCTTAATTTGACGTCAGAGATGGGTTTAATAGTTGTTTTCATTTGTTTTTTCTTCATTTCAGAAAAAGCTCCAGAACGTATGAAGGAACCTGGTCGTTTCCATAAGCTCTGGAAGGGTGTTTTCAGCAGCTCTTCCAGTGATGCTGTGACTGTTGTGGAGCCTTTTATGCCTGAACCATCATCACCCACTCCAGATCACTCCGGCGTCAAGCCAAATCATGGTAAATCATTATTATCTCCAACATTATTTTCAACAGTATTATCTTGGTTTCCACTCAAAATAAGGCTTGTTTTTAGAGAATATTAATATTATTTCCCCCCATTATAATATTATTTTCTCGACCAGCACTGGATCTAGCAAGCTAATAATTGTCTTTTACATTTTTTTCATTATTTTTAAACTTTATTAAAGGAGACATTTCAATTGATAGAAAAAGCTTTTAAGAATATAGAATAGACTTCTCGTCTCGTTTTCGTCAGGTGATAACGGTTCGTTGACGACAATATCTCGTCATAATTTTCCTTGACGAAAGCAACACTATGTACTGTAAATGTGTCTTATGGTGTGACATAAAAAAAACGAAGAAAAATAATACTCCTAATACAAATAGCATGAGAGATATTTATTTTCATTGTTAGACACTTATTTTCATATAGTGTTTATGTAGTGTAGGAACGGATTATGTCATGGTTGTGCCCTGGGCATGGATGTGTTTGGGTTCCTGTCATAGTTTTAACAAATATGCCTTGTATAATTTGTAAAACACTTTTTTAATTATAACATGATAACATTTTTATTGTAATTATAACAAAATATAAAATATCTTCCACTTAAAACAATAATACATGTTAAATAAAAAAAACTAATTATAACGAATAGGCCGTAACGTTTTCCAGCTCTGGGAGAGACTGCGACATCAAACATATACTATCATACTGTATAGTACAAGGTTTAAAACATTTAAATAGACACATCAAGTAGTGTGAATGTGTGTGATTCAGTATCTTATAGTTGAGATTAGGCTCTTGACAAGTGATTTCTGAGAGACGCACAGAGAGACGGCAGCGCGGCTGGTTGGTTTCATTCATAGCCTATAGTTCACACTCATTTGTGTTTCATATAGTGGTTTAAAAAGTTTAAATAGACTCTTCAAGTAGTGTGAATGTGTGTGATTCAGTAGCTTGTAGTTGAGATTAGGCTCTTGTCAAAAGAAAAGTAGAAAATGTGCAGTATGTAGTATTTTCAAGTATTTTATTTGATCGGCTGTTATTGATAAAGCTCTGATTTCTGAGACTCATAAGGCAGCGCGATTGATTTGTGATCATGCTGTGCTCATTTCAGTCATAGAGTTCACACTTGTTCACATCACACACTCATTATTGAGTAGTTTATTAGAGGTTTATACAGAGCTCTCAAGTTGTATCAAGAGTTTGGAGTGAGATCTGTTAGGGGACGAGCCACCCACATATTTGCAGCAGCGGCCCCTCGGCCCCACCAAATTCGCTTCAATTTTTGCTAGCAGTTCAATTTTACCTATTGTTTATAATTGACCAGCATAAATGGAAATTATAACAATTGGTAAATCTGATAATTGCAATATACTCCACTGTTCTTTAAGATATTTTGAGATAAAAACACATCTTCTTTTATGCCAGGTCCCTCCAAGATGAAGCAAACGCCGGACAGAAATCCTGTGGATCATGAGATGATGATGTGCCTGCCAGGCCAGGTCTGTGAAGATCTGTGTGTGCCAGGTCCATCCAAGATTAAGAAAACACAGCATGCAGATCCTGTGGATCCTGAGCTGCCGCCTGTGCCAGATGCCTCCAGTTGTGATCTGGATGACAGTGAGTCATTATTACCTTTGTTTCATGAAATTTCTGCCATCTGTTATTTTCTACTTTTCTACTAGGCTATAATTCTCATACTCTGACATCACGTAAAGTAACTTTGATTTGCAGAAGATCAGAAATCAAAAGACTGAAGTCTTTTAAGATTCTTTAAATGGATATTTTATTTTTATTTGATGTATTTCTGTGCTATAGTTTATTTTTAAATGTAGTTATATTTGCATATTTGTATATTTACAGTAGGCATAATTCATGGCCATTTCAGCCTGATGTTTCTGGTGTTAGTCTTCATTTTTCCTTCTCTACTCCTGTTGGCTCCTCAAATATGCATTTAAATGTTTTGTTTGTTTGTTTTGTTAAACACCATTTTAAAAACCCATATATTTATGTAGTGAAGTCTGATGGTTGAGAATTCTTTCTGTTTTTCTTTTTGTTACATTTTTACTGAACTGTACTGTAAATGTGTCTTATGGTGTGACATAACAAAAATTATGAAAAAAAAATCTCATAATAATATACAAATAGCATGAGAAAGATTTATCTTCATTGTTTGACACTTATTGTCCAAAATGTTTTCTTATACTGAAGTATTAGGAGTTCCTTCCACTGGAACTAAGCGGCCAAGCCCAACCCCTGTAAAACACATTTTTAAAATGTATATAAATATATATTTGTATGCTCCTCGAATGTGTATTTCACCAGTCATTCTCGTCATCCTCAGGTTCATTCCTCTCTGAGGTCCATGTTGAGAGGAGATGTAGAGATTCGTTGAGTCTGAGCAGCCGAGACTCGAACAGCGTCGATGGATTGGAGAGCCCAAACCAACAGGGTTTGTCCAGGTCCAACAACCTCAATCCGCACCCGACCCAGACACAGATCCAGGATCTTCCCGGATCATTAACATCTCTGTCTTCTGAGTTTTCTGTGTCCACGGGTCAGGCTCACGGGACGAGGGCGAAGCAGAACCCAGATTGTGGACGTCCGTCCACTTCATCTGAACACTCTCTCAGAGGTCAGAATAGGCTTTTAATAAAGATGTAATGGCTTAGTTTCTATTTCTATTTTCAATGGCTGATTTGTCATTGAAAATAGAAAGTTGAACCAACTAAAGTAACGGTAATACTTTATTTTGATGGTCCCTTTTGAACATTCTGTCGACTATAAGTAACTTTGCAACTACATGTCAACTAACTCTCATTAGAGCATTAGTAGACTCTCTTATTGTGATGCTCCAACAGACACTCTACTGACTACAAGTAACTTTACAACTACATGTCAACTTATTCTAACCCTAACCCTACCAGTCTACTAATACTCTACTAATACTCTAATGAGAGTTAGTAGGCTTGTAGGTGCAGTGTTACTTATAGTCAACCGAATATCTTAAAGGGACCAAAATAAAGTGAAACCAAAGTAACAATTTGATGTGACCACTGACTGATTATTAATATTATAAAAAATATATAAAACATAAACAGTTTTTGATGTCTGAAATGTTCCATCCTCAGGATTCTGGAGAGCTGTTTCCACAGATTCTTCTCTGGGCTTCACGTCATCCTCAGGTTTGTCCAGGTCCAACAACCTCGAAGGGTTTCTGTGTCCTCCGCTGCCGGGTCAAGTTCCTGTCGAGCCAACAGAGTCTTCAGATGGTATATTTAGTATAAATATATATTTCTAAAATGTATAAATATATAAATATATATATATATTTGTATGGTCCTCGAATGTGTTGGAATATTGGTCAAAATGGCTGTCGTGCCGAGCATTACAGAGTCGGTTATGTTATAAATAAGACATTGCTATGCATTTAATAAAAGTCAATGCTTAATATAATATAAATATATTTTAAGATATGGCCCATATGATCTTTGCCATTCCCAGAACTGAGACACATGTGCCAGAGTTGGTCAAATGAAGCCTGGGAATGTATGTTTTCTTTTTAATAAAAGATCAGATAAAATAAGAAAAATAACTTTATCGTTGACACGGAATCACCAGGCTCCGCCCTCGTAATCGAGATAATTGTGAAATAAAATGACTATAATTATTAATATTGTGAATTGAAATAAGATGTTGGGACATTTATGCAGGCATTAAGCAGAAGTCAGGGGGATAGTGTGAAAAATCGCATTACTTTAGATTTGTAACATTACAGATAAGAATTTAACAGTAAAATGTAAGTTATGTCATTATATCATTGCTTAATTTGACATGTGTGTGTCTAATAGTTGTTTTCAATTGTTTTTTCTTTTCAATTCTTTTCAAATCATTATTTCTTATTCTTCTATTATTTTAAACAGTATTATCTTGTTTTCCACTCAAAGTAAGGCTTGTTTTTAGAGAATATTACCATTATTTCCCCCATTATAATATTATTTTCTCGACCAGCACTGATATTTAAAAAAAACAAAACAAACAATGGATCTAGCAAGCTAATAATTGTCTCATATTTTTCTGTTTGTTTTTCAGAGTCCTTTGAGTCTCTCTATAACGTGGGAGAGATGATTGGATCCGGAGGATTTGGCATGGTGTACCTGGGAACACGCAGATTTGATGGCAAAAAGGTCAATCTTACTTAATTGTACAAACATTTTGCTCTTGCAAAACACATTTAAAACAATGTACAGATGGTTTAATACTTAGTGCAAGGTCAGGTGCTTGAATACTGTTAATGTTATTGAAACTGGGTTTTTGTTTTGCAGGTTGCCATCAAGCGGATACGCAAGATAGACAACGATCGTTATCTTAATATTGTAAGTTGGCCAAAATCTGAATGTGTATTGAGTTGTTTAAGTGCAGATTACTGTAGTTAATACACCTGTAGGCAGTGTTGGGAAAGTTCACTTTCTACATGAACTAGTTCAAAGTTCAGTTCACAATTTTAAAATGAACTAGTTCAGTTCATAGTTCATACTCAAAATTTTACTCTGAGTTCACAGTTCCAAAAATGAACTAGTTCGTAGTTCTTTTTTTCCATGTTGCTGCGAGATATAATTTTTCAAAATGATTGCCACAGCCCATATAGAACCACAGACAATTATTTTATCAGTTTTAACACTGAAGCTATGCGTCAGATTTTTCCCATCCTCACCGACCTTGTCATAAAACTTGTTTAAATGATCATACGACGCCTCCTTGCTGCTTTTCGTTTTGATTTGTAACGTAAGTGATGAGTCGTTCATGAACGATCCATTCATTGCGTTTGTCACGTGACAAATGAACGAAAGACTCGGAAGGTAAAGTAATTATTTATGTTCCCTGTAAACGATTTTTGACTGCATTATAATGATTTCTTAATTCAGAATATGATCAAGATTGCGTAGGTGGATGTGTTCTGGGAATTTGCCAGTTAATAGTATAACATTTAAAGCCCATTAAATGAATGAAATGACTCGAAAAAAGATTTGTTCATTTTGATGAACGAGATCGAACAAGAGAGTCAGTAGACACTGGTGGCTGGTGTTGCCAGATTGGGTGTTTTTTCCACTACATATTAAAGGGTTAGTTCACCCAAAAATTAAAATTCTGTCAGTAATCACTCACCCTCATGTTGTTCCAACCCCGTAAGACTTTCGTTCATCTTCGGAACACAAATTAAGATATTTGTGATGAAATCTGAGAGCTGGCTCACTCATCCATAGGCTTCAATGGGATCGAAACTTGCCAGCCCAGAAAAGTTAAAATATTCCACATGACTACAGTGGCTCAACCACAAGCTTATCAAGCGACGAGAATACTTTTTGCGCGCAAAAAAAACAACAAAAATAACGACTTTATTCAAGTATTAATTTTCGTCTGTGTGGGCCTGAATGAATTCACGTAGTGTAACAGTGCAGCGCATCTGGGTTGTACGTCACACGTAGGCTCACTATTGGCCGATGCTGGTCCTGTGTGATGCGTGTATCGTTCAATGAACGCGTTCAGGCACAACACTGGCCGTAGGAAGCATTAGGTGTAAATGTGATCAACAAATAAGCCTAGAGGCACCAAAATAACTTTTGAACACATCTAAAAAGATCAAAGAAAAGTACATTTCAAAATGATAGGTTTTCTTCAGATTTTTACCCAGCTAACCTTCCATCTGCTACTTCTCTCTAGCCTGGGAATCCCAAACCTCTCGTTACTGAAGTGGCGCTGCTGATGATGATGAGGCAAGAACCCATAAGCCCCTTCGTCATACAGCTATACGAGTGGTTTGAAGATCCTAGAGGTTTCACTCTGGTTATGGAGTATCCCAAACCCTACGAGAACTTGCTGGACCTCATCACTCGTTTTCATCATTTGTCTGAAGCAACAGCATGGGACATCATGAGACAGGCTGTGCTGGCAGTGCAACACTGCATCCATCGTGGCGTTTTCCATAATGACATTCATGCGCAGAATTTCCTGTTGAAGAAAGCCCCGCTACAGGTCAAGCTGATAGACTTTGGCTGCGGTCAGCTGTTTAGTAGCGATGGCTACGACAGCAAAATATACATTGGTGAGCATTCTGGGAGTGTGGAAACCTGAATGTAGTGACTTACTAATTATTTGATGCTTTAAAAAAAAAACCTCAACAATGTGCAAATGTCTTTCTTCCAGGAGTTCAGGATTACTGCCCACCTGAAGTCTTGACAGAGCCTCGATTCCACGCCGTCCCAGCAAATGTCTGGTCTCTAGGAGTGTTGCTGTACAAGATGGTGAACGGATGTTCTCCTTTTCACAATAGAACGGAAATCACACGAGCCAAAGTTACATTTAAGAACCCCAAATTATCCAAAGGTGAGTGAATAATATTGATAACATTGATAAACACACACATAAAGCAAAGGCTTTGTACAGAAACAGTTAAAGGTGAAGTATGTAAGATGTTTTATATATAGCTCAACGTATAGCGAGAGTTTGGCGCGAGAGCCGTGGGAAAAGAAATGCCGCTTTAGTGACAGAAGTGAAAGCCAAAATTCACTGCATTTATTCCTTCAAAGATTAAACAGCTCATGAACACGTCAAAGTGAACAGAGCATTGTGATGCGGAAAGGCACATTTTCATAAAGACAAGCGCAACACAGCTGAAATTATTACTAATATGTTGGACCTGAAACATGCCTTCACATGAACCAGTAAGAGCTGCGTTTGTGATGTTTGAGTCGGGGAAGACGCGATGCACGGAAGAAGGGGCCTTTGCAAGAAAATATGTAATATATGTAAAAAATATATATATTTTTGAAAATATGCTTTATTTTGTCATTTATTCCACTCGCTGCCACTAGTGTCGCAGAAACGACATACTTCACTTTTAAACTAACGATAAGGAACATTTTACAGTATATTAATCATGTTTTAGATGCTGTTTTCAAAAATGCCAGGTCACATGGTCATGACTAACCAGCTCTCTCCTTATTGTACAGAATGCAGGGATCTGATTAGCCAGTGTCTAGCGCGGGATCCGACTAAACGCCCGACGTTAGAGCAGATGTTACAACATGAATGGATTAGTAATGGTCTACAGTAGATTGGAGAAGTTCAGGAGATTCACTCCATCAGTTTCAGGTGTGAGGAAGTGTAACAGGCAGAGAAGGATTATTATATGTTGTCTTAAATTCTGGATTATTTGTAGTGAGATTTTCAAATGTGTGTTCATTGTAATGTTCTTGTTATAGTCAAGTCACCTTCATTTATATAGCGCTTGATACTATACAGATTGTTTTAAAGCGGCTTCACTGTAGTAAACAGGAGAATAACAGAATCAGTGAACCAAGCAGAATTCAATTCTGTTCTAGCTCTAAGAAATCATTCATGAGTTGACTTGTTCATATCATCTTTGTATTGGATAGGAAATCACAGCTCACAGGCGGCTGCTCTGCGCGGGTGTGTCCGACTACCACGTACCCGGCCGTCAGCGGACTAGTTCACCGGTTAGCAACCTACAATGCTCTGACAAGAGGTTTGTGTTTAAAAACTCTGGCCAACCAGCTTCTCATCAGCCATTGTCTTTCTCCATCCAAACTATTATTTTTCACCGGTGGGTAACTGATGTTAAAGCAAATGACTCTGATGAAAATTAAAATAAGTCTAAATACGTTTTAAGTGCATCAAGACTTTTAATAACTATTCTCCTGTTTATTGGAAATGTTGAGCTAAATCCCGGGCCTGACTCAAATACTTTTTTGACAACTTTAGGCATATTGCATTTGTGGGGACTATATGCATAATTTGCAAACTATACCAGATTTCTTACCGCTGTACCGCAACCACAGCGTATGTTTTTACCGATAACTCGCAAATATTTTCCCCATTCTAGATTTCCAACCCCGATTATCTTTACTCCCCCATTTTTTCCGATCTTACCCTCTGAAGTATCTTCTTCTAGCCCTTTAGTCAAAACAGTTATAGTACAAAGAAGAAGACCTCATCCAAGAAAAAGTCCAACTAATTTAAGTCAACTCGGTAGCACCAGAGGCTTTAAGATTTGCCATTTAAACACCCGAAGCCTTGTTCCCAAACTAGACGAATTTAAAATCTTGCTTGCGCAGTCGAAAGCACATGTAATGGCAATCTCTGAATCATGGTTAACTCCTAATATTAGGGATGCACCGATCCACATTTTTTCACTTCCGATCCGATCCCGATACCTGAATTTGGATATCGGCCGATACCGATACTATTCCGATACCAGAGCTGTGTTTGCTTTAATATTTTTAGTATCATTATTGTTTATTTTATATGATGCTGAAATAAACTCCTCTCAACAGGCAAGTATGATATGTAGGCCTACATATTTATGCATGTATGGTAAGTATAAGGTCAGAAAAGGAAGTCAGAAAAACAGTAAATCCTGTTAACAGGAAAAATCCCATTCTGAAAACAAATATGCAACTGTAGGTCATGTCAATATTTATTACATTCCCAAAATGTCAAATATTTTGAGTCTTGAAATATAAGAAAAGTGCAAGTGTAAACATCTTACACACACACACACACACACACACACACACACTATCTAAAGGGTGATCCTCGCTCCGATGCTGTAACTCTCTCGATGAATGCTCGATCAACATCAGCCATGTGCAAACAGACAAGCGGATTTCGCCTCAGACGCGCGTCAATTTCGCTTCAAACTTTTGCTTTTTACGAGCGTCAATTTCGCTCTGGGCGCGCGAATGGATTCAAAATATTCAAGCGTCCAACTAGACGCGGCAGACGCGAATTTGACGCGCTATTCGCGTTTGGTGTGAACGCACAGTAACGTGGTGCTTTTTTAAATGTTTGATTGCATTCGTTGTGTTGTACGACGCGACACGCGAGGGAGCTTCAACGAGCTCTGAATTACGGCTTTGCAAACATTGCATTTTGCTGTCTTGCTCTGCGGTGTTTCCAGTGTGAAGAATTTCCACACAGCGGCCGCAAACTCCGGAATGGATTTCCTGAGCGGTGGCGTGTCTCATAACTCTGTGTCTCATTGAGCCGCGCCTCCGTTCAGGAAATCCATTCCGCAGTTTGCAGCCAGCTAGCAGACTAGCCGGCGGGAATCACTTTTGGAGTCATTTCAGCAGACAACGTTAAAGCGCAGACATGACTCAAGGATATCGGATATCTCCGCAGGTTGGATCGGGAAAATCCGATACGTGAATTACGCTGGTATCGGTCCCGATACCGATACTGGATCGGATCGGCCCCATCCCTACCTAATATTCCAGATTCTTTTATGAATTGTATCGTAAAGATCGCATTAGCAAGACCGGCGGCGGAGTGGCCTTCTATGTGAGTCGGAAATATGCACACTTAATATCAAAGTTTGAAACCGAAACTGAAACATTAAAACTGATCGTACATTTTACACTTCAACATGCAATTACCATTATTGTCACCTACAAACCCCCTAATGTCAGTGAAAGTTCTTATCTATCTCAGCTTTCTGACATAATTAAATCTGTTACATCAAAGGAGCTTGTCATTCTGGGCGATATCAACCTTGACTGGAATGATAGCTCATCAAAATCTTTAAAAGCTATTGTAGTGAAACTCGGATGAAACTCGGACAGCTCCATTTTCACATTTAGCTCCTAAACTCTGGAATGGCCTTCCTGATATTGTTCGAGGCTCAGACTCGCTGTCCCAGTTTAAAACTAGATTAAAGACACATCTCTTTAGCCAAGCATTCACATAATACTTACCTTTTATTCTACAGTTGAAGAGACGACGCGACGCCTGGGAAGAGACGACGCGACACCTGGGAAGAGACGACTCGACGCCTGGGAAGAGACGACGAGACGACGCCTGGGAAGAGAAGACGCGACGCCTGGGAAGAGACGACGCGACGCCGGCGATATGTTGTGCCCTAAATTAATACATGATTAAACAACTGTAGTTTTGTATTTTTGTATCAGACTTTCTATCTTTCCTACTAACTGGAAAACAGCACAAATTACTCCAACTTTAAATCTGATGATCACACCCTTGTTTCTGTCATGAATTTGAGGATGAACCCAAGCGCAGACATGATGCTTGTCACACAGTTTATTTATGGACAAAAAACAGGGAAAACAAAACCCACAAGGGGGCAAAACATGGACAGGACAAGGAGTGACTAAACTAAACTAAGACTTGACAGATAACTAGACGATAAACCAACAGCAAATACAGAATCAGAACTTTCTCTAGACAATACTCTTGCCAGGATACTCACAAGGTAAGATAGGCAAGGCAAGGCAAGTTTATTTATATAGCACATTTCATACACAATGGCAATTCAAAGTGCTTTACATAGAAGAAATTAAAATAATAAAAAGAAATAAGAATAATTAAAACAGTTTAGAAAAATAAAATAAAATACAGTACTTATAAAAATAAAAAAAGAATATTATTATAGATCTTTCCTTCAAAAGGATTCCCTTAAGACTTAAATCTTTCAACCTTCTTTTAACCTTCAATCTTCTTACGACTTCCATCTATCAACTTTCCTTTAACTTTCTTTTCTCCCTCATTTACTCCCACGTTCACATTCTTTCTCAGACGAAAACTTTAATATCGTCATTTAAATACTGTTCTACTTTCAAACCCACATTAATACACGCCACTTTCACATTATCACTTTCTTTTACACCTTCTGAGTGGGCATTTACAGTTACGGGCTAAATGCCCTGCTGACCATAATTAAAACCCTCTCTGTCACCTTGCCTATAGTTTGATCATTGAGCTTACTTTTGAAAGCAAAACAAACAGTCGGATGAACAGCGGCACAGTGCTCATTCAGTAAATGCACAGCTAAACAGAAGTGTTTTGAGTCTGGATTTGAATGTGACCACTGTAGGAGCACATCTGATCTCTTCTGGAAGCTGGTTCCAGCATAATAGCTAAAAGCGGACTCGCCATGTTTAGAGTGAACCCTTGGTATTTCTAGCTGATATGATCCTAATGATCTGAGAGATCTGTTGGGTTTATATTCAGTGAGCATATCAGTAATATATTGAGGTCCTAGGCCATTGAATGATTTATATACCAGTAATAATGCTTTAAAATCAATCCTAAATCTAACTGGGAGCCAGTGTAAAGACCTGAGGACTGGTGTGATATGTTCATATTTCCTGGTTCTGCTCAGAATCCTAGCGGCAGCGTTCTGTATGAGCTGCAACTGTCTTATGGTCTTTTGGGGAAGGCCAGTCCATTACAATAATCCACCCTGCTGGTGATGAAAGCATGCACAAGTTTCTCTAAGTCTTGTCTGGAAACAAAGCATCTAATTCTTGCAATATTTTTGAGATGATAGTATGCTGATTTAGTTATTGCTTTGACATGACTACTGAAACTAAGGTCTGACTCTAGTGTCACACCAAGATTCCTGACTTGATGTTTAGTTGTTTGACCCCTAGAGTGAAGGTATGCGTTCACCTTGAGAACTTCATCTTTGTTTCCAAACGTAATGACTTCAGTTTTGTCTTTGTTTAACTGAAGAAAGTTTTGGCACATCCAACTGTTGACTTCATCAATGCATTGGCACAGGGAGTCAATGGGGCTGTAATCGTTAGGCGAAAGGGCTAAGTACAGCTGTGTGTCGTCTGCATAGCTGTGGTAAGCAATTTGGTTCTTTCTCATTATTTGGCTCATTGGGAGCATATACAGGTTGAACAGGAGTGGCGCAAGAATTGAGCCTTGAGGGACTCCGCATGTCATGGATGTCCACTAGACTTATGGTCTCCTATACTCACATAATAACCTCTCCCATCTAAGTATGACCTGAACCATTTTAGGACTATCCCAGAAAGCCCCACCCAGTTTTCCAGCCTGTCCAGAAGTATGTTATGATCGACAGTGTCAAATGCAGCACTGAGGTCGAGTAGTACCAGCACTGATCATTTTCCTGAATCAGTATTTAAGCGAATATCGTTTATTATCTTTATGAGCGCTGTCTCTGTGCTGTGGTGCGGTCGGAAACCAGATTGAAAATTGTCAAAGTATCCATTCGAGCTTAAGAATTTGTTCAGCTGGTTGAAGACAACTTTTTCAATGATCTTGCCTATGAAAGGAAGATTCGAGATCAGTTGCTTAATATGGTCTTATCCAGATTGCTCAAGATAATGAACCAACACAGGACAGCAAAAACAAGGGGATTAAATAGGGAGACTAATGATAACATAACAGGTGACACAGGTAAAGCAATAATGACAAAACGAGGATAACAAGGGGGCGGGGTTAAGTAACGAGACAACACAAGCACATGGCCCAAACAAAAGGCCATGTGCTTGCACACAAAACACGGGTCTGTCATGATCCTGCCTCAAGACTAGAGAAAATCAAGGACACGAGGGCAGAATCATGACAGTTTCAAATTACAGACCTATTGCAATACTTCCAGCAATGTCTAAGTTGCTGGAAAAAGTCTTGCATAACCAGCTAAGGTTTTACCTTGAAACTAATAACTGGCTCAGTGACTGTCAACACGGTTTTCGTGATAAGAGATCAACCATGTCGGCGTTATTACTTTTCACTGAAAAATTACGTGACACTCTTAACAAAGGTCACATTACTGGAGCTATTTTTATTGATTTCCGTAAAGCCTTCGACACAGTGAACCACCAGATCTTTGCTAAACAAACTTCACTCATTTGAACTGTCTCCATCTGTGATAGAAATGCTCTCTTCTTATTTGACCTTTAGTTTGTGACATGGGTGTTCCACAAGGCAGCATTCTTGGACCCTTATACTTTTTCTTTTATACATCAATGATTTCCCTCGAGTGTGTCAACACTCAAAATGCTTACTGTACGCTGATGATACTGTGATTTTTCTCTCTGATGCAAATCCTAATGTCATAAATTCCCAACTATCATCTGATCTTCACCTCTTACATGATTGGTTGAAAGAGAACCATCTGACCATCAATGTAAAGAAAACTGAATGTATGTATTTTCATTCACCCAGAAAAACTATACTAGTTAGACTATAGATTGCATGGACACACGTGTTTAAGGAACATATTTTAGACACAAGGAGGGTAGCTGGGAGGATTATGTATTCTGCTTAAAGGTACGAGTAAAATGCAATGTTCACTTAGCAGAGAGTTCCAGTGATGATGATACTTCAGATGTGTACACTTGGTTTGCTCTTTACAAGAAAATGAATGTTTCGACTGATGCAAATGTAGCATTTGTATACCACTAATATACACTGAGAAATAGTTTCTTAATGTGGAAAGGGGATTGTACCATGTGTAAGCATTAGCATATACGTTCTATCTTTAAACAATGTTTTTTCCACCTTAAGGAAGTGGAAAGTCGTTCAGTTGTGTATTTAAGCTCAATCTTACTGTATTACGGCAGAGAAACACGGAAACGCATAGACCTGGCATGAATATAACATCTTCTCAGAGTTTCTCTCCTGACATACAACAACAACAACCTTTATTTATAAAGCACATTTAACACAATAAAAATGGATCCAAAGTGCTGTACATAGTGCATAGCAGGACTACACTATAAAAAACAACAATTACAAATTTCCAAAAGCTAAGGAATAAAAATGTGTTTTCAGAGTAGATTTAAAAATGTCCAGTGAAGAAGCAGACCTCACATGATAAGGGAGAGCATTCCAAAGCTTGGGCCCAACCACAGAAAAGGCCCGATCACCCTTTAATTTGTAGCGACTTCGTGACACATTTAAAAGCAAGTGATTTGAAGATCTAAGTGCCCTAGCAGGACACTATGGCACAATAAGATCACAAATATACCTTGGTGCACAGCCAGACAACGCCTTATAAACAAACATAAGGATCTTAAAATCAACTCGAAACTTAATGGGAAGCCAGTGAAGGGATGCCAAAACAGGAGAAATATGATCCCTCTTTCTAGACCCAGTCAACAGTCTTGCAGCTGCATTTTGAACAAGTTGTAATCGAGATAGTGAAGATTGAGGAAGACCACAATAAAGAGAGTTGCAATAGTCTAATCGTGATGTTACAAATGCATGAATTGCAACTTCTAAATCTTTGCTTGAAAGAAGGTTCTTCAACTTTGCAATAGATCTTAAATGGAAAAAGCTTCCTCTAATAACCGCACTAATTTGTTTATCAAAGAATAGTGAAGAGTCAAAGATCACTCCAAGGTTTTTGATTTGTTTGCATACATTTGTTGAGAGAGGACCTAACTGGGCTTTCAGAGCAGGAGAGGAATCTGCCGGACAACCCAGAATTAAAACCTCTGTTTTATCCTCATTTAGCTGCAAAAAATTATTTGTCATCCACCTCTTGATATCATCTACACATTCCAATAACACATCAAATGGAGCAGTGGTGTCAAGCCTTACTGGAAGGTAAAGCTGAGAATCATCTGCATAACAGTGATATGAAATGTTGTACTTCTGAAAAATGAGGGCCAAGGGGAGCATATAAAGTGAAAACAATAACGGTCCCAAAATAGATCCCTGGGGCACACCAAACAAAACAGGCGCAGATGGCGAGGAACAATTTCCTAAATTTACAGAAAAAGTCCTCTTTTCGAGGTAGGAAGCAAACCATTTTAGTACAGTGCCCTTGACACCTACCATATATTCTAGCCTTTCAAGAAGAATGTTGTGGTCAATGGTATCAAATGCAGCGCTCAGGTCTAGCAAAACCAGCACAACACAAGAGCCTGAATCTAGAGCAAGCAAGATATCATTTGTAACCCTCAACAGAGCTGACTCAGTGCTATGTAACGATCTAAAGCCAGACTGGAACATATCCAAAATATTAAAAGAATTCAAATAAAACTGGAGCTGTGAGAAAACCACTTTCTCTAAAAGTTTAGAGATAAAAGGCAGTTTAGAAATCGGTCGATAGTTACTGCACATTTCTGGATCAAGTTGAGGTTTTTTCAACATAGGTTGCACAATTGCATGTTTAAAACTAGCTGGAACGACACCTTTGGCTAGAGAGCTGTTTATGATAGCGGTTACCATATGACTAATGGTAGAGAAAACATCCTTAAAAAGACGAGCCGGGATAATATCTAACTTAGAACCAGAACACTTCATAGTAGAGATAATATCAGCTAGCTGAGTTGGAGAGACAGGTTTAAAGTTTGACAGACAACTCATAGGACAGGGCAGTTGCAAATGACATGGTTCAGATGGAACAATGGAGCTTCTAATATCATCAATTTTTTGAGTGACATGTTTTAAAAAATCTTCACAAAGCTCAATAGAGGCCTCAGATAAAATATTCGTGGTCGGGTTTAGAATAGAGTCAATCGTATCAAACAGGACTTTTGGTCGCTTAGCGTTGTCAGAAATTAATTGAGAAAAGAAATTTGATTTTGCCTGTTTTACTGCTGTTTGATAGTTGAACAGACTTGATTTTAAAATGTCAAATGAAACCTGTAGCCTATCTTTTTTCCACTTTCGCTCCGCTTTTCGACAGGTGTCGGGTGTCATCATTTAACCACGGCTGGCCAGCAACCTTAATCTTTTTACGCTTAAGCGGAGCAACAGCGTCCATAGATATAGAGGATGCTTTATAAAATATCTCAGTCAAGCATTCAGTATCTGTTTCATTCAGAAAATTATTATTAAAATGTGAAGAAAAATGTTCCGAAAACAAATTTGCAGTATTTGAATGAATAGCTCGAGAGAGAAATGAAGGCTGAGGGCAAATAGAAGACGGGAGAAAGCACTCAGATTCAAACAAAATAGGATAATGGTCAGACACACATGCATCAATAACCTCCAGTTTTGAAATCAAAAAGCCACGAGACAGTACCAAATCTAGTGTGTGACCCAGATTGTGAGTTGGACCACATACAGATTGTACAAAGTTCAAAGACTCTAAAATAGTCACAAATTCTTTGACCAACGTTTTAGAAGGGCAGCAGAGATGAATGTTAAAATCCCCAAGAATCAATAGTCTATCAGCCCGAGTCACCAGATCAGAGAGAAAATCAGAAAATTGTTGAATAAAATCCTTATTGTATTTAGGGGGTCTAAATACAATAAGTATTTAGACCCCCTAAATACAATATAAGAATAAAGAATAAATTCTTTATTCTGTATTCTTTATTCTTATATCGATCATGTGATAGACTGGAGTAATGATCCTGAAAATTCAGCTTTGCATCACAGAAATAAATGATCATTTAAACCAATTATTTTAAATTGTAAAAATATATCACCATATTACTTTTTTTTCTGTATTTTTGATCAAATAAATGCAGGCTTGATGAGCAGAGGAAACTTCTTTCAAAAACATTAAAAATACTAATACTTATACTTGCCCTGTAATACATGTATTCTTTGTTTTAGATGTTATTAACTTAAATTCTTATGAATAAAAAAAATGTTGTAATGTCTATTTGTTATTTATGGCCTGTACGCCTCATTATTGATCTGAGCTTCTACATCTTGAATTCGAATAACATTCGATAAAACATAATTGCTGGATTATTTTGACTATAATAAATAAGCAGATGAAACATAGTAGGCCTATACACTGTTTATCACAGATTACTTTGGACCAAAGTTACCATATTATAATTAATTATTATATAGTTCTATTCATTCATTTTATTTAAATTAGCACTGGTTAAAATGTATAAAGCATGAACAAGATATGAAACAATATTTATTAATAATACACAGTTTAAATATCACAAATATCAAATTGTATTTTCATTTGCGTCCTATGCTGGCTAATTACGACGTTTAACCTGTTATCATAATGAAATTCATGCATTTATTTGTCATTTAAACTGATGCAAACAGGGAAAGAGAGTAGAAAACACTTATTATCCTGTCGCCCCCTCTAGTGGACAGCATTAAGTATTACGGCCTTCATTGCTCAGATAACTCAAGTCGATGGATTTTTTGGGAAAGTCTGACCAGTTAGAAGCAAGTTAGACCAGTCTGAGCTGAGTTTGGTGAAGCATCAAAGTTCTAGGCGGAGTCAATTTCTCATAATAATAATAACAATTAATCCCAAACCTGGTCATTTTGTCAGTATTTAATTTACGTTCACTGATTCTGGCTTCTCTCTTTTCTGTCTCTTTCTTTTCATGTGAACTGAGTAGGCTACACATGCTTAAATTCAAAAAATATAAACTTTATTTCTATTCAAAATTATTTATTATTTATATGTCACACACGCCTACCTGCCTTTTGATGTAAATAAAAGACTAGAGTGGTAAATGTTACGGACATATTATCATGGTACAGTTCAGCCTATTATTGATTTTTATTTCCACTTCCCTTTTATCCAAAGAGACGGAACTATTTGCACTGTATTTATCAATGGGAAATATGCTAATATAATCTGTCATATACTGTGGCTCACATTAATGGGGTTGCTTGCAAGTCGCAGCAGCACGAATTACGTGACTATATTTCTAAATCAAATAGTGTGTGTAGTTAACAGTGAGTGGTGGTTTCAGACATTATTTCATTAAAGGGCATTTGTCAGTGCCGCACTCGTAGCCTACTGACTCTTATTCTGCCTGACAGAAAGAAAAGCTCACAGCTTACTGAAGGCGGAGCGGTTTGACCAATCAGATGAAAGGGGCGTTTCAGCGCCGCCCACGTGTGCAAATGAAATATCGAACCCATAAACCGACTTGTAAACCATAATCGAAAAATGAAAAATCTAGCCAAAATCTAGCCAAAAAAAACGAATAAACGAGCTGGTTTTCATTTCTCCTTATTCCATTCTAAACAGGAAATGAAATGATCAAAAAGTGCACGGACCCTATGACTAGATGTCGCCTTGGCTACGGCAGTTTGGAATATTCTGGGCTCATCTGATTTTTTTTGTACATAGCATAACCTACTTTGTTATGATTTTAGTATCATAATGATTAATAAATGCACGCACAATTATCATGAACTTGATTTGAACAAATGCCTATCAACTTGTGTGTGCAAAATTCAGAATTAAATGAATGTGCAGCAATTTGTACAAATAGAGAGTCTGTAGGCCTATACTGTTGTAGCCATTAAATAAGCGCATTTATTTTCATATTTGTTAAAATGTTATAATGTTATTTTTTTCCCCATGTATGTTGATTTATGAAAAGTGAACAGCACGAGTAAAAGTGAATTTCGTTTTGTATAAATTGTATCTTAATTTTAATACATTTTTCATCAGCCTGTATTTAATAAATAAGATAAATAAGATTTAATAAATAATAATAAAAAAATGATAATCTTGCATTGCAGTTAACTGGAGCGCATCTCATCCTAACTTAACGAAACTCATTGTATGCCTCACACACAGACATGAGAAATACATCAAATACACAAAGCTTGAAATGTCTTTAAACGAAATAATTCAAAACGAAAAGAAAAAGGCTACTCTCTGATTATGTAATCCATTATGTGCATTTCTCTCTATAGGCGCGTTCACTATACGGCGATCGTCAACTTCATCTTTGCAGCCGAGTCGACACTGTCAGAAAACACTAGATTATTAATAAAAATCAATGCACGCGTCACCGGATTTACAAATGCAGATCTTGCTTGTTGCACCCACACATAGGCTATTATGTCGAAATAACGAGATATTATGTTGAAATAACATTATTAATAATAATACATATTTTAGAATATTTGATTGAATGCTGAATGTTGCGCTTGTTCAGTTAATAAAATTCAAACTTTAATTGTGATCATTAAAATAATTGAATATGAAATATTTAGTGGCCAAGTTTTGCTAATTTATTTATTTATTTATATATGTAAGGCATTCGTTCCAATCAACCGCCTTAGCCAAGGCCACTGGTCTAGTGTATATATCTATGACTTGATCAGTCAAATGAAATACAATAAACGTATAAATAAATATTACAAATTAAAAACCGATCGGAAATGTGGTCCAATTTTCTAATACTATTATTTGATGACAACAATAGATTTGTAAAACAAAATCCAGCCATTTGTGTTTTTTTGTTTATTTTTTTTAAAGCAAAAAACCAAGCTGCACCCTTTTTTAAATGTCATCTTTCATTCCGAAAGAGAATAATTTGCAGATTGTAAATATTAAAAAATGATTGAATGATTTGATTGTGTCATTATGATGAAGAAACAAGG
Organism: Leuciscus leuciscus; assembly: GCF_965113295.1. Taxonomy (NCBI): domain Eukaryota; kingdom Metazoa; phylum Chordata; class Actinopteri; order Cypriniformes; family Leuciscidae; genus Leuciscus; species Leuciscus leuciscus. Next base: position 35,839,103 of record NC_138737.1, on the reverse strand, counting down.
CAAAAAGTGTCAAAAAAGCATTTGTGGAAGGCATCCGATGAGTGTCAACCCGGCCAGATCAGCAAGTGCATCAAGGCAACCACGATTAGCCGGTGCACCAGCCAGCAAAGTGATTCAATGGTTCATAGGTGTAGCTCGCAGCCTCATCGCCTTACCCTCCACATCCTAAAGAGTGTACAGGCGGTTATTTATATAGGACAGATAAGAGCTGTGTTTCTCTTCGACGGTAACTGTAAATTGAATTGAAGCTGCGATTTTTGAAGTTGGATATACTCGCGCGGGCAAATACAGATGTGTTAAACACGATAAGAACACAAATTGTACCTTTATTCGTTAATACAGTCGGTATTTCCCACAATGATTCTGCTTTGCTATTGGCCCACGTCACGATCAGTAAGCGCTGCTATTGGCGGTCACGATTATTAAGTATGAAAATGAAAATTCTGTCAGTAATTCCTCACCCTCATGTTGTTCCAACCCCTTCGTTCATCTTCGGAACACAAATTAAGATATTTTTGATTAAATGACTAAATTGGACTATATTAACGATGTGTTTAATGAACTTTTCTGGGCCAGCAAGTTTCAAACCCTTAGAAGCCTGAAGAAGTCTCGTTCCGAACACATCGCGATATTTGGCATCAGTTTACCTGTGTGTCAGATGTTGGTAAGTAGTAAATACGCTGTCCGAATAATGTGTGATATATAATGTATTTTCTGTTTGTCGATATTAATCAGATTAGCTCACGTTCAGTCACGGCATTATATCTGTCATCTCCACTGAGGCTTTGCGTTTTATTGCTTTCTAATTCAAAACAGGGTGATTAAGTTACACTGCCTGTCACATGACGTGAGCATAGGCCTAAAGACCTTAAATCAGTTAATCATATTCATATCAGATTAAAAGTAGTACAATTAGTTCCAAAGTTGTATTTGTAGTAGAAGCACAGTACAAACAACACTTACCATGCTTTTACCACATTAACATTAGTTTTACTGTGGTAAGTGTAGTAAAAAGACAGTAATCACAAAACTTACCATGCTTTTACCACACTATTGGTAGTTTTAATGTGATACTTATTGTAAATGCACATTAACCACAACGCTTACCATGCTTTTACCACAGGAATGATGTAAAACAACATAATGATATTTTATTTTCTCTTTTTTCAGCTGAAAAGACCAAAAGGACCTTTCGGACTATTATTATAAGTAAACGGAGGAGACAGACAGCTGCAAAGGAAAATATTCGCAATGGTATATACATGTGTTGGTTCGAACCCTAAATCAAACATTTTATCAAGCATTTGTTGTTTCTTAAACCTTTTCTCGCAAAACCCATAGCCCAATCAGTACGAAGATAGTCTGAAAGTCTTAATAATTCACAAGATTTAACAAGTTTTCAAATTCGTACGATACTCGTACATATTTGTATACTCGTACACACACTGTCAGAAAGTTGATATTAATTGCATTGTATTGATTACAATTAGTGATGCACCGATGTGAAAATTGAGGCCGATACCGATAACCGATATTAATATTGCTGTTATGGCCGATACCGATATTTGCCGATGTCGATATCTCTGTATAGAAAACAAATTTTAATGATTATCAAATAAAGAGCTATTTTCCAAAACACTTTTTTTTTTACTTTAGAAATGACTGATATTGGGCACCTTTACCTGTGTGCAAAATATGTCACATACGACACACATGCATTATACTGCATTGCATATACAGTAATGTGTGCTGGTCAACTTGTCTAAAATTAAGAAACCCTTAGAAAACAGTAAAAAAAAAAACACACAAAAAACAGGAACATTGTGTAAAATTAAGATAGGCTACTTTATTTATTATTCCAATATCCAAATATCGAGGGCTTGGAACCAGAGGGGCGTAAGTGGCATTTGACAAACTTTACAGGAGAGCCAAAACAAAATTTTGACCACACTTCAATCAACTGTATTTATTAACCTTCAACCACAACATTGCAACCACATACATACTTATATGAGTAAGTTCTTAAGTGAACATATTATGGAATATTAACACGATGAACATATTCTAAAACCTTGCAAAATCTTGAAAATATGGCAAAAACATCAAATACGCCTTTTTGGCACCAAACATTTCCAATTCTTCTAAAGAAAAATAGGGCGTATCTGCTGATCAATGCAGAAATGATTGGTCAAAACATTGGTTAAAAACACTCTAACTTCATAACTTTTCATTTTATTTAAAATACTGTATACATAGTCATTTCATCATTTCAAACTGTTTAACATTTCATTTCTAACCGTTTAATTTCAATTCTCATTTATGAGTTCACATTCATGTCAAACAGTTTAACATTTAATTTCAAACAGTTTAATTTCTCTTGTTTATTACACATTTCACTTTTTAGTTCACTTTAGTTGAACTAAAAAGTTCACTCACTGCCCACTGTCAGAGTGAGCTGGGGTGTGTGGTTCTGGTGCCTCTGGTGCCTCTTGTTGCCTGTTGTGCCACCGTCAGTTTTCGGAAGGTTGGGGCGGTGAAATCATACTTGAAGAAGATTGTTTTTGGTTCATCTTTCGTGTAGCGGAACCATTTAATCTTCTGCCAATGAACTGATTGTCCCTCCTCATCTTTTGTTCTGTTTTTGAGTATGTGGTTGGAGAGGGACTTGAAGTCCAGAAAGTCCTTGTGTTCAAGTTCATGTACACTGTATGGGTCGTTCCTTCTTGCCATTCTCACAAGTGTGTAGTAGCCATCAGTAAATAGAAGTATGGGAGTAAATAGAAATGGGAGTAAATAGAAACTTTTCTTCTTGCAGTTTCCACTGCAGCATGCACACTATCACACTCCATGTCTAGTAGCCATCCATGATGGCTACTACACACTTGTGAGAATGGAAAGAAAGAACGACCCATAGTGTACATGAACTTGGACACAAGGACTTTCTGTACTTCAAGTCCCTCTCCAACCACATACTCAAAAACAGAACAAAAGATGAGGAGGGACAATCAGTTCATTGGCAGAAGATTAAATGGTTCCGCTACACGAAAGATGAACCAAAAACAATCTTCTTCAAGTATGATTTCACCGCCCCAACCTTCCGAAAACTGACGGTGGCACAACAGGCAACAAGAGGCACCAGAGGCACCAGAACCACACACCCCAGCTCATTGTATGAAAATCCTCCAGTGATCAGTGCCTTAAAGAAAAAAGACCTACTCACCCTGTGCACCAATGGGAGTATTCCTCACTGTTATGCAGAGTTCTATACTGTTCGTTGCTCAGACTCGCTCTCCCAGTTTAAAACTAGATTAAAGTCGCATCTCTTCAGCCAGGCATTCATATAATCCTACAGTTCAAACTACAATCCGGCCTGTAGCTCATAAATGCCAGAGGAGAACTGGCCCCCGACTGAGCCTGGGTTCTCCCAAGGTTTTTTTTCTCCATTAGGTCACCTGATGGAGTTTTAGGACACCATTAGGTCACTTGATGGAGTTTTTCGGTTCCTTGCCACTGTTGCCTTTGGCTTGCTCAGTTGGGGATATTTTGGGGATATTTAATTTAATTTTATCAATCAATAAATTCCTCTTGAAACAAACATTGTTGTATTATTTTAATTTAATACTGTGAAGCTGCTTAGATACAATCTGTATTGTGAAAAGCGCTATACAAATAAACTTGACTTGACTTGACTTGACTTGAATCGTATGGTAAATTAACTTATTTATAACTGTCTTAATTTATGTTTCAAGAACAATAGTAATTGCACATAGAGTAAGTCGAGACTTTCTTGTTTTACAGCAGAGAAGGAAGACCAGTCCTTATATCAACGCAAGCTAATCGAATAAGTCCTTTGTTTCGGGTGAGGAAGGAACATCTGGTGCCCAAAGAAGACAGAAAGCTGCGCGAGTCCATTGGTATGTCTTGTATTGAAACAATGCTGTAATATGTAGTACATAATTTGATGTTGACAATTTTACATTGTACAGGTTATCACTTGGTTTTTGACCAAGTGAAGCTCTTGAAACAAGTGACAGGAGAGTATGTAACTTGTCTGGAAAGTATCAGAGTCGCATTTGGCACGCGTGCCTTAGGTTGCCGACCCCTGGTCTAGCCTATAGTCTATGGTACCAATCACGTTAGTGAAGCCTGAGTAACATATACTGTAATCGGCATGGTCATGAATGCATGATCTTCATAAAAAATGATGATAGCCTAAAAAAAAACTGCTTAAAAAAAAAACTGCTTTACAACATTGGGTCTTAAAGGTGCTGTATGTAGCTTTTCTACTAAAACGAATCCTTTTTTTATTGCCTGTGTGTGAAGGGGTTGTAATATCACATTAAAATGATCCACTTTTCGGGTTTTGCTATTACCTCTGAAAGCAAGTATTCTTATGTTTATGTGAAGGTGCCGGGTCGGATTTACCGCGAAATCCAGTGACGTCACCTGCATGCGCGGAGCGCTCCCGAGCCTCTCGCCTCGTCTAGCCTACTGATTTTGCACTCAACAGCGACGACACTGCAACTTATGACATGGACTTATGACTTATGCAACTTATGACATGTCTGATAACACTAAGAAACGACCTGCTCCCAGCACAACACAGACTCCAACACAAACTCCACATATTGATAAAAAAAACAATAAAACGTTTTTTTCTTTCTGCTGAAGCTCGTATTAAAGGCCAGACGTGAATCGGATGAACTTCGGGTGAAAAAACACGGATCAACATCGGCAGGGCGTTTGAATCATGGAGAGACCTTATCTACAAACCTAGAATGTATACATTTCCTGAAGAAAATGTGAAGTAGTGCTTGCAGTGGCAAAATTCGGCACGGTTGATAGGGTTCCATTCTTATCATGGTACGAGCATGGAGCATTAGTTCAACGTCAAGCTGATAAAAGTAGCCTATTATTGTAACGTTGCAGTGGGAGTTTACCTGAGTTTCTAGCATGTTGTGGGATGCTCTCTCTGGTGTGTTGCGTGACGCGTCTCAGTCTGGCCGGTATCCACAGTGCTCGCTCATAAATTCGAGCACGCGCAAGAGCACGCGCTTGTCAACTTATTGGTTGCAATCTGAAACATCACCGCTAGATGCCGCTGAAAACTACATACAGCTCCTTTAAGTGGCTTGGAAATGCCACAAAAAAACTGTTTTTCTAAACCTAAAAGCGCCAGGTAAACTCCGAATGACACGACAGACAGCACTTTCCATCAAGTTCTCCGCATCTCCAATAGTGTAAAGGAAAGAGCCACTCGCAAATAATCTTAAGGCAATGCAAACAGTTTGTGCTGTAGTTAAAGCCAGACTCCGACAAGTCGAAAATAAGTGTGCGTTTCCAACAAATTAATCATGTAAACGACAATCTCACCAGTCACGAGAAAAAATATATATCTCAGAAAGTGCACTATTGTAACGCAAAATCTCAGTTCTTCGTACCTCAGGGCCCGTTCTTCGTACGCCGCTAACTCAGTTAGCTGGATTTGATTATTGGCGATTTGGCATGATCTGGGATTGTTTGGTTCTTCGACGCTCATCCTGGACTTGCTGTCATAGCAACAGGTGCGCAAGCTTATTTCATGTTAACAGGATTAGATCCCGGCTTCATAAGCGCTGGACTTCCCGTATCAGCTCCGCTTATGAAGCCGCAGTCTAATCCTGTTAACATGAAATAAGCCTGCTCCCGAGCAGGTTTAAGCTTGCGCACCTGGGGCCCGTTCTTCGTACGTCGCTAACTCAGTTAGCTGGATTTGATTATTGGCGATTTGGCATGATCTGGGATTGTTTGGTTCTTCGACGCTCCTCCTGGACTTGCTGTCATAGCAACAGGTGCGCAAGCTTATTTCATGTTAACAGGATTAGATCCCGGCTTCATAAGCGGAGCTGATACTGTACCAGCCATTTGGATTATAGACATACTTAATTTAATGCAGCAACAAATTATTTACAGTGTAGCAAGATGATTTAAAACTCATTTACCTGTAATTAAGGTGTTGCTGTTACTGGTCCCTGGCTTTAGGTCTAAAGGCCTATTTATACTTCTGCGTCGAACTTACGCCGTAGCTACGTCGTAGGCTGTGCTTAGCGCGCGTACCCTTTGGCGTACCCTGATGCGCACCTCTCCAAAAATGTAACAACGCGTCAATTCTACGCGGACGCAAGCGCTGTGATTGGTCTGCTAGAACCCCTCCCTCGGGTTTCACATGGTCCCTCTGCATGAGTAATTGCGCGTCAACGCGGACAACGACGCAGAAGTATAAATTAAAACCAACGCGTTGCCTACAGCGTAGAGGCTCCGGCGTAGGTCCGACGCAGAAGTATAAATAGGCCTTAAGGAAGAGCTGCCCCCAGGAATGCCCTCCACAATGGGTCGGTTCTCATTTAGCCCAAGGGCCAGCTCTTCTGCCGGGGTATAACGTGGGGGTGCAGGACCACCACCTGTTTTTTTCTGCTCCGCCTTTTCCTTGGATGCAGATAACCATAAACAGACAAACACATCATTTAAAATGTCTTTGCTAAAAGAGACTAATCAGTAGAAGTAGAAAAGATTACCAGTTTGAAGAATATTCTTGTACTTCACTTTTACTTGTTCCCATGTTCTAGTGGGTCCTGAGGTGGCTCTGACATTAAGCAATTATGAAATTATTAAAATACAAGAATATATACTGTAATAAGTGATATAACCATAACATGGAACACTTACGCATTTAATTTGTCTGTTACTTTTTGCCAGCCCTCTCTCCTGGCTTTTGCACACTTTGATTCCCAGTGTTCCCTGGCGTTTTAATTATATTTTTCAAACTCTGCATACCCTTCCAGTAAAAATTCCTGCTCTGCTGCGTTGAAAAACTGAGCGCGCTCTTTGGCCATGGTGAGCAGCCAATAGCAGCGTTGCTGATCAATGTTTCTACTATCGATACATATCCCCTTTTAAACCAGCGCGTGAACGCGCAATTATCTCACTAACTCAATCCAGCTATACTAATCATATCCGGCAGGTGTGTTCGAAGAACCAAATTAGTCAGATCATGATTAGCACGATGATATCATCTTGGATGTCTCGTTTGATCTCAGATGTTTTAAGCAACGTACAAAGAACGGGCCCCAGTTGCTATGACAGCAAGTCCAGGATGAGCGTCGAAGACCCAAACAATCCAAGATCATGCCAAATCGCCAACAATCAAATCCAGCTAACTGAGTTCTTCGACGCTCATCCTGGACTTGCTGTCATAGCAACTGGGGCCCGTTCTTCGTACGTTGCTTGAAACATCCAAGATCAAATTATAAGACATCCAAGGTGATATCATCGGCCTAATCATGATCTGACTAATTCGTTTCTTCAAACACACCTGCCAGTTATGATTAGTATAGCTGGATTGAGTTATCTGAGATAACTGCGCGTTCATGCGCTGGTTTAAAAGGGGATATGTATCGATAGTAGAAACATTGATCAGCAACGCTGCTATTGGCTGCTCACCATGGCCAAAGAGCGCGCACAGTTTTTCTCCGCAGCAGAGCAAGAGTTATTGAAGGTTATGCAGAATATGAAACCTTAATTAAAACGCCAGGGAACACCTCAAAGTGTGCAAAAGCCAGGAGAGAGGGCTGGCAAAAAGTAGCAGACAAATGAAATGCGTAAGTGTTCCATGTTATGGTTATATCACTTATTACAGTGTATATTCTTGTATTTTAATCATTTCATAATTGCTTAATGTCAGAGCCACCTCAGGACCCACTAGAACAGTGTTCTTCAACCCTGCTCCTGGAGGACCCCCAACACTGCACGTTTTCTTTGTCTCCCTAATCAAACACACCTGATTCAACTCATCAGCTCATTAACCCATGTGATAATGAGTTGATGAATTGAATCCGGTGTGTTTGATTAGGGAGACAAAGAAAACCAGCAGTGTTGGGGGTCCTCCGGGACCAGGGTTGAAGAGCACTGCACTAGAACATGGGAACAAGTAAAAGGGAAGTACAAGAATATTCTTCAAAATGGTAATCTTTTCTACTTCTACTGTTCTTTGTCTCTTTTACAAAAGAAAAGCACCGTTAAATGTGTTTGTCTGTTTATAACAGCAACCAAGAAAAAGGCTGAGCTGAAAAAAAAAAAACAGGTGGTGGTCCTGCTCCCTCACATTATACCACATTATACCCCAGCAGTAGAGCTGGCCCTGGGGTTAAATGTGAACCGACCCATTGTGGAGGGCATCCCTGGGGGCAGCTCTTCCTCAGACCAACAGCCAGGAACCAGTAGCAGCAACACCTTCATTACTGGTAAATGAGCTTTAAATGATCTTGCTACACTGTAAAATATATCTTTTTTATTTTTGCCGCATTAAATTAAGTAGGCCTATATAATCCAAATGGCTGGTACAGTAATTTCAGCTGTTAAATATTGAGTAGTGATCAATTGCTTTGACTTGTGAAGGTGAAAACTGCTGAACTTAATGTAAGAATATTAATAATAATAATAATAATAACTTTGACTTTTATAGCGCCTTTCAAGAAACCCAAGGCCGCTTTACAAGGGGTGGGAACTGGGGGAAGTTAGAGACCAAAGGCCTCTGTGAACAAGTATGCCTTGAGGTGCTTTTTGAAGGACAACAGTGTGGGGGCATGACGTATGTGGAGAGGTAGTTTGTTCCAGAGGGTGGGGGCAGAAACACAGAATGCTCTATCACCAAAGGTCCGTAGCCTGGTGCGAGGAGTGGCAAGCTGGTCCTTGTCAGAGGATCGCAGGGACCTTGGCTGTGAGCAACGGTGGAGGAGATCTGCGAGGTACTGGGGTGCAAGTCCATGGAGTGATTTGTAGGTTAGGAGCAGAATTTTGTATGAAATGCGGGATTTGACAGGGAGCCAGTGAAGCTTCTTGAGTGTGGGGGTGATGTGCTGCCATGGCTTCGATCGTGTCAGGACCCTGGCAGCTGAGTTTTGGACATACTGCAGTCTATCCAGGGTCTTACTGGGCAGTCCATACAGTACACCATTGCAGTAGTCCAAGCGGGATGTGATGAAGGCATGGATGAGTGTTTCAGTCACAGAGTCAGAGAGTGATGGCCGGAGTCTGGAGATGTTTTTGAGGTGAAAGAACGCCGACTTATTTTGCCATGAGTTACTGATCACATTTGTTCATATAGTGTAGTTCATTGTAATGCCATTGTGTTTCCTCTTTTGTGCAGTTTTACATAATACACCAACACTTGTACCTGTTCCCAAGAAAGTAGTGGCTGAAATGTGTGCAGTAAGTGGACTTTTTCTAACTTTACATCAAAAGGGAAGAAAGTGCAACACTTTGTTATGCCCATTTGTTTCCATTGCACAGGACAGTGAAGAGACCCTCTCAGATGACTGTCCTTTGGAGGAAGTACTTGTAAGTGCATAAATAACTTTACTTCATTTATAGTAACTTGTGTACATATTATTTCTGACTGCAATATGAGTTGCAGGAGGAAAGGCCTACTGCACAAAGTGATACAGAGGTGGGCAGTGTAGTAACCTACTTGTACTTTTTATTTTTGTTGCATGAGGCTTGTGTTGACAGTTCTTTTTTATTTATTTTTTATTTTTTTATTCTTTTTATCCAAACATGGCACAGGGTGATATCCGTATATAAACGGAATCTACAACAGAAAATTTAGTATTTTGACCTGAAAAAACTGAAAAATTAAGGGGAGAAATAGAACTTGACACCTTAAAGAAGAAAAAACTGGCACTAGAGATTGAGTTGCTTCAAAAGGAACTTCAGAGTAAGTGCTAAATACACTATTTCACACAGAGTACTATTGCTGACCTTGGATAACAATATATCTTATTGCAGGCAAAAGATGACCATCATTGGCTTTTCTTGACAAAGAATAATTGAAATAAAACTCAAGGAACTAAGCATGTTGTCTTGTCTTCTATTCATTTAATGAAGGTTTTTGTTTTTAAAAAAATAAAAAAAAATAAATGGTGTTCCACAATTCTGTCCCGTGCAGCTCTGCCACTAGGTTGGTCCAAGTGCACTGGCTGGAGGTCATCATCAGGCTGCACCTCCACCACAGGGGTCCTCTCCTTTCTGATGGTGGCACTATTGTGGAGTATGGCACATGCAACAATAATGTCACAGGCCCTGTCAGGTGCAACCCTCAGACACTGAAATCTTTCCTTTAGTTGCCCAAAGGTCATTTCAATGCGTGCCCTTGTCCTGGCTAGAGCTGCATTGAAACGGGTTTGTGGTCCGGGGTTTGGGTCAGGGAATGGCGTCATGAAATACTGCCTGCAGGTATAGCCCCTGTCACCAAGCAGGATCCCGTCGTAAGCACCTGGAAAAATGCAGTTTTGTTAGGCTCAGAATAAATGTATGTAATACAGTGAGCTTGATATTAAATATTTCCTTACCACGTTCAAATAATGTGCATAAATGTGACTCTCTGAAAATCCTGGAGTCATGCACAGAACCAGGCCATTTTGCTTCCACATTTGTGATGTAGGACATGGAGTCACACACCATCTAAGATATTTTTAATCAGTCAACTGCATACTTTTTGATTACATTACTTTTTGTATTATTTGATATATTCTGGACTCGCTTCTCCAAGGTAAATGGTGAATTGTTTGATGTCAGGCTGCATGCTCAGAAAGCGGCAGTGGATTGTGCAGCGTGAGACCACCTTCAGCGACAGGTTCTTGTCGTAAAAACGGACAAGACATGGCTGCGAAAGACTTCCCGTATCACCTCCGCTTATAAAGCCGGGATCTAATCCTGTTAACATGAAATAAGCCTGCTCCCGAGCAGGTTTAAGCTTGGGCACCTGTTGCTATGACAGCAAGTCCAGGATGAGCGTCGAAGAACCAAACAATCCAAGATCATGCCAAATCTCCAACAATCAAATCCAGCTAACTGAGTTAGCGACGTACGAAGAACGGGCCCCTGGGGCCTGTTTCAGAAAGGAGGTTCAACTGAGTTGACTTACCCTGAGATGGGAAACTCTGAGTTTTCGGTTACAGAACAGCGGAAATTAGTTAGTTCAATCAACTCTGAGTTGACTGACTCTGAGTTAAGCGCGTGCACCACCACTATAAAAAGCCATTATCAATGGAGTGCAGATATTATGAGTCACCATGGTAACAGCGCCAGACAAAAAGAGGTCTGCATATTTCTCACCAGCTTCTGCAAGCGTAAGAAGACATATTATTATTTTTTAAATATCGGCTGCAGCAGCGAAGGACAACTAGAGTTAGCTAGGGAGAAAATAGTTGCTCGAGTCAATGCGTATGTTTACATTTTAATTAGTTATACAGTGTTGGGTGTAATTAATTACCAAGTCATCTAAATACTGTCATTTAATTAAAGGGATTACTCTTAATTCTTCTGTAATTTGAAGTAAAATCTGATGTAATTGCATTAGACTATAGAACAATTCTGTATATTTAACATACATTTTTAAAAGGTATATTTTTTATGTAACCTTCTCCCTCTACACACTTTGGTCAATTCAAGAATAATCCATGCAATTGTATATTGTTTATTTGAAAGCATTAAAAGTGCAGTTTCTTGTCTCTCCTTGTATTGTTCAAGTGGTTGAGGTTGATATGGGATTTATTAATAAGTAGACCAATACTTTCTAAAGATAGTCATTATTACATGAATCTAATTACACGGTTGAAGATGTCATTTGTAGTTAGTAATTAATAACTATTTTAGAGTAACTTACCCAACTGTTATAATATCAGAGGTGAAACTGGAAGAACAGTATGTTATTCAACCTAATTTTAATTTTCATGGGTGCAATCCTGCAGGTATTAAAAGAACATGGCAGCAGCTGAAAATTAAATATAAGAACATAGTTCAATCAGGTAAGGTTTGAGCATATCATGGGTGTAGGCTACCTGAATTTACAAATATTTGACATATTAAATAACTAAATAGCATCCCAGTGTCTAGCAGTGCAGCAGCATTTTTGGCTGGGGGAATTCCTGGAGGGACTTCAGAGCCAGTCACTCCCGAAGATCCAAGGGCCTTCATAAAATGTAAGAGGTTTACATATGTGTTATTTCTTATATAGGCTATTTTTGATATTTCCATTTATTTTACTTTGGGTTGGGTTTTTTGTTGGTCCCAACAGATTCCGATAGTAATATCTGTCTTTTGGAGCCTCCTGTCCCAACAAAACCTGCAGGCAGTTGTAAGTAGCCTACTCAATACACCAGAAATTATGACAAATAGTGTTATAAAGTGTACTCATCTTCACAGGACGATGGGGATAATGTTATGTGTCACATCAAACAATCTACACATTCAGATTTTTTCACATTTTTATGTGGAGTAGAATCTAAGTTTAAAGCTAAGTATAAATGGGTAGTCTTATCTCTCCCCCCGCCCCCAAAGTGGAAGAACAGCAGGAGGACGGTCCATCAACTTCTGTTGCACAGATGAACAGAGTTCAGTGATTTTCAGTAAATGCCACAGTTTAATTCTGTAGAATTTGTTTAGAACTACATTATGTAACTCTAATCTACTACTGTATATTCAGTTGCCAGTTAAGGAGTTAATAGACTTCATCTTATTTAAAAAATTGGGAAAAAAACCCAGTAAAAATAGCAATATTAGAAAATAGCAAGATTAATTTTATTAATAAAAATGTACTGAAAGAATGAATGAGGTGTTTAAACTAGCCTGGTTAAAACCAGACCCTTCTCAGTTGAAACTGAGTATAGGGTCTGGGGAAGCTATGTAGACAAATCATTTCCAAAGGGGCGTCACCAACCGACGTAGCTCAAATTCCTCTGGGCGCAATTGGATAGACATAAAACCAATCAGATCGATGAAGGAGATGACGTATGCTTCGAGTGTTGTTCTTTGCTCCGGTTTTAAAGGGATAGTTCACTTTGAAATTAAATTTTGGTATGTTTTAGCTTACCTCAAGGGCATCCAAGATGTAGGTGTCTTTTTTTCCGCAGTAGTTTCAATTTTGATATTTTTAGGTCAAACCGTTCTTGTCTGTCAGTCATATAATGCAGGTCTATGGTCACGGTCTCAAAGAGCATGCACAAAGTCCAAATTAAAACAATTCCCCATCGTCCAAATTAAACAATTCCCCATCGTAAGTACACATTGATGGCCTAAGACACGAAACGAGCGGTTTGTGTGAGAAAACGAACAGTATTTATATCGTTTTTAGCTCTTATACGTAGCCGCGTCCAAGTGATCTGAGGGCGCGCGCATCCTGCTGTGTGACATGCCCTCTATCCCTTTAACGAAAACGGTAAGTTTAAATCGCTCAAAACAGACGCGATAACTGATTCGTTTATATACTGTCTATGATTCGAACGACTGATGTTCCACGGCGGCATCCATCTTTGTAATGAAATCTCCTTCAGCGTCGCTGCGCTGTCGTCATCATGTAAATCCCTCCCCAAACGTTTCTGATTGGTGCCGCGATTTCGGCGGCACAGAAATGAGTTTCAATGGGCTCTTCTCCAGACTGTCCTGGAGAGAGAATTAAAATTCGCCGGAAGTAGTCTGGGTTTTCCCAGGCTATGTTTAAACACCACTTCCTCTTTAAAAAAGGGGAGGAGACCGAAAGAAACTCTGGGTTTACCGAAGAAAACCTGCTCCCGACCAGGTTAGGTTCACAGAGTAAGTTACCATGGTAACTGACTCTGAGTATAAGTTACCTCTCTTTCAGAAACGGGCTTGACTTACTCTGCTTTCTCAGGTTTAACATACCTCCCATTCTGAAACAGAAAACCCAGAGTTTCCCTCATTTCAGGGTTAACATACTCTGAGTTTTCACTTAACCTCCTTTCTGAAACAGGCCCCTGCATGGTCTTTTCACGATCGGATAGCTATCCGATCTGAGAAAACGCATGAAGTGGCCAGGTGTAAACAGCCCCAGAAATCATTCTAATATTCTGATTTATTATGAGTGTTGGAAACAGTTCTGCTGCCTAATATATTTGATGAATAAAAGGTTAAAAAGAACTGCATTTATTAAAAAATATATATAATTAATATAAATCTTCTTTACTATTACTTTTATTTATCAATTTAACACATCCTTGCTGAATAAAAGTATTGATTTATTTAAAAATAAATTAAAAATAAATACTGACCTCAAATTACTGACCAGTAGTGTATATTGTTGTTACAAAAGATTTATATATTTTTTTAAATTGCTTCTTTTTTTTTTTTTTTTACTTTTTATTCATCAAAGTAGGCTATCCTAAAAAAAGTATCACAGGTTATGAAAAAATATTAAGCAGCAGAACTGTTTCCAACTTTGATAATGAATCATCATATTAGAATTATTTCTAAAGGATCATGTGATAGACTGGAGTAATGATCCTGAAAATTCAGCTTTGCATCACAGAAATAAATGATCATTTAAACCAATTATTTTAAATTGTAAAAATATATCACAATATTACTTTTTTTTCTGTATTTTTGATCAAATAAATGCAGGCTTGATGAGCAGAGGAAACTTCTTTCAAAAACATTAAAAATACTAATACTTATACTTGCCCTGTAATACATGTATTCTTTGTTTTAGATGTTATTCACTTAAATTCTTATGAATAATAAAAATGTTGTAATGTCTATTTGTTATTTATGGCCTGTACGCCTCATTATTGATCTGAGCTTCTACATCTTGAATTCGAATAACATTCGATAAAACATAATTGCTGGATTATTTTGACTATAATATATAAGCAGATGAAACATAGTAGGCCTATACACTGTTTATCACAGATTACTTTGGACCAAAGTTACCATATTATAATTAATTATTATATAGTTCTATTCATTCATTTTATTTAAATTAGCACTGGTTAAAATGTATAAAGCATGAACAAGATATGAAACAATATTTATTAATAATACACAGTTTAAATATCACAAATATCAAATTGTATTTTCATTTGCGTCCTACAGTATGCTGGCTAATTACGACGTTTAACCTCATAACACTGAACAACTAAACTGTATGACCTAATAGAATTCTATCGGGGGTACAGTTGATGATACACCTGTGTCTCCCCCGCTGGCCACCTCGCACATTTCTCTAGATTTTGCAATTACCTTGCATGACACAATACCATGAAATATACCAGTTTTTAGGGCACAGAATAACGTTTCTGGTGATACCAGTTACGTTTAACAGTCACATAAGGATAATAAGCTATTCGTTGTGCATGATGAAGTGAACGTCATCTACCTTAAAAAAAACAAACAACGTTTCCGATATCTTCGGATCGAGATGCGTCCGTTGTTCAAATTTCCCACGATCAAAGAGGACACTAATACGCATGTGCACAGCAAAAATCACAACTTGTGCTTGCTGCGAACGCAAGTTCCCTATCGTCCGGTCACTACGACGTACGTCGTGGTGAACGACGAATAGGAATCTCGCTAGAGAGGCCAATCTACTTCGAGTGAAACTAAAACAAGCCAATACACATTGGCGTGCAATCACTTGCATCAGCTGCGCAGCCTCGCAGCGCGGGTATTTAACGAGCAGCTGGTGTGATTGCACTTCAGCTTTTTGCTTCGGAGCCAAGCACTTCGATGCGTCTTCTGAGAGTGATATCAGACGAGCCGTTGGATCTCTCTTTCGGTGCGGGTGTAAGAACACGGCAGCGGGGACAGTCTTCTCTTTGTGTTTGTTTGTTTTTCTGTGTTTTGTCCGGTAAAAACTGAGCAAACAAAAAGCTGTTCTTACAGCTGGTAAGGTGCGCCGTTGAGCGCTCAAAGGCTGTTGTCACAGCTGGTAAGACAGCGAGAAGAGAGAGAGCGCACAGACGGGTGCACATTCCCGTCTGTGTTCGCAGTGTCTGTTCCCCCTGCGTGTTTCAGCACCAGTGAGAGCAGTCCCTAAAAGAGCTTGCACAGATAGAGAGCGTTTTTTTTCAAAAAGAGAAAAAATGACTTTCTATCTGTGTGTTTCTGGATGCGGTCGTTACCTGGGTTCACGGGATGGTCACCAACGCTGCCTCGTGTGTCTGGGCATTAAACACGCTGAGGCAGCGTTGGTGGATGAGTCATGTACCCATTGTGGGAAGATGACCATCGCGGAGCTGCGGTCGAGACTCACGTTCCTGCAAAGGGGCGGAGTCCCCGTGCCTCTGCCTCGATCCAATCCTCCTCAGAGGGTTGCTTCGGGCAGTGACACGGGTGACCTGAGGATTACGGTGAGCGCGTCTCCTTCGGGGAACCAACCCCCTAGGAACCCTCACCCCTCTCACGCTCCGCAGCCAGTGGAGCCCCCATTGGAGAAAGCTGGACCATCCTCGCGGTGTGTACCGGTTGTCTCCTTTGGGGCTCCCCCTGAAGACCAGATGTACGATCGCTGCATCGGAGGGTGGGTCAGACCTCTCTGCGGACGACGACTCGGCACCGCTGCCTCCTTCGGGTGTGCCAGCGGTGCCTGAGACGGACCCGGAGATGATGGCCATGCTTTCCCGGGCCGCCAAAGGGGTCGGGCTCGTGTGGAATCCTCCACCGTGTCCCGAACCCTCGAGGTTGGACGATTGGTATCTCGGGGTGGCGCGTGCTGGTTCTCAGCAACCCACCCCAGTGCCTTTCTTCCCGGAAGTGCATGAGGAGCTTACGGGGACATGGACGGCACCTTTCACTGCCAGAAACCGTCCCAGTGGTTCCTCCTCCCTCACCACCCTTGATGGCGGGACGGCTAAGGGATACACGCGTATCCCGCCAGTGGAACGGGCCGTTGCGATGCAACTGTGCCCTAACTCCACTTGGCGCGGAGAACCGTGTCTTCCTTCCCGGGCCTGTAAGTACTCGTCGGATTTAACCGGCAAGGCTTACAAGGCCTGTGGGGAAGCCGCCTCTGCCATGCACGCTATGGCGTTGCTGCAGGTCCATCAGGCCAAGGCACTGAAGGACCTGCACGAGGGTGGTCACGATCCTCAAGTTCTTCAGGAACTTCGTATCGCGACGGACCTCGCGCTTCGTGCGACGAAGGTGACCGCAGGGTCGGTGGGTCGTGCGATGTCCACCATGGTGGTCCAGGAACGCCATCTCTGGCTGTGTCTGGCCGACATGAGGGAGACCGACAAGCTCCGGTTCCTTAACTCCCCCGTGTCCCAGACCGGCCTCTTCGGCGACGCGGTCGAGAACTTCGCCCAGCAGTTCTCGGCTGTACAAAAGCAGACTGAGGCCATCAGACACATCCTGCCGCGACGGCCAGCTGCTGCTCCCACCCCACCGCCTGCGGCCCCTCAGTCTGCTCGTCGCCGAGGGCGGCCTCCTGCGTCTGCCCCTGCTCCCGCGCCGCCGCAGCAGCCTCCATCTAAACGGCGCCGTGGAGCCAGTCGCAGGCGGGCCGCCCCGCCCGTCCAGGACCCCGCTAAGAAGGGCGGCAAAGCCAGGAGCAAGCGGCCCTAGGACG
Organism: Leuciscus leuciscus; assembly: GCF_965113295.1. Taxonomy (NCBI): domain Eukaryota; kingdom Metazoa; phylum Chordata; class Actinopteri; order Cypriniformes; family Leuciscidae; genus Leuciscus; species Leuciscus leuciscus. The sequence continues at coordinate 35,821,705 of NC_138737.1, read as the reverse complement.
GGCGACCCAGAGATGGCAGGGACTGCTCTCCAGGAGACGATGACCGCATCGCTCCATCCCCCGGAAGAGGGCCGGGTGGAAAATCCTTTGTTTCCTTTTGTTTTTGTTCCGCCGCTGGCCTCAAAACCAGCGGTACCCAAATTTTCAATAAAAGAGCAGTTTCTTCCGTCTCTGGGTCCGAAGAGGGCCCGGAGAGCAGTGGGGGGAGAGAATCCTCACCACTCTCATCCGCCTCTTCTATCGCCAGCAGGCAGCAGTGTGCAGTTCGAGAACGCAACCAAGCCGCCTCCTGCACCTCCGGCCTCGTGGAACCAGGTAAGTGTTGCACAGCACACTCAGACTCCGCTACGGGCCGCCTCCCAGAGAGAGCCTCCCGAGCCGAGCCCCTGTGTTCCACCTCGCTGCCCCACTCCGGGTACGCCTACGGTCCCTTTGGTCCCGCTTGTACGGTCTCTGCGAGCCTGGCTAGCGCTCCCCAGTCCGTCTCGCTGGCTCATTCGGACCATCAGGCTCGGCTATGCGATTCAGTTCGCCCCGGCGTCCCCCCAAGTTTCGGGCCATCCACTCCACTACAGTGAGAGCAGCCGATGCCCATGTCTTGCGCGCGGAGACCGCAGTCCTACTGGCGAAGGACGCGATAGAGCCGGTCCCTCCAGCCGATATGAGGTCAGGGCACTACAGTCCCTACTTCATTGTACCCAAGAAAGGTGGTGGGTTACGACCGATCTTGGACCTGCGAGTTTTGAATCGGAGCCTTCACAAGCTACCGTTCAAAATGCTTACGCAGAAACGCATTTTCGAATGCATCCATCCCCAGGATTGGTTTGCAGCGATCGACCTGAAGGACGCGTACTTTCAGGTCTCGATTCTTCCTCGACACAGGCCGTTTCTGCGCTTTGCGTTCGAGGGTCGAGCATATCAGTACAAGGTCCTGCCCTTCGGGCTGGCCCTGTCTCCTCGTGTCTTCATGAAAGTCACGGAGGGGGCCCTTGTTCCCATGAGAGAACAGGGCGTTCGCATTCTCAACTATCTCGACGACTGGCTCATACTGGCACACTCTCGAGATCAGTTATGCGAACACAGGGACCTCGTGCTCAGGCACCTCAGCCAGCTGGAACTTCAGGTCAACTGGGAGAAGAGCAAACTCGCCCCCGTGCAGAGGATCTCTTATCTCGGTATGGAGTTGGATTCGGTCGCCCAGACAGCGCGTCTCACAGAGCAACGCGCTCAGTCGGTGCTGAACTGCTTGAACACGTTCAAAGGCAGGACGGCGGTCCCACTGAAATTCTTTCAGAGGCTCCTGGGGCATATGGCAGCGGCAGCAGCGGTAACTCCGCTCGGGCTGCTTCATATGAGACCGCTTCAGCACTGGCTTCACGGCCGAGTCCCGAGATGGGCGTGGCATCACGGCACTCACCGGGTGGCAATCACACCGGCGTGCCGCCAGACCTTCAGCCCGTGGTCAGACCCCTCGTTCCTTCGGGCAGGAGTCCCCTTGGAACAGGTGTCCAGGCATGCTGTGGTATTCACAGATGCCTCTGCCACCGGCTGGGGTGCCACGTACAACGGGCATGCAGTATCAGGGGTGTGGACGGGCCCCCAACTGCACTGGCACATCAACTGCCTCGAGTTGCTAGCAGTTCGTCTCGCTCTGAGCCGCCTAAAAAGGCCGCTACAGGGCAGAGACGTGCTGGTCCGTACGGACAACACTGCGACCGTTGCGTACATCAACCGTCAAGGTGGTCTACGCTCCCGTCGCATGTCGCAACTCGCCCGCCATCTCCTCCTTTGGAGTCAGAAGCATCTGAGGTCGCTTCGAGCCATGTATGTCCCCGGTGTGCTCAACCGTGTGGCCGACGAGCTATCACGAGCTGTGCTCCCGGGAGAATGGCGACTCCACCCCCAGGTGGTTCAGCTGATCTGGAGAGAGTTCGGAGAGGCTCAGGTAGACCTGTTTGCCTCCTCAGAGACCTCCCACTGCCAGTTGTTTTACTCCCTGACCGAGGGAACACTCGGCACGGATGCACTGGCACACAGCTGGCCCCGGGGCCTCCGCAAATATGCATTTCCCCCAGTGAGCCTACTTGCACAGACCCTGTGCAAAGTCAGGGAGGACGAGGAGCAGGTCCTTCTGGTGGCTCCCTATTGGCCCACCCGGACTTGGTTCCCAGAACTCATGCTCCTCGTGACAGTCCCTCCCTGGCCCATTCCTCTGAGGAAGGATCTTCTGACTCAGAGACGGGGCACCCTATGGCACCCGCGTCCGGACCTCTGGAAACTCCATGTCTGGTCCCTGGACGGGACGCGGAGGTTCTAGGTGACTTACCCCCAGAGGTACTTAACACCATCACTTCTGCGCGAGCACCGTCTACGAGACGTGTGTACGCCTTGAAGTGGAACCTGTTCGTCGAGTGGTGTTCCTCCCGTAGAGAGGACCCCCGAAGATGTTCGATAGGGTCAGTGCTTTCCTTCTTGCAGCAAGGGTTGGAGCGAAGGCTGTCTCCCTCCACCCTTAAAGTACATGCTGCTGCTATTTCAGCATATCATGACCACATAGATGGCAAAACAGTAGGAAAGCACGACCTGGTCGTCAGGTTCCTTAGGGGGGCGAGACGATTAAATCCTCCTCGTCCTCCCTCCATACCCTCTTGGGACCTTTCCCTGGTGCTTCGAGCACTTCAGGATGCTCCCTTTGAGCCTTTGCAGTCAGCAGACTTAAAGCTTCTCTCCTTGAAGACTTTGCTGCTGATTGCACTGGCTTCGATCAAGAGGGTAGGGGACCTGCAAGCATTTTCGGTCGACGAATCGTGCCTAGAGTTCGGGCCGGGTGACAACCATGTTGTACTGAGACCCCGGCCTGGCTATGTGCCCAAGGTTCCTACCACTCCCTTTAGAGATCAGGTAGTGAACCTGCAAGCGCTGCCCCTGGAGGAGGCAGACCCAGCCCTGGCTTTGCTCTGTCCCGTTCGCGCTCTGCGTATGTACGTGGACAGAACTCGAAGCATCAGGACCTCAGACCAGCTCTTTGTCTGTTACGGAGGCCAGCAGAAGGGAAAGGCTGTCTCCAAGCAGAGGATGGCCCACTGGATAGTGGATGCCATCGCCTTGGCTTACCAAGCTCAAGGCGTGCCCTGCCCGCTCAGGTTGCATGCACACTCCACGAGAGGCGTTGCATCCTCCTGGGCGCTGGCACGTGGCTCCTCGCTAACAGATATCTGTAGAGCTGCGGGCTGGGCGACACCTAACACGTTCGCTAGATTCTATAGCCTACGTGTAGAGCCCGTGTCCTCCCGTGTTCTCACCCTAAACGGGTAGAAGCACTGTGAGTACCGGCTCTGTCGGCTTGCTGCATCCTACTGTGCACCTTATTACTCCAGAGTCAAAACCTGTTGAGTCCTCCAAACACCCTCGGCCCGGACATGGCGGAGTGTCCGGTGCCAGGCCTTGTCCGCTGAATCCTTGAGAACCGGGTCTAGGCTGGGTCCCATATGTGTGACCCTACGGGGATCCCATATGTGTATATTCTCCACGGCTGCTCCTAATGGAAGCCCGTGTCTTTCCCTTGGGCTAAGTCACCCATTACTCATATGCAGTACAACCCTCGGGTTAGTCCATATGTCTATTCCCACATAACTCTCCTTAAGAATGTGGCTCCCGCAGCGTTCCCCTCCCTCAGATCGGGCACGCTTTCCCAGTGTTATCCAATAATCTCACTGTATGGGTTATAACGGAACAACAGTGACGGATACTCTCGGTGTAAGCCCTCTCCTATCGTCCTTCCAGGCAAGAAGGTGTGGAGGCTTACACGGGGCGCTGGATGGGGTGCAGCAGCTGTGGCGCTTTACTAGGGATTCCTATTCGTCGTTCACCACGACGTACGTCGTAGTGACCGGACGATAGGGAACGTCTCGGTTACATATGGTAACCCTCGTTCCCTGAGGGAGGGAACGGAGACGTACGTCCCGTCGCCACATCTGCTGCTACCCGCCGGGGCGACCAGCTTTTCAGGCTTGGCTCCTCAGCAAAAAACTGAAGTGCAATCACACCAGCTGCTCGTTAAATACCCGCGCTGCGAGGCTGCGCAGCTGATGCAAATGATTGCACGCCAATGTGTATTGGCTTGTTTTAGTTTCACTCGAAGTAGATTGGCCTCTCTAGCGAGATTCCTATTCGTCGTTCACCACGACGTACGTCTCCGTTCCCTCCCTCAGGGAACGAGGGTTACCATATGTAACCGAGACGTTATTTAAGGTGTCGAAACTGTACACAGTCTACCCTATTCATTTTATTATATTTTTCGTGTTCGCATTTATGAAGAAACAATGTACGAACGAGACCGCTCTGAAAGCAGCACTAAACGACTGCTTTAAAACTTTCACAGAGACCTCAAACAGGCATTTAAAACACCAAATATTAAGGATTGGCATATCAAGCAAAATAATATTCGATGATTGATCGAAAATCGTATCTCTCCCCCTACATGCTCACCGGCAAGCAGGGATGGGCAGTATGATACATGTATTTAAAATACGTATTTGAAATAAAAAATACTATTTTCTATTTTACCAACATCTGGCACACGTGAACTGATGCCAAATATCGCGATGTGTTCGGAATGAGACATTTCTTCAGCGCGATTTCACAATATTACTACTACTACTACTAATAATAATAATATATCACAATACTGTTGTTGGTTGTTTATACTGTTGATCAAATAAATGCAGGCTGGGTGAGCATAAGAGACTTAATTCAAAAAAACATTTAAAAATCCAACTGACCCCAAACTTTTGAACGTATAAGTGTACAGCAGGGGTCTCCAACCTTTTGTGAGTGAGGGCTCCCTGAAGGGATAAAATAGTCTAGAGGGCTACTTGTTTGATATAGGCTACTCATACTCACTTGCTGCGTTCGAAACCGCATACTCAATGAGTAGGTACTTCATTTCAATAAGTACTTACTTAACGAGCGCTAAAAGAGTAGGTAGGCTACTTTATAGCCAGATCTCGTTGAGTATGAATGCGAACCGGACATCTGCTATGTTGACGTTGTCATGTGACCTACGACGCGTTATCACACGCGCAACAACTTAAAAGATTTGAACGACACGTTTAATTCATCAATCTGTAAATATCTTGATATTGATTAAACTTGCTCATTTTGTGGTCTTTTTGAAGAAACTGCTGCCCATTTATTTTGTGAACACATTTATGGTTGATTTAAGTTCTTATATTTAACCCTACTAATGTGACCCACCGTTATATCCTTAACGATATTATTTATTTTTATTACGAAATCCCAAAATTGTCATCTCTTGAATATGTTTTTTTTTATTTTTTTTATATCCAAACATTTTCATCCACAAGCAAAAGTGGCTTATTGCTTTGTTTTCCTCTTTTTCTTGTTGAATTTAACTCTCGTTTCATCCCTCAGGCCTGGGCCTATAACTAACAAAAAAATGAATTTTTTAAATGTATTATAATGAATTATTTAAGAAAATATATATTAAGATATTCAATCTTGTTGATTCTTTTTTCCTGTGTAAAAAATCTCATATTATGTATGCAAACCCATGATTGATATATATATATATATATACCTCATAACATCACTAACTCAACAGCCCTACCTAGAACGGTTTTCCTCACTGTAAACCCGGATAAGTAGAATCTACTTAAAAAAACCAAGGTAACTTGTTGCCTTAAATTTTTTAAGTAATGAAGCATTAGTTGAATAAGACAAGTGGACTACGTTCAATGTACTTAAGCCCATAATGGAATGGAATAGAACATTTAAGTTGAATGTACTTATAACCGAGTTACAGTAACTGAAGATACTTAGTTTAAACAATCATTCCCCACCCATTTATTTAACTCAGCTTGTTAAGTAAGCATTACTCCATTACCAATTCAACTAAATTATATATTCTAACGGGCCCAACTTAACTTTTAGTTCCTGAAACTCAAAATATCTTTCAATCAATAGAGCCATGTAAAATACACACATACAACTGCAACATTACACTGATCCAATTATATTTTATTGAACATGTCTTTTTTTTAGCAACAAAAGAAATAATGCCATGGCCTAATAGGCTTCTAGTGTGTAGTTTCCTCACATACTGTATTTTTACAGCACTAGTACAGTAAAAAGCATTTACAGTACTCCACTGTAATTACCAAATACAGTATAACCCACATACTTTTACAATATTAAACTTGTCTACAGCAATAAATTGTATTTTACAGGGAATGCTGCTTTTATAATTACATAATTAAAATATTATACGTTAAGGTTTCATAAGAGTAGCCACACTAGGAAAAAGAAAACAACATTTGGTTAAAAGCAAAGATCAGAAAATTGCCTTCTGTGAACATGTTGGCTGAATTTTTTAAAACATAAAATGCAATTTTAACACTTTAACAACAAACAGGTAACACTAAGCGCTTAATTAAAGGGATAGTTCACCCAAAAATTTTAAATTAGCACATGATTTACTCACCCTCAAGTCATCCTAGGTCTATATGACATTCTTCTTTCAGACGAATACAATCGGAGTTATTTTAAAAAATGTCCTGGCTCTTCCAAGCTTTATAATGGCAGTGAAGTGCTGTTTCTGTTTTGAAGTCCATAAAAGTGCAAACGAAATCCCATTCAAAGTCTGCAAGTTTTCGCAGAAGTGAGGAAACCTGTAGGCTTACAGTGGTGTTCTTTTTTTTGCATAACTTGGCCAGTTTTCTTTGAAGTTACTTGTCCTTTCTTTGTTTTTGATCCACGTTCAGGATTGATGTCAAGAAAGCGTCTAAAAGGCAGAAAAGAAAGAGAAAAAAAACAATGAAATATTATGGACTGAGTTTATATATTTTGACAGAGAGAGACAGCACAAAAGATGTGTAAATAAAAACCGGATATCGGTTTTAACGACTAATTTGTTTGGATAAAACTAAACAACATGAAAAAAAAATGCAATGTTGGATGTTGTGATCAATAACTGATATTTCTTCTGCCCTGGTTAAAATACATCAACTCAATGTGTCTGTTGACAAGCGCACTGTCAACTAACTAAACTTTTGGAAGTGGGGTTGCCAGATTTAAAGTTTTATTCTACAACTTTTGTCTACTCATCACCCAGCTCATTAACAATATCATCCCCTCATCAGGTCCATCAGAGTATCAGTGGAAAGGCAGTCATAGACTCTCAGTTTATGTAGAGCACACATTGCCAGAATCCAGCCCAAACCTTTGTGACAGAAATAATTTAACTTAATTGCAAGCCTTGCAATGTGAATTGCATACATGACTACATGATAATGTTAAACATGACATTTACCAGACTAAAATGCATGTTTGCACCCAAAAATGAAAATTCTGTCATTAATACTCACCCTCAAGACTTTCGTTCATCTTCGGGACACAAATTAAGATATTTTTAATGAAATCTGAGAGGTTTCTGTCCCTCCATTGACATCAATGTCATTGCAACTGTCAAAAGCCCAGAAAGGTAGTAAAAACATCAGTAAATAGTACATATAACTACGTTGGTTCAACCTTAATATTATGAAGTGACGAGATTACTTTTTGTGCGCAAAATAACCCCAAAATAACAACATTGTTGAATAATCTCTTCTTTTCCATGTCATTCTCCTACACTGTTGACGTAGTGTAAACAGTGCAGCGCTTATGGATTCTACATCAGAGCGTAGGCTCACTATTGGCTAGCTCCTGGGTCATCACACACGACCAGAGTCGGCCAATAATAAGCCTACGTTCTGACGTAGAACCCAGAAGCACTGCACTGGCTTTTTTTCAAGGCTTGCACCTTGAAATCTATAACAGGGTTTGCGTTCTCGAGCCACCAGGCACTGTTTTGTGCAGATGAGTGGGCCGGAGAGCGTTAAAGGATAACTCTTGCCAAAATGCAACCTCTTTTTGTTAATCTACCCGAGGCAAATTTCGTTTAAAAGCATAATTAGGATGGAAACGTCACTTTTAAGTTTGACCGTATTTTCGTTTTCGGTCAAATTGCCTTTTGAATGGGAGTGCTTGGGGCATGACTATGATAGCATCAAAAATCACTATTTTTAAAACACTAAGAAGGCTCGACACAACATGAAACTTTGCTCTCAGTATCACCAGGGGCTCTACACATGAACTCCAGCATTGAGAACATTGTTTGTGTACACGTCGCTCCACACACACAGGAACCCAGACCGACCCCTTCCACAGCCAATACCCCTCTGTCCTCCTTTTCTCTGCTAACCGAGGAAGAAGTATCTACACTTCTCCTCTCCAGTCACCCTACCACCTGCACGCTTGACCCCATCCCCTCACACCTTCTACAAGCCATCTCTCCCACACTTCTACCATCACTCACACACATCATCAACTCATCCCTCCACACTGGCACCTTCCCTACAGCATTCAAGCAGGCTCGGGTTACTCCACTGCTCAAAAAACCAACGCTAAACACATCATTGGTAGAGAATTACAGACCTATCTCTCTCCTACCATTCATTGCGAAGACACTTGAAAGAGCTGTCTTCAACCAACTAACATCCTTCTTGTCTCTAAACAACCAGCTGGATGTCAACCAATCTGGCTTCAAGAAAGGACATTCAACTGAGACTGCATTACTGTCAGTCACAGAAGCCCTACCGATCGCAAAAGCTGCTTCCAAATCTTCAGTCCTCATTCTCCTGGATCTGTCTGCTGCCTTCGACACGGTGAATCATCAGATCCTTCTGTCCACCCTCTCATCACTGGGCATCACAGGAACTTCACTCCACTGGTTTGAGTCCTATCTCACAGGTAGGTCCTTCAAGGTCGCATGGAGAGGCGAGGTATCCAGAGCACATCAGCTGACCACAGGGGTTCCCCAGGGTTCAGTTCTTGGTCCCCTCCTCTTCTCCATCTACACCACATCACTGGGACACATCATACAGGCACACGGTTTTTCCTACCACTGCTATGCTGATGACACACAGCTCTTCCTCTCCTTTCAACCAGATGATCCCACAGTAGCTGCACGGGTCTCAAGCTGTCTGGCGGACATCTCCACATGGATGAAGGAACATCACCTGCAGCTCAACCTGGCAAAGACTGAGCTTCTCGTCCTCCCTGCCAATCCATCTCTACAGCACGACTTCACCATCCAGCTAGAGTCATCATTAATCACCCCATCAAGATCGGTCAGAAATCTTGGAGTAACGTTTGATGACCAGCTGACCTTCACAGATCACATTTCAAAGACAGCTCGATCATGCAGGTTTGCACTGCACAACATCAGGAAGATCAGGCCTTTCCTAACTGAGCATGCAACACAACTTATCGTCCAGGCCCTGGTCATCTCTAGGCTTGACTACTGCAATGCCCTTCTGGCTGGACTCCCAGCATGTGCGACCAAACCCCTACAGATGATCCAGAATGCTGCAGCTCGTCTTGTCTTCAACGAGCCCAAGAGGGCCCACGTCACTCCTCTGTTCATCTCTCTGCACTGGCTACCTCTCGCTGCTCACATCAAGTTCAAGGCACTGACGCTTGCTTACAGAACTATCATAGGCTCAGCTCCCTCCTACTTTCACTCACTCCTACGAGTCTACATCCCTACCAGACACCTAAGATCGGTCAACGAGCGACGTCTCGTGGTTCCATCACAGAAAGCCACAAAATCACTTTCCAGAACATTCTCATTTACAGTTCCATGCTGGTGGAACGCTCTCCCCACCCTCATCCGGAATGCAGAATCCCTGACAACATTCAAAAAACAGCTGAAAACCAATCTCTTCCGTGAGCACTTAACCTTATAAAAAAAAAAAAAAAGAAAAAAAAAAAATGTTTCCCTTTGAAACATCACTTATCAGGCTTATGCTACTCTGAATAATACCTGAACTTCGTATTTTGAGCACTTCCTGCGTTGTTGTTGCTTTTGCCTCTTTATGATGACTCGCTGAATTTAGTCCTAATTTGTAAGTCGCTTTGGATAAGGGCGTCTGCTAAATGACTAAATGTAAATGTAAATGTAAATGTAAATGTACACAGAGTTTACTAAAAAGAAAGATTTTGAACAACTCACTGAAGCTGTGTCTGCCGGCATTTTGACGGTCAAAAATAGTCGATCTAATAAATTTATTCTAGAGCTGCTGTAAACCCTAAACAATCTATGTTACTGTACTTTCCTATTATCACTGTAAAGCTGCTTTGAAACAATCTATATTGTTAAAAGCGCTATATAAATGAAGGTGACTTGACACTGTTTACACTACGTCAACAGCGTAGGAGAATGAAATGAAAGAGTAGAGATTGTTGAATAATGTTGTTATTTTGTTTTTGTGCACAAAAGGAATTCTCATCGCTTCATAATATTAAGATTGCACCACTGTAGTTACATGGATTATATAAACGATGTTTTGACTACCTTGAAAGTTGCAAAGACGTTGCTGTCTATGGGTGGTTCAGAAACCTCTCAGATTTCATCAAAAATATCTTATCTTTGTGTTCTGAAGATTAACAAAGGTCTTACAGGTTTGGAACGACATGAGGTTGAGTAATTAATGACAGAATTTTCACTAATCATTTAACTGAAAACAACTTGCACTGACATATCTTAAAATATGTGACTGCCACTGTTTTGTCTCGAGATGCACACCAGTAATGTTTTTTTTTTTTTTTTTGACATTTTTATAAAAGCTGCTTAAATACCCTAATTTTATTAAGGCCTAGACCCGGCTTAAGCTAAGCCCAGTATGGAAACCATGGCCATATTGTTTATACCAGTAGTCAGCTTAATAAATACTGTCAAGACAAGTCACAATTCAGTCTAATATTTATATGAATGGCAAATATGCTAATGACTAACCTCTGAACAAACTCAAGATGCTGCCTCTTCCTGGTACTGCAAGCTGAACTCATAGGAGGAGGCAAACAGCGCTGCCAGGCCAGTGATGAAGATGCTGTGATCCTTTCACACACACCTTGACCATCCAAACGTAATGTCCAGCACTGGTCGCTTAGAGATTGACCTGTAATAAAAAAATAAAAAAAAATAAAAAATGAATAAATAAATAATATTAATAATTAAAATAACTATTGTGGGTTTCACTGTGGTTCGATGTAGTTGTCTATTCATAGTTCTATGAATAAAATTTTTCACCTAAACATTAAAATTGTTTAGGGTTAGAACGTTAAAACGCACTGGCATATTATTTTGCTTGTTTTAAGCATAAACTCACTTAATTTTGACTTATTCTTTCAGAAAACAAGCCCATTTTTACTTGTCTATTAAATGCTTCTTCATGTAAGAATTTTAGATATCTGGACTGGAAACAAGAAAAAAACACTAATTTAGAAAAACATATTTTGCAGTGGGGTGAGTAAATGATGGCTTTTCATTTTAGGTTAAAACTACCCAATGTTTACATACCAAGCAATATAAAGTGTGGACTCCACTGGCAAATGTAGATTGCAGGACATCAGCGTTGCAAATTCCTGAAACAATTTTTAAAAAGGACAGCACGATCAACAGAACCAAAACATAAAACATTACAGATTAATGAGATTTGTTGAATAATCTCTACTTATCTGCTTTAAGGATAACACCGTCTAACTTCTCTTTGAATGGTGGGAGTAGTTGTAGGACCATGGCATGGCAATCAGGAATACTAGCCTACATTTAAAAACAACATTAGGAACATGGATTTTCTTGTGCTAGCAAAATTCTGACAACGATTCAAAAGCACGATCACAGAACTGACAACATTTTTTTTTTTTTTTACCACACAGATAGACTAACGTTATAACTGTGTAACACTACTTAAAAGCACTTACATTAGCACTGGACCGTCATCAGCTTCAAGGTGCTGGATACTGAAGGAGAGGTTTGATCAGGTTGGTCTGAAAACACTGCTGTGGTGGACCAGTATCCTGAATTTAAACCAAAGGTCACTGAAGGTGCAGCTGAACATGTTTAAGCTCCAAAACACATACCCAACCAGTTCAGAGGCCGCAACTATTCTGAGGAATCAGTTGCCTGAACTTCGTGGCCTTTTCAACCAAGTAGAAGCACTTGTACGACTTCTTGTGGTTGTTCCTGCCTCTGCTGAAGAGGAGAGGAGCTTCGGTGCTCCGAGGAGGATGAAGACCTGGCTGAGAAGCACAATGTTGCAGATTCACATTGTATCAGTCTATCACATTCACAAAGTAATACTGGATAAAGTCAGAAAGGAAAACATTTGCCAGGAGTTTATCCTGGTGAATAAGTACAGGAAGCAAGTGTTTTGTTCTTTCGTGTGAGAAGACGAGACAGGACAGTATAGAAGGGTGGATAGTTAGGATACATGGAGAGATGGGATTGAAAGGATAGATGGAGGGCAAGGAAAAATGTTCTTTATATTAAAGTTAAATGTTTGTTTTTATGTTTGTGAGATAGTGTGACAATCTTGCAGCTTGTGTCCCAAATAAGCATCTATTGTGTTATCAATTTTCCCATCCTTTTGGATTACAGAAGTAATGATTACAGATCGTTTTATATTTTCAGGTACAGCGGTTAGTTTGAAATAAGTTTATTTAACAGATTTTATTCACACACAAATTGGATTCAAATAAAACATTTGGAGTTGGCTAAATTAGTAATGTAAACAGAGCACAAACAATTAGCCTAAGTAGGCCAATATGAACTTATTTTAACTAAGTTAACAGTGCATAATTGTTTACAGTGCAGCATGAAAGTTCTTTGATTCTTTATTTTCTCCTCATTAATTCCACACAGCTTCAATAAAGGTTCAGCACATAAGCACAAATGAGTACACTGGTGTTTTCATGGGTGTGTGGTCTAAAGCAAAGCATATAATAATATAAATCAATATATAACATAACAGAAACACAATTCAATAGGCTAACTAAACAGATGCATACAATGAGATGTAGCAGAAACACTTTCATGAACAATAAGCAACATCATTTGAATACATGAACACAAATCAAACACTACTTCTATGTAAAGCTTCCTTAAACAAGGAATATCAACCAACATAATAAATTGACTTCATCAAACAGTTAACATGAGCTGAAGTACATAAATCAAGTTGGTACTATACGCACACATCAAACGTGAGGAAAGCATGCATGAGTCTGTTTGCTACACTCACTCACTCCATGCGGACTGGTGTTTTCTATCGACGCTAATACTGAACGCCCCCTGCTGGAGATTGGCGGAGCAGCGTCTTAACGTGCTTTGACAGCGCGCTCTGTTTTTAGCTCAGTTTTAAGTCTTTATGTGTTCCTGGACTCAAAAAACTGTAGCATATAAATTGCAATTAATTAATTAATTAATTAACCTTTATGTATCCAGGCAAGTCACTTAAGAACAATATCTTATTTTCGACAACAGCCTGGCAGGAGAGATCTCCTGAAATTCGAACAAACATGATGAACAATGAATTATGATATATTTTAAAATATGTGATATGTGTATTTTTAATTGAATCGACACACTACCTTTGATCATTGAAAAAAAAAGTTTAGAATTTGTTTGGTTTGATTTCTTCCTGCCGTCGACTACTCAATGAAAGAACCATATTTGTATCGAGAGCATCGGTTCCCGAGCAGACTGTGGAACATCTACGTTTACACTAGTAGTGCATTTTCGTTTTAAAACGCATACATTTATTTAGCTACGGTTAAGCCTGCCGTTAGACTATTTAGACCCGTCAGTCAAGTCCGAAGCAAGACACACGCAAGTGACATATTGCGTTATGGCAACGAAGTCTCAGACTGACAGATACATAAAAATAAAGGTGAATTTAGGCTACTTTAGTTTTGAACGTACGTTATCATGTTAATTATAATCAAATTGATTTTGTTTTATTGACCACAATATTATCACTGATATTTGTTTGAGATGGGCACATTTGATTAATTTTGGGGGGGAAATTAATGCACAGCAAGCCGTGGATTTTCCCTTACATATAAGTTTATAAAGATATACATTTTCTGTCAAAACAATAGCAGTTATCTTTGCAAGTTTCATTCGAAAAAAAACATTCGAAAAAATCCCTTGGCAACCGGCCGACGCGCGTCACTACTCGTGACGTCACAGGCAGAGTCGCCCATAGAACTCTTCTCTGGTTTTCGAGCAGTTCAGTTGATTTCTGGTCTGTAGTACAAGCGATCTGACTAGTATTTCTGTTACATCTGTGGTGAAAAATTGCTCTAATTGTTTTATATCTCTCGATCTGTGTTATATCTCATGATTTTTAGTATTTCATTTCGATCTGTGCAATTTACGTTCAGTGAACTTGTGATAAGTTAGTGACAGAACATCAGAGAGACATCTGGAGCAATGGGTCAGTGCAAATCTCACAGTTACATTGTAAAGGAAGATGCTGCTGCATCTGTGTCGCCAAGGCCTGTCCCAGAGAAAGTAGAGAAGAAGAAGAAAGGGAAGTTCCTTAGATGGGTTTTGTCTCGGAAATCCAAAAACACTTCCACCGAAGCCCAACAGAGTCAGTGCAGAAATGACAGCAGCCTATGGCAAGCCATTTTAACATTTAAAAGCTAGACTGGATATGTGTTGCAGATATCTGTAATTCAGTTTTGCCTAGTCAAAAAGAACATTTCAGATATCCGCAACTACATTCTTCCTATCCATAATTGTCATTTCAGATATCCACAAAGACATTCTTCCTAGGACAAATGACGTCACTTTTGCCATTCATTTGTATGGGGTTTATCATTACAGATATCTACAATTCAGTTGCAGATATCCACTATGTGAATTACGGATATCTGCAATTGAATTGTAGATATCTGTTATTCTAGTTTGAGATATCTTCAATTTGATTCTGACTAGTCATAACTCCAGTTAAAGATATCTTTAATTCACCTCAATTCAAGATATCTACATGTTCCTTTTCAGATATCTTAAATTAAGTTTTGACTAGGCGAAATTACGTTGTAGATATCTGTAACTGGAGTTATGACTAGTCAAAATGGTGTTGTAGATATCTCAAACTGGAGTTAGGGATAGTCATAATTTAATTGTAGATATCTATTATCAAGTTATAGATATCTTGAAATGAATTTTGATTAGAGATATCTGAAATTTGAGATATCTGTAACTTTCATTCTGCCTAGTCAAAATGTAATTACAGATATCTTGAATTAGAGTTTTGACTAGGCGAAATGACGTTGCAGATATCTGTATACAAATTAGGCCCGCATCACACTTTAGGCGGGAGCAGAGCGTGTTGTTCAAATCATCAAATCACATAGCACCTGTAACTGTTAACTTGTAATTAGCACTGATTAGCACCATGTCGGAGCAACCAGAGTTTTTAATCGTCTTTTTAATGCTGTTAGATACTGTTTCAAATTGAAAAAAATAAAATAAAAAATAAGAACTAATCTGAACTAAGAACTTTTTTTTCTCATCTAAGGAAGTTAATGTTATTGTACTTCCATGGCAAGAATACCATGCATGTCAGCATCTTTATTAAAGTGAATTAGTGTGAATCTCTTTCACGCATAAATCTTAATGCAACAATAACCTACGTAATTTTAAGCATGATCATAAACATAGCATTGCAACATTTTTTTTTTTTTTGTATATAAAATATTGTATATCTTTTTTTTATTTGTATATAAAAACATTTTCTGGTGTTATTTTTCGATTACAGCCAACGCCATGACTGCTTTTTTCTTCTTCCATTCATAGAAATAAGGAAATGAACCCACTTTTTCTTTGATTATGGCGGGGAGGGGAAATCTATATCTAAAATAGAGCAACGTCATGCACAATAATTTGCACTAGTCATAATGACGTTTGAGATATCTTTAACTTTCATTCTGCCTAGTCAAAACTGAATTACAGATATCTGCAATTGTCATTTAAGATGTGTGACGAGTTGAATGTCGTTTTCAATGAGGTCATTGCAGATATCTGTAATTCAGTTTTGCCTAGTCAAAACTGAATTACAGATATCTCTATCTGTCGTTTCGACTAGTCACAATTACGTTACAGATATCTTGAATGACAATTCCAACTATCCAAAATGTAATTACGAATAGTCAGAAAGACATTGTTGATATCTACAATGTTAATTCCGGATAGTCAAAATTAGCTTTTAAATGTTAAAACGGCTTGCCATAGCAGCCAACAGCCCGAGAGATGCTCTGATGTGGAAGCTGAACACAACAGCGACACTGAACACAACTCAGTGTACAGCAGGCACAGCTGTGTGTCTTCTCCCACCAGTGTGCCGGATGGTGATAAAGACATTACCAGGCAAGAGCAAAGTGGCATCATCTCACACAACAGCAGTCCTTCTCTGCCTGTGCCATCTATGACTGAGGAGAACATCAACTCAGCTTCGACATCGGATGACATTTCTTGGAAGAATGAGGATGAAATGATCCATATAAGTTCAAAGGGAAAGACAGGTCAGTTTATATAACAAGCCCCAACATGACTCATAAAATGTGCAAAAAGTACCTACATTTTAACATGTTTTTCTGGACATTGTCTTTATTATCCAAATGAAAATGTGAACTGAGGATGGATTTTGGTTGTGTGAGGCACCACAATAATGTGTCCATTCTACAGCTATTTTTAATGTGAATTTTTTATGTTTTTTTGTGGTTTATACTGTAAATTTTGTATGTCCCTCTTTTTTTTTAACAGGGGAAGTCTTGCAGCACTATGAAACTATGAAAATGCTGGGTAGAGGATCATATGGATGCGTCTACGACGGGATCCGTTTGTCTGATTCACGAAAGGTAGTTTTTTTGCACTCTTGGAAGTTGGAATTTAAATTCATTAAAAGTTACATCAAGGTTAATTACTGGAATCATGTGACCTCTGCACATATAGTTAATTAATTGTAAAACATTCTTACAAAAAAAAATCTTATTTTTTCTTTCCCTTGGAGAACAGGTGGCACTCAAATATGCGCTGAAGACAGAAGCCATGGAAAATGTCCGTATTGTAAGTAGGCAATTCCTCTCTTCGTTTTATTACTCTCAGAGTACACAGTCACATTAATAATAGGACATTTTAACAAAATTTTGCAGTCACAAAAGGACCATTGTCAATAGCGTATGAACTTCCGAACCAAGCAGCTTTCTGTTAGTCAGCACAGTTCATTCGCGTGACTTTACCCTCACGCAAAAATTCCCATTAAAATGACAAAATTTTGCCCTGAAAATTTTTGCCGGTCGACAGTAAAAGTGACCGAAACTTTAGTAACTATTTCCAGTATTTCAATTACTTAACTCTTCAAACCTATACTTACCCAAATGCAGGACATAATTCTGTAGTAATTCATTTAAATTAAACCATGTCCCCTAATTATCTCACTTTTGTATAACTATTATCTCTCCTGTAGGGTCTATTCGGCAAATCCCCTCCAAATGAGGTCGCTATGATGGCTCTTATGAACAAAAATCCCAGTGTTCCTCAAATAATAAAGCTGCTGGACTGGTACGAGACACCAGAGGAATATGTACTGGTCTTAGAGCGGCCCACGCCATGTGTAGATATGAGGATATTTTTACTGCAAAATGGTGGCATCCTCAAGGAATCGACGGCACGAGCTGTGATGCGTCAGGTTGTCACTGCTGCAAGAATATGCAGTGAGAGGGGCGTCTTCCACAGCGACATCAAGCTGGAAAACCTGCTCATCAACCCAAACACCTTGCAGGTCAAATTAATAGACTTCGGTTGTAGCAAACGCTTGAAGAAGTCTTCTTATTCGGAATTCTGTGGTACGTATTATTCCACAAATCTATGGTGAATAAATCGACAAAAAGCTATGGAAATACAAATTCATTGCAATGGACGAAATCTTGTTCTTTCTTCCAGGCACAAGAGATTATGCTCCCCCTGAGTGGGTCAGGCATGGAAAGTATCATGGCAAGCCTGCAACAGTGTATTGTTTAGGCGTACTGATGTTCAAGATGCTGTCTGGGAAGTATCCTGGCGAGTACCGGTACCTCCCTCAGATGTTTGGTGAGCCCTCCTACACAGAAGACATTTCCAAAGGTGAGAGCATGTGGACGGGTCATACAGGAACTTTTATTACTGCTTAAAATAATGTGATCAGTTACACAAAGTATAACACTTACAATAATAACCGGACATCTCTCCCCTCTTCACAGAATGCAGAGATCTGATCTCTTCATGCATGGAAAGTAATCCAGCCAAGCGGATTAATATGGAAAAGATCCTCCTCCACGACTGGTTCCAGGTATCGATCCTCACCTAAAAATGTTTGGAAATAAGATACCGTCATGAGAGGAAGAACGAGAAACAAAAGAAACCCAGAGAGTAGGTAAAGAAAAAACCTCATGTGCCTAAAAGAAAAAAGGTAAGGAAAGGAAGTATATGTAAGCGCTTTGAGGTCTCAGAAAAAGCGCTATATAAATGTAACGAATTATTATATATATATATATCTATATATATATGCAATCACAGGTCAAAGCACAGCTTACATGCACTATTGGTTGACGATGAGACGCTATAGTCGCAGGACAAAACACCGCTCTT
Source organism: Leuciscus leuciscus (assembly GCF_965113295.1). Taxonomy (NCBI): domain Eukaryota; kingdom Metazoa; phylum Chordata; class Actinopteri; order Cypriniformes; family Leuciscidae; genus Leuciscus; species Leuciscus leuciscus. The sequence continues at coordinate 35,803,167 of NC_138737.1, read as the reverse complement.
CCGTTCCGATAACAACATTAAACAGGTTCTCCCCACTCAGTGAATCACCCACTGAGAATCCTGTTGATTGTGCCCTAGTGATTGGTGATTCTATTACACAGAACATGAAAATAGAGACACCAGCCACCATAGTCACATGTTTGCCGGGAGCCAGAGCGCCTGACATCAAAGCAAATTTAAAAGTGCTGCTGGCTAATGCTAATCGTAAATTCTCTAAGATTATTATTCACGTCGACACAAATGATGTTTGACTCCGCCAGTCGGAGATCACCAAAATTAATATTAAAGAGGTGTGTGAACTTTCCAGTACGATGTCAGGCACTGTAATTTGCTCTGGCCCCCTTCCTGTTCGCAGGAGTGATGAGATTGTTAGTAGATTGTGTTCACTCAATGGCAAAATAATATAGAATTCATAGACAATTGGAAAAGTTTTTGGGGCAGACCTGACCTGTTGAAAAGAGATGGTATTCATCCCTCCTGGGATGGTGCTGCTCTTCTCTCCAGTAATTTGGCTCATAGTCTTAGAGATAAAACATGACAATCTGCGGCTGGTTTCACAAAGATAGACTTTGACTATGGCTTAGATATAGTAGATAGTCAGACTTCAGATAGACATCTAAATCAGACCGTTGCACAAAGCACTTAAGACTCTGACTATCTTAAGTAGGACTACACTGCAATGCATTCTGGGTAAAATAAGACATTTTCAAAACAAAAAACATGGCGGATCGAGTAAGCGCATTCAACCGCTCAGTGCAGTTTACCCCAGCGGAAAATATGTGTTTGTTGGAGTATAACAGTTACAAGGACATTTTACTTGGGAAATTTAGCGGAGAATGTAGTAACAAGAAGAAATGTTTAATTTGGAAAAAGATTGCTTCGACAGTTAAAGGGATAGTTCGGCAAAAAATGATATTAAACCCATGATTTACTCACCCTCAAGCTGTTCGAGATGCATATGTCAATCATTTTTCAGACGAACACATTTTCAGTTATTTTAGAAAATGTCTTAGATCTTTCAGTGGTTATATGTATATTTTTACGACAAAACCGCACGGATTACACCCTCAGAAGGCCTTCGTTTATCCCCTTGGAGCCGGATGGATTAGTTTTGTGAAGGATGCATGCACATTTTTGGGACTTGAAGGAGGTGGACCCCATAACTTGACATTATAACCACTGAAAGATCCAAAACATTTTCTAAAATAACTGAAAATGTGTTCGTCTGAAAAATGATTGACATATGCATCTCGAACGGCTTGAGGGTGAGTAAATCATGGGTTTAATATCATTTTTGGCCGAACTATCCCTTTAACAGCGTTAATCCGATCGCTGAGCGGAGCGTTAAAGACGTACAGAAAAGATACAAAAACATGGTACAAGATACCCTGTATACCACCCATGACACAGAAGCTTTACTGAGACCCACTGTGTCACCAACAGCATTCAGAAAAGTTCCTGTTGCATAAAATCTCAACGCAGTGCAAACCTGCGCGCCATTCTGCGTCTGTCCGCGGCGCCCATCAACGGCTCAGGACCTTGTTCAAAATCCTGCTGTGCCACAGAGCGCCATTTACATTTTTGTCTCATATTTGTCTAAAATCGTCGTTAATGTATACTGACTTCACCCTGTCCTGCAATATACATTTAGTTTTACATTCATTTACAGAAATCAGCTGTGTGGATGAAAACGGCTGATGTTATCGGATTTTCAGGTGATATTCTCAATTCATTCAGTTAACGGACGCTCTGAGGTAAAGTGTTCAGACTGCAGACTTTAGTTTGCAACGATTGTATTTAATTGTACAGTACAATCATAACATAGTACAGACATTATCTTAATTCCATAATGTCCTTAACCCTTGTGCATTGTTCAAATTCACTACCCTTTCGTTATGTTCGTGGCTGAAAACAGCCACTACTTTAAACTGCTGTAAAAATGTATCAGATAAATATTTTTTTCAATTTTTTTTGCATAAATCTATTAATCAACCTCAGTCCTGATCAAAACTACTAAATGTTTAAAAAAAAAATCTGGATTTTAACTCTTTAATTGCCAAATTCATAAATGATGTCACTAATTTTGGAAAAAAAATCACAAAATTACTTATTTTCAATATAAAATGTGAATGTGGACTGGATTTTTTTTTACCTTTTATCACAGTCTTGGACATGTCAAAGATTAGAAATAACATTGGTTTTGATGCATTGTTAGTTTTTGTGCAGCATCAGATTTGAACTTTTTCTCTCTCATTTACTGTTTGTGGCTGTTTTTGCCCCATAGACTTCCATTATAACCACATTTTTTGATTGCAAAGCCATAACACCATATAATCATGCATTTTTGATTGTTGGTGGTTTTCCCTGTTGGGAAGAGGTTAAATTTGTAATTTTTACTGTTGATAACCAGGTGGCACCATTAACCCTTTAGATAGGCCTGTGCAAAAAAAAAAAAGCTTAGTTTCTGGCTTTTACATGGAGTTATATGGAGTATAATAGCATATTTGTGTGTGTGTGTGTGTGTGTGTGTGTGTGTGAGAGAGAGAAAGAGAGTGTGAGTGTGTGAGAGAGAGAGTGTGAGTGTGTGTGTGTGTGTGTGTGTGTGTGTGTGTGTGTGTGTGTGTGTGTGTGTGTGTGTGTGTGTGTGTGTGTGCGTGTGTGTGTGTGTGTGAGAGTGTGTTTGTGAGAGAGAGTATGAGAACTCACCTTGATACGTCTGAGAAAATCAAAATATGCACCTCAGCTCTCAGAACTACATGGAGTAAACAAAAACAAAGTAAGTGTATTTATGCATCTGCTGCCTTTTGATGGTGAGAAATGCAGACTAAACAAAGCAAGTGGATTTAAACACTTGCATGCAAGCCTGCTGGTCATTTGATGGTGAAAAGATAGCAAGCAACATGAGAAAGGGCTTGACTTGTAGTGAAGTTTTAGAGATGATTATGCAGCCTGACCCCTCCAGCGAGCTGCAGGATGTATCGTCTTCTCCCTCTGACACCACAGACTCAGGAGAGTCAGATCCTGATTTGGATGTGGCATCCTCATCATCCTCTCTAGCTTCCACTGAAGGCGAGGAAGATTCGGAGGATCCTGGATCTGGGTGGATTGGGAGAAACGGCGAAGTGTGGTTTTCCACCAACGCGGAGACAACTTTCTTCAGCCTGCCAACTCCCGTGACTCCAGGGCCGACGCGCTATGCCATCGCAAGGGTCCAGAACATGGATTCTGTGTTCAATCTGTTTTTTACGGAGTAAAAATAGGAGGGGAAGGCGATGATCCCACAGGCAACGTGTGGACTCCCCTCTGGACCTGTAGACGCCGGCCAAAATCAGTAGCCCCATGTAGGCACGGAGATCTGTGGAGTCCACCCCGGTCCAGTCTCTCAATTTTTGTGCGGCACGCATGGAGGTTGGTCATGCTGACAATGAGGTCAGTCATCTGCTCCGTAAAAAACAGAATCCGTTGAACACAGAATCCATGTTCTGGACCCTTGCGATGGCATAGCGCGTCGGCCCTGGAGTCACGCCTCTGGCAGGCTGAAGAAAGGGAATTGTCTCCGCATTGGTGGAAAACCACACTTCGCCGTTTCTCCCAATCCACCCAGATCCAGGATCCTCCGAATCTTCCTCGCCTTCAGTGGAAGCTAGAGAGGATGATGAGGATGCCACATCCAAATCAGGATCTGACTCTCCTGAGTCTGTGGTGTCAGAGGGAGAAGACGATACATCCTGCAGCTCGCTGGAGGGGTCAGGCTGCATAATCATCTCTAAAACTTCACTACAAGTCAAGCCCTTTCTCATGTTGCTTGCTGCTCTTTCCACCATCAAATGACCAGCAGGCTTGCATGCAAGTGTTTAAATCCACTTGCTTTGTTTAGTCTGCATTTCTCACCATCAAAAGGCAGCAGATGCATAAATACACTTACTTTGTTTTTGTTTACTCCATGTAGTTCTGAGAGCTGAGGTGCATATTTTGATTTTCTCAGACGTATCAAGGTGAGTTCTCATACTCTCTCTCACAAACACAAACACGCACACACACGCACACACACACACACACAAATATGCTATTATACTCCATAAAACTCCATGTAAAAGCCAGAAACTAAGCTTTTTTTTGCACAGGCCTATCTAAAGGGTTAATGGTGCCACCTGGTTATCAACAGTAAAAATAAAAAATTTTACCTCTTCCCAACAGGGAAAACCACCAACAATCAAAAATGCATGATTATATGGTGTCATGGCTTTGCAATCAAAAAATGTGGTTATAATGGAAGTCTATGGGGCAAAAACAGCCACGAACAGTAAATGAGAGAGAAAAAGTTAAAATCTGATGCTGCACAAAAACTAACAATGCATCAAAACCAATGTTGTTTCTAATCTTTGACATGTCCAAGACTGTGATAAAAGCTAAAAAAAAAAAATCCAGTCCACATTCACATTTTATATTGAAAATAAGTCATTATGTGTGTTTTTTTCCCCAAATCGGTGACATCATTTATGAATTTGGCAATTAAAGAGTTAAAATCCTGATTTTTTTTTTAACATTTAGTAGTTTTGATCAGGACTGAGGTTGATTAATAGATTTATGCAAAAAAAATTAACAAATATTTATCTGATACATTTTTACATCTGATCCCTTACTTCAAAAGCACATATTGTTAATAATATGATTACAGACTGTAATCTAGATGTGCTGTGTTTGACAGAAACCTAGCTAAAACCAAACGATTACATTACTTTAAATGAGACCACCCCTCTAGATTACTGTTATAAACATGAGCCTCATCTGAAAGGCAAACGGGGAGGTGTTGCTGTAATTTATAGTAATATTTTTAGAATTACCAAGAAGTCTAGTTACAAATAGGGCTGCTCGATTATGGAAAAAATCATAATCACGATTATTTTGGTCAGTATTGAAATCACGATTATGTAACACGATTATTTCACATGACTTTGGGAACGTGTTGCATTTATTAAAAAGACACGGTAACACTTTACAATAATGTTAATTCGTTAACATTAGTTAATGTATTAACTAACATGAACTAACAATGAGAAATACATTTGTTACAGTATTTATTAATCTTTTTTAATGTTAGTTAATAAAAATACAGCTGTTCATTGTTTGTTTATGTTAAGTTTACAGTGCATTAACTAATGTTAACAAATACAACCTTTCACTTTAATAACGTATTAGTAAGTGGTGAAATTAATATTAACTAAGATTAGTAAATGCTGTAGAAGTATTGTTCATTATTGTTAACTAATGCTAATTAATGAACCTTATTGTAAAGTGTTACCAAAGACACCTTTCAACAATTCTTAAAAAATCGAAATTTGAACATTGATTGTACTTTTTGAACTATAATAAATAATATAGTATTTTAATATATTCCCGCAGGTCTACCACTTATAGCCTAATGCGGGAAATTCCCCCGCAAACATTGATTCACTTTAGCATGTAGATTGTATGAGTAGCCTAAATGAATCCACACAGATTATAAAATCAAATCAATAATTTTAAAACTTTCTCCAAGACGCAATTTCACAAACCGCGTGAGTGTTCAGCGGTGATGCGTCTTCTCTCTCTCTGTCTCTCAAAATGCGCTGGACAAGGCAAGCGTCGAAACTACACATTCGCGTTCAGGAGTCGGGCCATGATGGAATTGTCACTTGCACAATCGGGCCAGCATTGCATCGTAACTAAAGTTGATAATTTTTACTTCGTTTTAAGTTTTATCAGTTTAAACATTCAAGCTGAGAGAGTTTATGGCATCGGGAGGGGCGGATGTGCGCGTGCGCGCGTCATTCAGAACACAAGACAAAATAAGAGCGTTCTTTCAAAACAGAACATGGCAAAATAATCGTTTTTTACTCGATTATACTATTTTGGTGATCGTTGGGAGCAAAAATCGAAATCGAAATTCAATTAATTGCACAGCCCTAGTTACAAATATAATTATTTTGAAGTGTTGGTGCTTAATATAGCAATATATAGTGTAAATGATAAATCACGTTTGAGATTTGTGCTGGCTACTGTATACAGGCCACCAGGGCACCATAAAGACTTTATCAAAGAATTTGCTGATTTTCTATCAGAGTTAGTATTGGCTGCAGATAAAGTACTAATTGTTGGTGATTTTAATATACAGTACATATAGATAATGAAAAAGATGCATTGGGATTGGCATTTAAAGACATTCTGAACTCTACTGGAGTTAGACAACACGTGTCAGGACCTACTCATTCTCGTAATCATACTCTAGATCTAATATTATCACACGGAATAAATGTTGATGCCGTTGAAATTCTGCAGCAGAGCGATGACATCTCAGATCATTATCTAGTCTCGTGTAAACTTCATTTAGCCAAGGCTGCAAAGCCGACCCCGTGTTACAAATATGTTAGACCTATCACTTCTGCCACTAAAGATTGCTTTATTAATAATCTTCCTAATCAGTTTCATCATCTCAGCATCCCAGATAGCTTAGAAGAACTCGATATTGCAACAGAAACTTTTAACTCTCTCTTTTCCAGCACTTTAGACACAGTTGCTCCGTTGCGCTTAAAGGGATAGTTCACTTTGAAATTAATTTTTGGTATGTTTTAGCTTACCTCAAGGGCATCCAAGATGTAGGTGTCTTTTTTTCCGCAGTGGTTTCAATTTTGATATTTTTAGGTCAAACCGTTCTTGTCTGTCAGTCATATAATGCAGGTCTATGGTCACGGTCTCAAAGAGCATGCACAGAGTCCAAATTAAACAATTCCCCATCGTAAGTACACATTGATGGCCTAAGACACGAAACGAGCGGTTTGTGTGAGAAAACGAACAGTATTTATATCGTTTTTACCTCTTATACGCAGCCATGTCCAAGTGATCTGATCTGACGTGTACGCAGACTGGTGCATAGATATATACACTAGATGTCGCCTTGTCTACGGCAGTTCATTGGAACGAATGTCTTTAAGGCGACATCTAGTGTATATATCTATGCACCAGTCTGCGTACACGTCAGATCAGATCACTTGGACATGGCTGCGTATAAGAGGTAAAAACGATATAAATACTGTTCGTTTTCTCACACAAGCCGCTCGTTTCGTGTCTTAGGCCATCAATGTGTACTTACGATGGGGAATTGTTTAATTTGGACGACGGGGAATTGTTTTAATTTGGACTCTGTGCTTGTGTTTTGAGACCGTGACCATAGACCTGCATTATATGACTGACAGACAAGAACGGTTTGACCTAAAAATATCAAAATTGAAACTACTGCGGAAAAAAAGACACCTACATCTTGGATGCCCTTGAGGTAAGCTAAAACATACCAAAAATTAATTTCAAAGTGAACTATCCCTTTAAAGGGCATCTTGCAGGTTAGTATGGAAGCCCGTTTCCGCCACATTGAGTAAAAAAAATAAAGATTCTTTAAGTCATAATAATGAGAAACTTTCTCATAATTATGACTTAACATCTCGTAATAATGAGAAACTTTCTCGAAATAATGACTTAACATCTCGTAATAATGAGAAACTTTCTTGTAATAATGAGAAACTTTCTCGTAATAATGACTTAACAGCTCGTAATAATGAGAACATTTCTCGAAATAATGACTTAACATCTCGTAATAATGAGAAACTTTCTCAAAATAATGACTTAACATCTCGTACTTTCTCGTAATAATGACTTAACATCTCATAATAATGAGAAGCTTTCTCGAAATAATGACTTAACATCTCATAATAACGAGAAGCTTTCTCGAAATAATGACTTAACAGCTCGTAATAATGAGAACATTTCTCGAAATAATGACTTAACATCTCGTAATAATGAGAAACTTTCTCAAAATAATGACTTAACAGCTCGTAATAATGAGAAACTTTCTCGAAATAATGACTTAACATCTCATAATAATGAGAAAGTTTCTCGTAATAATGACTTATTTTCTCGCACTTCTACGCATGCGCAAAGCAGCGGAGCAGAAGGGCGTGCCGCACTAGCGACATCCGCTGGTCAAAGCCGTGTAAATGCATCACAGCAAACATGGCACGCTCTGCAAAACAGTTGTTTTCATTAAAGTCAGTGTGATCTACTAAGTGCAATCTGTAGTATCATTAAATAACATCATCAGTAGGCCTATATCTTCCATACTTTTCCATGCGCACGATAAGGTGTGAAAGTGGAATTTAGAAGCAGGATGGTTACCATGGTAAATTGTTACATGAATTTACAAAACTATCAGATTAAAGTAGGAATATTACATTTATTCATCAAGTTTAAGTGTAACATCTTCATAAAATATATGGGTACGTGTGTTAATATAACACGTATTTTGCAGATGCTTCTAGGATATTTGATGTGCAGGTTCATCTGGAAGATATCAATACAGAAATCACCTTTAAGATGTTTATGACTTTGGGGACATTTAAACATAGTTGGGCAGTGGAATGGGGGAAAACGCAAGGTCGAGACGTGTTTTTAAAAGCTGAACTTCTTTTCAATTGAGCGCCGCATTTTTAGAACGCCGTGTCATGCGCGAGACGCTGCAGAAGAGCGAGCGAGCGTCCGTCTAGTGCGCATATGCCTAGAAAAGCAATGAAAAAGTGCGTTCTGTATGAACGGACCCTTACACAGATTTCCAGATAAGTGTTCTTAAACAGATTTGGAAAGGTGTGCTGTCTTATCATTCCTCCATCTATTTGAAATCCATGGATCACCCTTCTGTGTTGCTGCTTGTTCATACACAAAAATACAAATGAATATTACAAATGAATAAAAGACTATCTAGCTGTGGAAGCCCATCTCATATATTGATCATTTATCATTAATGTTATTCACTGCAGAGCGTGCCATGTTTGCTGTGATGCATTTACACGGCTTTAACCAGGGGATGTCACTAGTGCGGCACGCCCTTCTGCTCCGCTGCTTTGCGCATGCGTAGAAGTGCGAGAAAATAAGTCATTATTACGAGAAAGTTTCTCATTATTACGAGATGTTAAGTGATTATTACGAGAAAGTTTCTCATTATTACGAGATGTTAAGTCATTATTACGAGAAAGTTTCTCATTATTACGAGATGTTAAGTCATTATTACGAGAAAGTTTCTCATTATTATGAGATGTTAAGTCATTATTACGAGAAAGTTTCTCATTATTACGAGATGTTAAGTCATTATTACGAGAAAGTTTCTCATTATTATGAGATGTTAAGTCATTATTACGAGAAAGTTTCTCATTATTATGAGATGTTAAGTCATTATTACGAGAAAGTTTCTCATTATTATGAGATGTTAAGTCATTATTACGAGAAAGTTTCTCATTATTATGACTTAAAGAATCTTTTTTTTTTTTTTCTCAATGTGGCGGAAACGGGCTTCCATACTAACCTGCAAGATGCCCTTTAAGAGCAAATCATTTGTGACTCTAATGAGAGCTGTCTCAGTACTATGGTACGGTCTAAATCCTGACTGAAAATCCTCGCAGATATCATTTCTTTCTAAAAAGGAACATAGTTGTGAAGATACTGCCTTTTCTAGTATCTTTGACAGAAAAGGTAGATTCGAGATCAGCCTGTAATTGACTAATTTTGTAGGATCAAGTTGTGTTTTTTTTAACAAGTGGTTTAATCATAGCCAGCTTAAAGGTTTTTGGTACGTATCCTAGAGACAAAGATTCATTAATGATAGTAAGAAGAGAATCTATGACCTCTGGAAGCATCTCTTTCATTAGCTTAGTCGGTATAGGGTATAACATACATGTTGTCGGTTTAGATGATTTAATGAGTTTAGCGAATTCTTCCTCTCCTATAGCAATAAATGAATCAAATTTTTCCTTAGGGAGACTAAAATGCACTCCCTGATGCGATACTGTAGTCGACGGTTGCATAATTATAATTTTGTCCCTGATATTATCAATCTTATAAGTGAAGAAGTACATGAAGTCATTACTGCTGTGTTTACATTTCTGGGCTTGAAGCTTTCTTTTTCGTTAGTTTAGCCACTGTTTAAAAAAAAATACCTAGGGTTTTGTTTATTTTCTTCTAATAGGATTGAAAAATAAGCAGATCTAGCAGCTTTTAAGGCCTATCTGTATGCAATCGTGCTCTCTTTCCATGAAATGCGGAAAAAAACTCTAGTTTTGTTTTCTTCCAGTTGCACTCCATTTTTCTGGCTGCTCTCTTAAGGGCTGATTTTATTTAATCTTCTTTAAAGGGATAGTTCACTTTGAAATAAATTTTTGGTATGTTTTAGCTTACCTCAAGGGCATCCAAGATGTAGGTGTCTTTTTTTCCGCAGTAGTTTCAATTTTGATATTTTTAGGTCAAACCGTTCTTGTCTGTCAGTCATATAATGCAGGTCTATGGTCATTATCTCAAAGAGCAAGCACAGAGTCCAAATTAAAACAATTCCCCGTCGTCCAAATTAAACAATTCCCCATCGTAAGTACACATTGATGGCCTAAGACACGAAACGAGCGGTTTGTGTGAGAAAACGAACAGTATTTATATCGTTTTTACCTCTTATACACAGCCATGTCCAAGTGATCTGATCTGACGTGTACGCAGACTGGTGCATAGATATATACACTAGATGTCGCCTTGTCTACGGCAGTTCATTGGAACGAATGTCTTTAAGGCGACATCTAGTGTATATATCTATGCACCAGTCTGCGTACACGTCAGATCAGATCACTTGGACATGGCTGTGTATAAGAGGTAAAAACGATATATATACTGTGTCTTAGGCCATCAATGTGTACTTACGATGGGGAATTGTTTAATTTGGACGACGGGGAATTGTTTTAATTTGGACTCTGTGCATGCTCTTTGAGACCGTGACCATAGACCTGCATTATATGACTGACAGACAAGAACGGTTTGACCTAAAAATATCAAAATTGAAACTACTGCGGAAAAAAAGACACCTACATCTTGGATGCCCTTGAGGTAAGCTAAAACATACCAAAAATTTATTTCAAAGTGAACTATCCCTTTAAAGAAGATTAAATAAAATCAGCCCTTAAGAGAGCAGTCAGAAAAATGGAGTGCAACTGGAAGAAAACAAAACTAGAGTTTTTTTTCCGCATTTCATGGAAAGAGAGCACGATTGCATACAGATAGGCCTTAAAAGCTGCTAGATCTGCTTATTTTTCAATCCTATTAGAAGAAAATAAACAAAACCCTAGGTATTTTTTTTTTAAACAGTGGCTAAACTAACGAAAAAGAAAGCTTCAAGCCCAGAAATGTAAACACAGCAGTAATGACTTCATGTACTTCTTCACTTATAAGATTGATAATATCAGGGACAAAATTATAATTATGCAACCGTCGACTACAGTATCGCATCAGGGAGTGCATTTTAGTCTCCCTAAGGAAAAATTTGATTCATTTATTGCTATAGGAGAGGAAGAATTCGCTAAACTCATTAAATCATCTAAACCGACAACATGTATGTTATACCCTATACCGACTAAGCTAATGAAAGAGATGCTTCCAGAGGTCATAGATTCTCTTCTTACTATCATTAATTAATCTTTGTCTCTAGGATACGTACCAAAAACCTTTAAGCTGGCTATGATTAAACCACTTGTTAAAAAAAACACAACTTGATCCTACAAAATTAGTCAATTACAGGCTGATCTCGAATCTACCTTTTCTGTCAAAGATACTAGAAAAGGCAGTATCTTCACAACTATGTTCCTTTTTAGAAAGAAATGATATCTGCGAGGATTTTCAGTCAGGATTTAGACCGTACCATAGTACTGAGACAGCTCTCATTAGAGTCACAAATGATTTGCTCTTAAAGGGGTGGTTTACTGCTTTTTTTCTTTGCATGATTGTGTTTGTGGGGTGCAATATAACATGTCTTCGGGGTTTTTTGTTTTTTTTAAGTCTTATTTTTCATCAATTTCACCTTTATTGTAAGCTGCTTTCTCCTCTGTCATTTGAACGACTGGTTGACTTCCTGATTCTATGAAACCACTCCCTCGGAAACAGGCAATGGGCTCAGATTGGTTAGTTGGGCCGGTGTGTTGTAATTGGCTAAACTGCGTAGTGCATGTTGTCCGGAAACTTCACGCCCATTACCTTTACGGGCGAAAGTTGCATGTGCTCCGGTCAAATGTAAATAATGGTGTCAATACTGCCGTATCAGTTTGAGCCAGATCAGACCCAGAAAGCGGCAATGAAGAGAGTCAAGCAACCTCCGCAAACACGGCTCTTACAAAACGTTTCTGAATGGTAAATTTTTTATTATTATTATTATTCTATTCTAATCTACTATTATTATATATGAATTCCGATATGCTGTTACTTGAAAATGCTACTGCTGCTTGTTAGCTTTTGAGATACGGTTTTCTCCTGATTAAACATTTAATATAACTGAATAAATGACTGAGTAATACAGTTTTTTAAAGTTATTGTTTTAACTTCAGCAGCTGAAGTTTGCTGTTGCGATTAGGCTATATAATTTTTTGTAACTTTATACACGTTTGTCTTATACACACAAAATAGCATCGAACTAACTGGCTATAAACAAACAGCGTTGGCATTGGTTTACGTTCCTGATCAAATCGATCTTCATAAAATATACATGGAAAATACATTTACAAAATTAGTACATAATTACAAATTCAGGTTCAAAATGTTTGTACGCGTTTGTACGTGTAAGTGGCTACTAAAGCCAGCGCTGGCATTTGTTTACGTCCTTGATAAAACTAAAACATTACGTCTGAAATTATACATGCAAATACATTTAAAATGATTAAGTCTTACTTACAGGTTGTGGCCCAACAACTGTTGTCTCTGGTTGTAAAGTTGGAACTGCTTCATGTTTTAGTAAGAGTTTCTTGTTGAATCCGGCATTGAATTCGTGGAGATTCTGGAAGCTGTCTTCCGTAAAATGCGCAGCACAGAGAGCTATTACGATTGACATTTTCAGGAACATAATCAAACATAAATTTTAGCCATTGTTGACGAACTACAGCGTCCGTATGAAGCCCGAACACAGAAGACCTGGCAGCTGGGTGAAAATAACACACTTTCGACGGCATGGCTACAGCTCTCCACTATAACTCTTCCTCTTCGACAAAGCCGCAGAAATATGGCCATGCCCCCTTTTTTGCATGGGTTAGCTACGTATAAAACCCGGGAAGTATCTCGTAGTCCCATTCGAGTCGTTTTTGTAGGCATTAAACTTCCTGATTTTTAAAAGACGATATCTCTGCTTACGTTGAACTTTCAGCGCAGCAACTTTGCAGATAATGTTCATGCACCAACAGCAACATTACACACTATTTAAAATGAAAAAAGTGAAATCACAATCAACCACCCCTTTAAAGGGCATCTTGCAGGTTAGTATGGAAGCCCGTTTCCGCCACATTGAGAAAAAAAAAAAAAGATTCTTTAAGTCATAATAATGAGAAACTTTCTCATAATAATGACTTAACATCTCATAATAATGAGAAACTTTCTCGTAATAATGACTTAACATCTCGTAATAATGAGAAACTTTCTCGTAATAATGACTTAACATCTCGCAATAATGAGAAACTTTCTCGTAATAATGACTTAACATCTCGTAATAATGAGAAACTTTCTCGTAATAATGACTTAACATCTCGTAATAATGAGAAACTTTCTCGTAATAATCACTTAACATCTCGTAATAATGAGAAACTTTCTCGTAATAATGACTTAACATCTCGTAATAATGAGAAACTTTCTCGTAATAATGACTTAACATCTCGTAATAATGAGAAACTTTCTCGTAATAATCACTTAACATCTCGTAATAATGAGAAACTTTCTCGTAATAATGACTTAACATCTCGTAATAATGAGAAACTTTCTCGTAATAATCACTTAACATCTCGTAATAATGAGAAACTTTCTCGTAATAATCACTTAACATCTCGTAATAATGAGAAACTTTCTCGTAATAATGACTTAACATCTCGTAATAATGAGAAACTTTCTCGTAATAATGACTTAACATCTCGTAATAATGAGAAACTTTCTCGTAATAATGACTTAACATCTCGTAATAATGAGAAACTTTCTCGTAATAATCACTTAACATCTTGTAATAATGAGAAACTTTCTCGTAATAATGACTTAACATCTCGTAATAATGAGAAACTTTCTCGTAATAATGAGAAACTTTCTCGTAATAATGACTTAACATCTCGTAATAATGAGAAACTTTCTATAATGAGAAACTTTCTCGTAATAATGACTTATTTTCTCGCACTTCTACGCATGCGCAAAGCAGCGGAGCAGAAGGGCGTGCCGCACTAGTGACATCCCCTGGTTAAAGCCGTGTAAATGCATCACAGCAAACATGGCACGCTCTGCAGTGAATAACATTAATGATAAATGATCAATATATGAGATGGGCTTCCACAGCTAAATAGTCTTTTATTCATTTGTAATATTCATTTGTATTTTTGTGTATGAACAAGCAGCAACACAGAAGGGTGATCCATGGATTTCAAATAGATGGAGGAATGATAAGACAGCACACCTTTCCAAATCTGTTTAAGAACACTTATCTGGAAATCTGTGTAAGGGTCCGTTCATACAGAACGCACTTTTTCATTGCTTTTCTAGGCATATGCGCACTAGACGGACGCTCGCTCGCTCTTCTGCAGCGTCTCGCGCATGACACGGCGTTCTAAAAATGCGGCGCTCAATTGAAAAGAAGTTCAGCTTTTAAAAACACGTCTCGACCTTGCGTTTTCCCCCATTCCACTGCCCAACTATGTTTAAATGTCCCCAAAGTCATAAACATCTTAAAGGTGATTTCTGTATTGATATCTTCCAGATGAACCTGCACATCAAATATCCTAGAAGCATCTGCAAAATACGTGTTATATTAACACATGTACCCATATATTTTATGAAGATGTTACACTTAAACTTGATGAATAAATGTAATATTCCAACTTTAATCTGATAGTTTTGTAAATTCATGTAACAATTTACCATGGTAACCATCCTGCTTCTGCATTCCACTTTCACACCTTATCGTGCGCATGGAAAAGTATGGAAGATATAGGCCTACTGATGATGTTATTTAATGATACTACAGATTGCACTTAGTAGATCACACTGACTTTAATGAAAACAACTGTTTTGCAGAGCGTGCCATGTTTGCTGTGATGCATTTACACGGCTTTGACCAGCGGATGTCGCTAGTGCGGCACGCCCTTCTGCTCCGCTGCTTTGCGCATGCGTAGAAGTGCGAGAAAATAAGTCATTATTACGAGAAACTTTCTCATTATTACGAGATGTTAAGTCATTATTTTGAGAAAGTTTCTCATTATTACGAGATGTTAAGTCATTATTTCGAGAAAGTTTCTCATTATTATGAGATGTTAAGTCATTATTTTGAGAAAGTTTCTCATTATTACGAGCTGTTAAGTCATTATTTCGAGAAAGTTTCTCATTATTACGAGATGTTTAAGTCATTATTACGAGAAAGTTTCTCATTATTACGAGCTGTTAAGTCATTATTATGAGAAAGTTTCTCATTATTACGAGATGTTTAAGTCATTATTACGAGAACGTTTCTCATTATTACAAGAAAGTTTCTCATTATTACGAGATGTTAAGTCATTATTATGAGAAAGTTTCTCATTATTACGAGATGTTTAAGTCATTATTACGAGAACGTTTCTCATTATTACGAGAAAGTTTCTCATTATTACGAGAAAGTACGAGATGTTAAGTCATTATTACGAGAAAGTTTCTCATTATTACAAGAAAGTTTCTCATTATTACGAGATGTTTAAGTCATTATTACAAGAAAGTTTCTCATTATTACGAGATGTTTAAGTCATTATTACAAGAAAGTTTCTCATTATTACGAGATGTTCAAGTCATTGTTATGAGAAAGTTTCTCATTATTACAAGAAAGCTTCTCATTATTACGAGATGTTAAGTCATTATTACGAGAAAGTTTCTCATTATTACGAGATGTTAAGTCATTATTATGAGAAAGTTTCTCATTATTACGAGATGTTAAGTCATTATTACGAGAAAGTTTCTCATTATTACGAGATGTTAAGTAGGGTGACCATATTCCAGGTCATGTCCGGCCGGGATTTCGAGATCGCCCAAAATATCCGCGATTCGGCTTTTGCTTTCTCGTCGCCATTCATTTTGTTTACATGTACACCTTTTGATTCAGTAGTACTGAATTACTTCCGATTGGTTAATCTGAATGTAGTGTTTACATGAACACTAAACAAGTGATCGGTTGATGTGCGTTCTAGCATTGCTAAGAAAATTCCTGTGTTTTCGTCTCGATCGGGATCCGTGTGAATCAGAATGCATGACCTGCAAAGCTGGCACGTACGTGTCAGTGTCAAATAACGTAATAATGTAAACATAATGAATGGTGACTGTAGAAAGCAAAAGCCGAATCCCGGGCATTTTGGGCGATCTCGAAATCCTGGCCAGATATGTCCTGGTTAAACAGGACGTATGGTCACCCTATGTTAAGTCATTATTATGAGAAAGTTTCTCATTATTACGAGATGTTAAGTCATTATTACGAGAACATTTCTCATTATTACAAGAAAGTTTCTCATTATTACGAGATGTTAAGTCATTATTACGAGAAAGTTTCTCATTATTTTGAGATGTTAAGTCATTATTACGAGAAAGTTTCTCATTATTTTGAGATGTTAAGTCATTATTACGAGAAAGTTTCTCATTATTATGACTTAAAGAATCTTTTTTTTTTTACTCAACGTGGCGGAAACGGGCTTCCATAGGTTAGACTACCCAGTGAGTCAAGGTATAGAAAAATAATGTAGGAACTAGATTAAAATATAAATATATACTTAAACGCTATTAAGGCTTCTAGAGTCGTTTTTGTGAGAAAATTTTACTTCCGCATCTGAAAACCGCCGGAAGTGACGTAACAGGAGGGAGTGCGGTCAAAGTAAACAATAGGAAAGCAATGGATCACAATGACAGTTCGGACGCTGAGGAAATTGTAAATGTTTACTCGTATGACGGACCTCAGCCATATAAGTTAATTATGAGCCTGCTATGCAGCCAAGAGAGCAGGACAGGCCAGGCAACTACTTTTATTTGTGTAAACTCACAACAACAAGAAAACGTTGTGCTTTTGTAAAATAAAATAAAATTGAACAGGGTGCGCGTTCATGATCTCTGTGAATTGGAGCGCGTCTCAAATTAACTGAAAAACAGTGTATAGACAAGCCTCACAGACATGAGAAATATAACTATCTATATAAAGTCTGTCCACCAACGAAAAAAATTCAATCGAAAGCAAATACGGTACCATCTGATTATATCGAAATGAATGAATCTTTCGAGTCGAATCTTTTTCAATGATCCACTCACGATTCGGCTGCGATTAAAAGCTATCAAGAGGTAAAGCTCATCAGTGATTATAATATAACGACTTAAATTGCAGTTTGTTCGTCACATAAAGCTATCATATGAATAAATAACGATATTTATATAACGGACGAGTCGTATTAGATCACTTGTATGATACTTTTGTGATGTTTTTTTGTCTTTTATTATTATAATTTTTTGCGTGACAGCCCCCAGTAGGCTAACGTTACTCATTCACTTTCATTACATCGACAAGTCAAGAAGAGTCTCCATTAGGCTACATATTCAAAAATGTCCCTTTGTCTTCCATGGAAAGTCAACTTAAGGATTTGCACATGAAGGTGAGTAAATGATGGCAGAATTATCATTTTTGGAAGAACTAGTCCTTTAATATGCTTTTTAAGGCAGAGATTATGCATCGTCTGCAGAGCTAACGTTACTTACACAAAATAACATCTAAAGCGCATGTGACGAAGACAATATCTTTTAAAGTCTTTTAAATAAAAGATTCTCTCTTCTATCCTTTTCTTTTGGTATAGAATAAAATACCAGTTCGGGGTTCCTCTTTCGGCTGTTGTTGCAGCCAACTGCACATCATTTTAAATATAAAACGCATGTGTATACTGATATTTTTCCTGTTTATACATCCATACTCCCTTAATTAAGATGTTTCAATATATTAGTATTAAACGCATTTTCTGATAATTTATATTTCAAGTTTTGACTGCAAATGTCACGTCCATTACGCTGGAACTGCCCAATAGTAATGTAAAGATGTGGTAGCATTGGATCTGGACGGGAAGGATAACTCTGGGAGTTGGAAGGGATGTGTCGTGATTCTGCCTTCTCACACCGCGACAGGCGACACAGGTTCGTGGATCTGAGTGTCGCGATTTCGGTTTCATTTCGCATATAGCCTACAGCCCTTATAATCATAGATGACGCCACGGGTTTTTATTTAAAAGAAAGAGCGTAGCCTACGTTTGTATGTAGGCTTATGGGAAATTTATATTCACAATAGCGAAGAAAAGAAAAAAATCGGTAGGTCTTAACGCAAGTTAACTTATGTTTACATTAATTATTTGAGTGTTTTCCATGGTTGTGTTGACATTTCTGCCTTTATAACTGAGGGGATTATAATCAGAGGAAGGTTAAGTTTAAAATAAAAAAACCTTTCAATGTAATGTATTTGTCTCCTGGTCCTTATTTTAAATAGGTCATAAAAAAATATCAATAATTATCGATATCGACCGATATGAAACCCTTATATTGTGATACAGTTTTCAGCCATATCGCCCAGCCCTATTTCAATGTTTAAGTTTTCTTTACTGACTGACTCACTCATAAAAGATAGTTTTTTGCTGAAATAATGTATGTAACTTCTGTTGCTGTTTGCGGTCAGGGACTATTATTTCCAGCGGAAGGAAGGCTTTTAGTGATTTTACTTCATGAAAGTTGCACAGATACATATTTTTCGGCTTTAATAAATGTATTGTGTAGTAACTGTTTTATAAAAGCAGTAAGGTACTCAAGGCTAGTGTTGGATCATAATTAAATTATCACCTTAATGCTTACATGGTTGAAACCAACAAAAGCACATCCATGTATGACGTAGCAGAAGCGTTTTTGAACTGCAAGATTCTTTAATCTGTAGATAAAAAATTAAAATAAAGTACCTGATAGTGAAGTTTGTGGGATGAGAGACAAGATCTATAGCAAAATGATGGCCTCTCACGGTGGCTCCATACAAAGACCAGTCGCTGATGGAGGCACCACAGCCAAAATGGACAGGAGTTCTGCACGAGTCAGGTAAGCAGAATAAAATACACTGTAAATAAACAGTATTAAAACAAAGGGTTAAGTCACTAGTACACATGACCTTCCATGGCTTAATGCTTCCATAAATTAAATTTAGGAACTTCATTTTTAATATTCATAATAATTTAACAGAGGTGGAAAGTAACTACTACAAACACTTTCGGGTAAGGTGTAAACAGCCCCTTAGTGGCGAAACAATGTAATCGATAAATGCGTTACTCTATATGCTGATATGCTGATTTACTCTATTTTGATCGCTATCGTAGACATCAGTGTTTATATTTGAACTTTGCACTTTTATCCCAGTACTATGATAATTTGAACTATTGTGTCACAGAAATAATGGTACTATGAGGTTGAAAAGGCTTTTCAATGCATTCAATCTCACATCGCTTCCACGCGTCCACTTGAAAGGGATATTACGTCACTCAACACTAAAAGATAACGACACATTTCATCCTCTGTTGAAACAAAAGTGGCAAACTTCTGTCAACCTCATCTATAAGCAAGGACAAAAATAAAAATAAAATAATTTAATTCTTTATTAAGCAATATTATTTAACCCTCTGATTATCTTCATTTGGGACGACACTAGTTATCTTTGGGGTCCCCAGACAATAACATTTAATTTTGTAACAGAATAATAGTTGTTGTTTTTTTAATGTAATTTTACACTGTTTATTAATGTTTTTACTCAACATTTGTGCAGTTTTTGGAAGATTTATGATATATTTTCAATTTCTTTAAATAAATAAATATTTATTTAAATAGGCTTTTTACAAAAAACAGCATTTTATGTAAAATTCACTTTATAAAAGACCCATATTTCTAACTTTCATTCATGGGGATAACATGGATAATTTTACATGGTTTAGTGTAAACTTTTTGCCCATATTTTGTAAAATGTCGTTTTAAAAGAAAAAAATTATAATTTTAGCTACTAGATGGCTATAGAGCTCCACTATATGCTATTTGACTAACTGAAAGATATCTTTTCACAAGATTTTCCAGTTGGATTCATATCTAAATATTATGAAATCACAATTCTAACAATACTTTTTTTTTTTTTTTTTTACTGAAATTTATTTTTTTCAAATAATGTTACATTATGATTAGAATCAAACCTGAAAAGGATAAAAGTTGAAATTTTAGAGTTTATCATTTATTTCATCATCTTTTTTTCATATAATTGTACAAATGTGATCTACACTTCAGTTACTAACTGTAACAGAACAGATATGTACAGTTAGATTATATATTGAGTACTGCTACAAATACATGACATGAACATTAAAATGCAATGAATTGAACAGCATAAGTTAACAAATAAGCAAGTAAAGCCACCTCCGTTTCTCATAACAAGCGCGGGCGAAGCTCCGGGTGTAGCGTTAGCTTCGTCCTGTCACTGGCCTGTAAATCGGGTTGGTCCGGTCGGAGATCCTTTATTTCTTAAAGGTCTTGTGAAAGGTTTTTATTTGTAAATCAATAACAGAATTTGGTTTAACTTCTGCCATTCTCTCTACGAAAATGATCAGCCTAGCTATGTTTTGACGTAGTCGGAGTGACGGTGTCGCCCGCGCACTCGCAGTAGTGGCAAAGAGCGTTGAGTTGAATGGCAGGTGACGAGAACCAATCAGATTGGATAAAATAACATGTATCCAATTCTGATTCGCCAGGGACGCAGCGACCTGCGTCCGGGGGAGAATCTTTAAGAAACCAATTAGAGACCAGCTTCAGGTCACATGCTGCCCGAAAATTTAAAGAGTCCATAGACCAGTGGTTCTCAACTCCAGTCCTCGGGAGTCGGGACCCGCTGCTCTGCACATTTTGTATGTCTCCCTTATTTAACACACCTGAACCAGATCATCAGCTCGTCAGGAGAGACTCCATGAACTGATTTGAGTGTGTCAGATAAGAGAGACATACAAAATGTGCAGAGCACCGGGTCCCGAGGACTGGAGTTGCCATAGATCCATTTGTCCGGCGTCCCTCTCACATGAAACCAGAGAATGTCTAATAGGAAGAGAATTGGCACTCTCTGGTTACTTCCGGTTTCTGGACTGGCTGCAGTAACACGTCTCTGTCCATGCGGGGGCGCTCGCAGGCGAGTGCAGAATGAATGGAGGTCTATGGCGCTATACCCATCAAATTCCACTTTTCTCAGGATATAATTTTTTGTCTAGTAATTTGAATGTTGTATCCGAAAGGAGATGCAAAGAAATTACACATTGCTGGGTGTTAGATTTTTTAGAGTCACTTATTTGCTTTAAAAAGTCTTTTAAAATGTCAATGACGTCATACACAGTGATAGTGCTTTACGGCATCGGTTCCCAACAGGGGGGTCGCGTCATATTTTGAAAAGTTTTGAGCAATTTGCATTAAATAAAAGTCCTTAACTTTTTTCTGTTCAAAATGTATATAATGAGCGAGTTCATCATGAATCCATTTTCCAAACCGTGTTTTTGTCTTATCCTGAATCACTATGGTGGTACACCTATAATAAGTGATTACATTGGGACTATTTTACCCTGGTTCGGATCGCTGCCGCTGCGGAGTAGCCCAGTACCTCGCACACAGAGAGAGAAGTAGTTCCGGCTACAATGTTCTTCCGAAAGACGCATTATTCTGTTAAAGAAGAAAAAACTGGCACTAGAGATTGAGTTGCTTCAAAAGGAACTTCAGAGTAAGTGCTAAATACACTATTTCACACAGAGTACTATTGCTGACCTTGGATAACAATATATCTTATTGCAGGCAAAAGATGACCATCATTGGCTTTTCTTGACAAAGAATAATTGAAATAAAACTCAAGGAACTAAGCATGTTGTCTTGTCTTCTATTCATTTAATGAAGGTTTTTGTTTAAAAAAAAAAAAAAAAAAAATGGTGTTCCACAATTCTGTCCCGTGCAGCTCTGCCACTTGGTTGGTCCAAGTACACTGGCTGGAGGTCATCATCAGGCTGCACCTCCACCACAGGGGTCCTCTCCTTTCTGATGGTGGCAATATTGTGGAGTATGGCACATGCAACAATAATGTCACAGGCCCTGTCAGGTGCAACCCTCAGACACTGAAATCTTTCCTTTAGTTGCCCAAAGGTCATTTCAATGCGTGCCCTTGTCCTGGCTAGAGCTGCATTGAAACGGGTTTGTGGTCCGGGGTTTGGGTCAGGGAATGGCGTCATGAAATACTGCCTGCAGGTATAGCCCCTGTCACCAAGCAGGATCCCGTCGTAAGCACCTGGAAAAATGCAGTTTTGTTAGGCTCAGAATAAATGTATGTAATACAGTGAGCTTGATATTAAATATTTCCTTACCACGTTCAAATAATGTGCATAAATGTGACTCTCTGAAAATCCTGGAGTCATGCACAGAACCAGGCCATTTTGCTTCCACATTTGTGATGTAGGACATGGAGTCACACACCATCTAAGATATTTTTAATCAGTCAACTGCATACTTTTTGATTACATTACTTTTTGTATTATTTGATATATTCTGGACTCGCTTCTCCAAGGTAAATGGTGAATTGTTTGATGTCAGGCTGCATGCTCAGAAAGCGGCAGTGGATTGTGCAGCGTGAGACCACCTTCAGCGACAGGTTCTTGTCGTAAAAACGGACAAGACATGGCTGCGAAAGACTTCCCGTATCACCTCCGCTTATAAAGCCGGGATCTAATCCTGTTAACATGAAATAAGCCTGCTCCCGAGCAGGTTTAAGCTTGCGCACCTGCTGCTATGACAGCAAGTCCAGGATGAGCGTCGAAGAACCAAACAATCCAAGATCATGCCAAATCTCCAACAATCAAATCCAGCTAACTGAGTTAGCGACGTACGAAGAACGGGCCCCTGGGGCCTGTTTCAGAAAGGAGGTTCAACTGAGTTGACTTACCCTGAGATGGGAAACTCTGAGTTTTCGGTTACAGAACAGCTGAAATTAGTTAGTTCAATCAACTCTGAGTTGACTGACTCTGAGATAAGCGCGTGCACCACCACTATAAAAAGCCATTATCAATGGAGTGCAGATATTATGAGTCACCATGGTAACAGCGCCAGACAAAAAGAGGTCTGCATATTTCTCACCAGCTTCTGCAAGCGTACGAAGACATATTATTATTATGACCGCCGCTAGCGTAGCTAGCCGGTCATATAGGGATTGTCAAAGTTTTTTTTTGTTTTTTTTTTTGTCACCTTACTGAATTTTTCGTCAACGATACCAGGGACACCGAAGCACCGGGGAACATGAAATTTGGTGGGCATGTAGCCCCACTAGACTTCTAAGGAAAAATTTCGTTTGGTCCCCGGGGGCCACTCCCCCCCCGCGCTGGGCCCCCCCAAACCCCCAAAAATGCAGTTTTTCCTAAATAACTACCTGAACCGTGGCACCGAGGATGAAGAAATTTTTATGGTATGTTGGTCTACTAGACTTTTACGGAAAAATTTCGTTTGGTCCCTGGGGGCCACTTCCCCCCCCGCGCTGGGGCCCCCTTAAATTTTTCGTCAACGATACCAGGGACACCGAAACACCGGGGAACATGAAATTTGGTGGGCATGTAGCCCCACTAGACTTCTAAGGAAAAATTTCGTTTGGTCCCCGGGGGCCACTCCCCCCCCGCGCTGGGCCCCCCCAAACCCCCAAAAATGCAGTTTTTCCTAAATAACTACCTGAACCGTGGCACCGAGGATGAAGAAATTTTTAAGGTATGTTGCTCTTAAGGGCCCACATCAACCTAGCCCATAATCACTCATTTGTGATTTGCGCCCCTCCCATAAAAAATGAAAATGCAATATTATTCTGCTTTAATCGCCCCTATCTTCAGTGGAGATGTTCAGAACTGCACCATATTTCATGTGTATGATTAACTTGACAACCTCTGGGGGTATCCTCTGCTAAGTTTTGTAGAATTTCATCCATGGGGGGGTATAAAATAAATTCATTTATGTGCACATTTAGTGACTGTACACTCATCGGCCTGTAGATGGTGCTGTTGAGCGAAGGGTTGCTGGTTTAGGATGATACTGTCACACACACACATGCAGGAATACAAACAAACGCAAGCATGCACACACACTGACATCCACACGCACAGACACACACCCATACACACACATACAAATCCACATGCACAGACACACACACACAAACACACATGCGCACACATGTACGCACACATACATACACGCACAGACACACACACACACACACACACACACACACACAGACAGACACACACACACACACACACACACACACAGACAGACATGCACATACTATTACTTTTTTTAGGTATATACATAAACACGCAATACAGCCAAATTACTCCACGTCATTTATTTTTGTGGAAAGCCAGTGCAGGCCTGAGCGGCGGTCATATTTTGTACCGCGATGCGGTACATCTAGTTCTTCTGTAATTTGAAGTCAAATCTGATGTAATTGCATTAGACTATAGAACAATTCTGTATATTTAACATACATTTTTAAAAGGTTTATTTTTTATGTAACCTTCTCCCTCTACACACTTTGGTCAATTCAAGAAAAATCCATGCAATTGTATATTGTTTATTTGAAAGCATTAAAAGTGCAGTTTCTTGTCTCTCCTTGTATTGTTCAAGTGGTTGAGGTTGATATGGGATTTATTAATAAGTAGACTTTCTAAAGATAGTCATTATTACATGAATCTAATTATACGGTTGAAGATGTCATTTGTAGTTAGTAATTAATAACTATTTTAGAGTAACTTACCCAACTGTTATAATATCAGAGGTGAAACTGGAAGAACAGTATGTTATTCAACCTAATTTTAATTTTCATGGGTGCAATCCTGCAGGTATTAAAAGAACATGGCAGCAGCTGAAAATTAAATATAAGAACATAATTCAATCAGGTAAGGTTTGAGCATATCATGGGTGTAGGGCTACCTGAATTTACAAATATTTGACATATTAAATAACTAAATAGCATCCCAGTGTCTAGCAGTGCAGCAGCATTTTTGGCTGGGGGAATTCCTGGAGGGACTTCAGAGCCAGTCACTCCCGAAGATCCAAGGGCCTTCATAAAATGTAAGAGGTTTACATATGTGTTATTTCTTATATAGGCTATTTTTGATATTTCCATTTATTTTACTTTGGGTTGGGTTTTTTGTTGGTCCCAACAGATTCCGATGGTAATATCTGTCTTTTGGAGCCTCCTGTCCCAACAAAACCTGCAGGCAGTTGTAAGTAGCCTACTCAATATACCAGAAATTATGACAAATAGTGTTATAAAGTGTACTCATCTTCACAGGACGATGGGGATAATGTTATGTGTCACATCAAACAATCTACACATTCAGATTTTTTCACATTTTTATGTGGAGTAGAATCTAAGTTTAAAGCTAAGTATAAATGGGTAGTCTTATCTCTCCCCCCGCCCCCAAAGTGGAAGAACAGCAGGAGGACGGTCCATCAACTTCTGTTGCACAGATGAACAGAGTTCAGTGATTTTCAGTAAATGCCAGAGTTTAATTCTGTAGAATTTGTTTAGAACTACATTATGTAACTCTAATCTACTACTGTATATTCAGTTGCCAGTTAAGGAGTTAATAGACTTCATCTTATTTAAAAAAAAAAACAAAAAAAAAAAACAGTAAAAATAGCAATATTGTATTTATTAATTAAAGATTAATTTTATTAATAAAAATGTACTGAAAGAATGAATGTGTAACGGTAAAAGATGAGGAAGCAATTGCAAGTATACTCATTTATTGAAGTGACAGAACAAGGAACAAATAACAGCTGAGACACAGGATGGTAACGCAGGGACCCCGATGGTCAGATGTTCCAGTGCAGACGGTGAAGTGGTGCGGTGAGAATCCCAGGTGACGAGTAATCCAAATCCAAGGGAACACAAACAGGAACAGGAACAGGGCAGGCACAAACTCGACACGAAGACTGGGAACACAACCGGGAAACCACATACAACGATCTGACAGGGGAAATGAGAAAGTGGTGAGTATTTATGGGGTGATGAGATGAGCTGCAGCTGGTGACGGGAGTGATGAGCTTAATTGTTGATGATCGCTGATCAGACGACCCGCCCACACAATCAATGCACAACACACACATGACAACAGAACACGAGACAAGAAGAAGACAATGGATTTATGAACCGTGACAGTACCCCCCTCCCTAGGAACGCCTCCTGGCGTTCCCAGGCTCCCTTACCTGTCGATTGTAATCATCGATAAGGGAGTGATCCAGAATGTCTCTAGCAGGTACCCAACTTCTCTCCTCCGGACCGTAACCTTCCCAGTCCACCAAGTACTGAAATCCGCGTCCCCTTCGCCTCGAGTCCAGAACACGATTAACCGAATAAGTAGTCTCCCCATCTACGAGTCGCGGCGGGGGGGGAACCGGGGCTGGCGGATTAATGCGTGCAAAAAAAACGGGCTTAATTTTAGACACATGAAAGACGGGATGAATCCTCCTGTACACTGGAGGAAGATTGAGGCGGACTGTCACCGGACTAATGATCTTAGTGACAGAGAACGGGCCAATGAATTTGGGTGCAAGTTTATTGGAAACGGAGCGGAGCGGAATGTCCTTAGTAGAAAGCCACACTTTGGAACCGACGACATATACGGGAGGCCTACGCCGGTGGCGATCGGCTTTGGCCTTGGTGCGTGCCCCCACTTGGAGTAGAGTCTCACGGGCTCTAGTCCAAGTGTGGTGACACCTCTGGACAAAGGCGTGGGCGGAGGGGACCGCGACTTCGGATTCCAGACTAGGAAAAATAGGTGGCTGGTACCCTACACTACACTCAAACGGTGATAGGCCCGTGGATGACACTGGCAACGTGTTGTGGGCGTACTCCACCATAGACAGTTGCTGACTCCAAGAGGAAGGATTCTTGGACACTAAACATCGCAACGTTCTTTCCAAATCTTGGTTGGCTCGTTCGGTCTGACCATTGCTCTGGGGATGGAACCCGGAGGACAGGCTGACAGTCGCCCCCAGAAGTCTACAAAACTCTCTCCAAAATTTGGACACAAATTGGGGTCCTCTGTCAGAAACCACGTCTGTCGGCAGGCCATGAAGCCGAAAGACGTGGTTAATGACAATCAACGCTGTCTCCTTGGCTGAGGGTAATTTGGGCAAGGGAATGAAATGGGCCGCCTTCGAGAACCGGTCCACCACGGTTAAAACTACCGTGTGACCCTGGGAGGGTGGGAGGGCGGTGATAAAATCTAGAGCGATATGGGACCAGGGTCTCGAAGGCACCGGCAGCGGTTGAAGTAACCCATCCGGGGGCCGATTGGAAGTCTTACCCATGGCGCAGACTGAACAAGCCAAAACAAAACTGTGAACGTCACGAGCCATACCAGGCCACCAGAATCGTTGCTTGACTAAAAATTGAGTACGATTAACTCCTGGATGGCAAGCCACATTGGAGCAATGACCCCACTGAATAACGCTGGACCGTAGACCCTCAGGCACAAATAAACGGTTCGGTGGACAACGAGTCGGAGGCGTTACCCCTTCTAAGGCCCTCTTGACCTTCGATTCGACCTCCCATGTGAGTGAAGAGATGAATAGATTCTCTGGTAAAATGCACTCGGGAGTAGACGGGCGTTCGGAACGGTCAAAAATGCGCGATAAAGAATCGGGTTTGATGTTCTTAGAACCCGGGCGGTACGAGAGAGTAAAGTCAAAACGACCGAAAAAAAGAGCCCACCGAGCCTGCCTGGAGTTCAATCTTTTAGCAGTCCGAATGTATTCCAAATTCTTGTGATCGGTCCAGACGATAAAAGGTACCCCCGACCCTTCTAACCAGTGGCGCCACTCCTCCAATGCTAACTTGACTGCCAACAACTCCCTGTTGCCAATGTCATAATTACGTTCGGCAGGGGATAAACGATGTGACAAAAACGCGCAAGGATGCATCTTGTCGTCTGAAGGAGAACGCTGGGATAACACTGCACCTACCCCCACCTCTGACGCATCGACCTCCACCACGAACTGACGTGATGGATCAGGGGTTATCAGAATGGGGGCTGAAACAAAGCAACCCTTCAGTTTGGCAAACGCAGCCGAGGCTGCGTCTGACCACCTGAACGTAGTACTGGGGGAGGTCAAGGCGGTCAGAGGTGCGGCTAGTTGGCTGAAGTTGCGAATGAAACGCCGGTAAAAATTGGCGAACCCCAGAAACCTCAGTAGGGCCTTACGGGAATCTGGGTTTGGCCAATCCACCACAGCCTTAACCTTCTCAGGATCCATGCGCATTCCCTCAACCGAGATGATGTAACCTAAGAAAGGAACAGACTGTGCATGAAAAACGCATTTCTCCGCCTTGACAAAAAGCCCATTCTCTAGCAACCTCTGAAGCACTTGTCGGACGTGTTGCACATGTTCCTGGAGAGACGAAGAAAAAATCAATATGTCATCCAGGTAGACATAAATGAACTGATCGACCATGTCTCGTAACACGTCATTGACAAGTGCCTGGAAGACCGCTGGGGAGTTGGAAAGGCCGAAAGGCATAACCAAGTATTCAAAGTGCCCCCTGGGGGTGTTAAAAGCGGTCTTCCACTCATCCCCCTCCCTGATGCGGACCAAATGATAAGCGTTTCGTAAATCCAATTTCGTAAAGATAGACGCTCCCTGCAACCTCTCGAAAGCTGAAGACATCAACGGTAAAGGATAAGTATTCTTTACCGTGATGTTGTTCAACCCCCGGTAGTCAATACAAGGTCGCAGCGACCCATCCTTCTTCCCCACAAAAAAGAATCCCGCCCCCGCTGGAGAAGAGGAAGGACGGATGAACCCCGTTGCTAGAGAATCAGAAATGTATTTCTCCATGGCCTCTCTCTCCGGAACAGAGAGTGAATATAACTTGCCCTTAGGCGGAGACGTACCTGGTAATAACTCTATAGCACAGTCATAGGGACGATGCGGAGGAAGAGAAGCAGCCCGAGACTTACTGAACACCTCCTTCAGGTCCAGGTACTCCGCGGGCACGTTAGATAACTCCACTGTCTCCTCCTGAAACACAGGGACAGAAACAGACGGACAGGCAGACACTAGACAAGACTTATGACAAAAGCTACTCCACGAAGACACAGATTGTGATGACCAGTCCACTCTGGGGTTATGACGGGTGAGCCAGGGATGACCAAGGACGATGGGTGCAAGAGGAGTGTCCATGATGTAGAATGAGATGGTTTCGGTGTGGTTGCCTGATGTGATGAGGGTGATGTCTTCGGTGGCAAGTGAAATGGTGGGGAGTTCTTGACCGTTGAGTGCGTGTACTGCAATCTGATGTGTGAGGGATCTGAGGGGAACTTGAAACTTGAGTGCAAAAGTGTAGTCCATGAAATTCCCTTCAGCCCCAGAGTCCAGAAGTGCTCGACAGTCGTGAAGGTGAGAGGACCATCGGAGCCTTACCGGAAGGAGAGTAGATGTGGATGAGGTCTTCTCGGCAGAGATCCCACCCGACAGTAGCCTCATATTTACTGCCGGGCTGGGCCTTTTAACGGACAGCTGTAAGCAAAGTGTCCCGCTCTTCCACAGTACATGCAAAGGCCCAGGGATCTCCGCCTTTCCTTCTCCTCCCGGGAAAGCCGGGCTCGACCCACCTGCATGGGCTCGTGATCTTCGACGGGACTGACCGCGTCCCTCTCTCTGGATCGTTGTCCCTCGATCCCTCCCGGGACCCGCTGGGACTGCAGACGTCGATCAGCTCGAGAAAGACGACCATCCACTCTTATCGCCAGGGCAATGAGATCACTCAATCTGGCCGGAAGGTCCATGGCGTAGATTTCTCGTTGGACGCGGTCAGCCAGCCCATGCAGGAACATGTCCCACTGCGCCTCCTCGTTCCATTGGCTCTCGGCTGCCAGAGTGCGAAACTCGATCGAAAAGTCAGATACGGATCTTTCTCCTTGTTGAAGGTCGGCTAATACTCTGGCAGCCTCACGTCCGGACACGGAACGGTCGAACACCTGTTTCATTTCTTCGGAGAGCCTCTGGAACGAGGAGCAGCATTCTTCCTGATTCTCCCACACCGCCGTTCCCCAAAGCGCCGCTTTCCCAGTCAGAAGCGCCAGAACAAACGCGACCTTGGTTCGCTCGTCGTGGAAAGTACGGGGCTGCAGAGAAAAATGCATAGAGCATCTGGTCAGAAAAGACCGGCAGTAATTGGGTTCACCTGCGTAAGCCTCCGGAATCGGCAGGCGGGGCTCTGACTGGGATGGGTCCGCTGATGGTGGTGGGGGAATCGGCGGTGCGGGTGGCGCAGTGGGAACCTGTGGTTGTTGTAGCTGCTGGGTGAGCCCGGACACCTGCGTTACCAGAGCCTGAACAGCGCGAGCTGTCTCATGGAGATTCTTCTCCTGCGTGTCCATTCTCTTCATGCATTGATTCAGAAAATCCTCCATGGGACTGGAGGAACCACTCGCTGCTTCCATGCTTTTGGTCAGATCGTTCTGTAACGGTAAAAGATGAGGAAGCAATTGCAAGTATACTCATTTATTGAAGTGACAGAACAAGGAACAAATAACAGCTGAGACACAGGATGGTAACGCAGGGACCCCGATGGTCAGATGTTCCAGTGCAGACGGTGAAGTGGTGCGGTGAGAATCCCAGGTGACGAGTAATCCAAATCCAAGGGAACACAAACAGGAACAGGAACAGGGCAGGCACAAACTCGACACGAAGACTGGGAACACAACCGGGAAACCACATACAACGATCTGACAGGGGAAATGAGAAAGTGGTGAGTATTTATGGGGTGATGAGATGAGCTGCAGCTGGTGACGGGAGTGATGAGCTTAATTGTTGATGATCGCTGATCAGACGACCCGCCCACACAATCAATGCACAACACACACATGACAACAGAACACGAGACAAGAAGAAGACAATGGATTTATGAACCGTGACAGAATGAGGTGTTTAAACACCACTTCCTCTTTAAAAAAAGGGGAGGAGACCGAAAGAAACTCTGGGTTTACCGAAGAAAACCTGCTCCCGGCCAGGTTAGGTTCACAGAGTAAGTTACCATGGTAACTGACTCTGAGTATAAGTTACCTCTCTTTCAGAAACGGGCTTGACTTACTCTGCTTTCTCAGGTTTAACATACCTCCCATTCTGAAACAGAAAACCCAGAGTTTCCCTCATTTCAGGGTTAACATACTCTGAGTTTTCACTTAACCTCCTTTCTGAAACAGGCGCCCCTGGTCTTTTCACGATCGGATAGCTATCCGATCTGAGAAAACGCATGAAGTGGCCAGGTGTAAACAGCCCCAGAAATCATTCTAATATTCTGATTTATTATGAGTGTTGGAAACAGTTCTGCTGCCTAATATATTTGATGAATAAAAGGTTAAAAAGAACTGCATTTATTAAAAAAAATATATAATTTCTAATAATATAAATCTTCTTTACTATCACTTTTTTTTAAATCAATTTAACACATCCTTGCTGAATAAAAGTATTGATTTATTTAAAAAAAATAAAAATAAAATACTGACCTCAAATTACTGACCAGTAGTGTATATTGTTGTTACAAAAGATTTCTATTTTTAAAAAAATTGCTTTTTTTTTCTTTTTTTTACTTTTTATTCATCAAAGTATCCTAAAAAAAGTATCACAGGTTATGAAAACATATTAAGCAGCAGAACTGTTTCCAACTTTGATAATGAATCATCATATTAGAATTATTTCTAAAGGATCATGTGATAGACTGGAGTAATGATCCTGAAAATTCAGCTTTGCATCACAGAAATAAATGATCATTTAAACCAATTATTTTAAATTGTAAAAATATATCACAATATTACTAGTATTTTTGATCAAATAAATGCAGGCTTGATGAGCAGAGGAAACTTCTTTCAAAAACATTAAAAATACTAATACGTATACTTGCCCTGTAATACATGTATTCTTTGTTTTAGATGTTATTAACTTAAATTCTTATGAATAATAAAAATGTTGTAATGTCTATTTGTTATTTATGGCCTGTACGCCTCATTATTGATCTGAGCTTCTACATCTTGAATTCGAATAACATTCGATAAAACATAATTGCTGGATTATTTTGACTATAATAAATAAGCAGATGAAACATAGTAGGCCTATACACTGTTTATCACAGATTACTTTGGACCAAAGTTACCATATTATAATTAATTATTATATAGTTCTATTCATTCATTTTATTTAAATTAGCACTGGTTAAAATGTATAAAGCATGAACAAGATATGAAACAATATTTATTAATAATACACAGTTTAAATATCACAAATATCAAATTGTATTTTCATTTGCGTCCTATGCTGGCTAATTACGACGTTTAACCTGTTATCATAATGAAATTCATGCATTTATTTGCAGTGGTGGAATGTAACCAAGTACAAATACTTCGTTACTTTACTTAAGTACATTTCGTATCTGTACTTTACTTAAGTAGAATCAATAGTGCATACTTTTGACTTTTACTTCGTTACTTTTTGCAGCAATTATTATACTTTCTACTCCACCACATTTCTACAACGTTTCGTTACATTTTCGGATCAGTTTTTCCCCTGCCAAAACAGGGATTGAAAAAAATCTCCATGTTTTTGGTGCTGATCGCGTTGGTGGCGCTAACAATAAAGCACCTAAAAGCTGTCACAAAGAACCAGCAAAAGTAATGAATATGTCAAATATAGCAAGAAGACATTTTAATTGTTTATTAATAAACAAGTGTTTTCTGTGTCGGCTGCAAAGATGAGGTTGACGATACTGATACGCGATCTTCGCAGTAGTGAACGCGCCAGAGAGAAATGCGCATTTCATACGGATTATAAGCAGAGAGCAGTCGGTTTTCTTTCGTTTTGAATTGTTCTGTTTAAAAGTACACATTTAAAGCTGTCTAAAGATATATTTATCAGGTCTGTGAGGCAAGTAGGATACCTTATAGCCTACGCTGAGTTTCGGTTCATTTATGAGACGAGCTCCAGTTCACTCGCCAGCGCCTACGTGTCGTGATTATCTATTTTCTACTTATTTATTAAATCCTGGCAATTGTTTGATGAAACATTGATTAAAATTGAGATACAATTAATACAAAACGAAATTCAAATTTAAAAAAGGCTTTGTGCTTTCTGTTTGAGGTCTCAGTGAAAGTTTTAAAGCAGTCTTTTAGTGCCTTTCAGAGCGGTCACGTCTGTAACATTGTTTTTTCCTCATAAATGGGAACACGAAAAATAAAATAAAATGAATATGTTATGTTCTGTGGAGAGAGCCAACCCTTCATCCGGTGGGTATTACTTTTGGTTTGCGCAGTGTAATTCACAGAATTACAAAAAAATATTTTTCTACCTAAAAGTTAAATATTGTTTGTGTCCCGTAACGCATGTGTAGCCTAGATTTCCCATTAAATATAAAACGCATACTGATATTTTTCAATATGTATTAAATGCATTTTCTGAGAATTTATATTTCAAGTTTTTACTGCAAATGTCCCGTTTATAACGATGGAATTGCCAAATATTAAATAATTTATCCTCAACTAGTTTTGTGGTGTAGGTCTACGTATTGTATAATGTTAACTTCAAAAAAGGGGTGTGTCGCGATTCTGCCTTCTCCCTTCTCACACCGCGACACAGGTTCGTAGATCTGAGTGTAGCGATTTCGGATTCATATTGTTACAGCCCTAATTATTAGAATATAGACATTAAGAGAATAAATTGTTATGCAAGTACTTTTACTTTTAATACTTAAAGTACATTTAAAATCAGGTACTTTTTACTTTTTACTTAAGTAGGGTTTTCATTGTGGTAGGCTACTTCTACTTTTACTAAAGTAAATATGTCTCTGGTTATTTGTACTTTTACTTAAGTACTGAGATTCAGTACTTCCTCCACCACTGTTTATTTATTTGTCATTTAAACTGATGCAAACAGGGAAAGAGAGTAGAAAACACTTATTATCCTGTCGCCCCCTCTAGTGGACAGCATTAAGTATTACGGCCTTCATTGCTCAGATAACTCAAGTCGATGGATTTTTTGGGAAAGTCTGACCAGTTAGAAGCAAGTTAGACCAGTCTGAGGGTCTGAGCTGAGTTTGGTGAAGCATCAAAGTTCTAGGCGGAGTCAATTTCTCATAATAATAATAACAATTAATCCCAAACCTGGTCATTTTGTCAGTATTTAATTTACGTTCACTGATTCTGGCTTCTCTCTTTTCTGTCTCTTTCTTTTCATGTGAACTGAGCAGGCTACACATGCTTAAATTCAAAAAATATAAACTTTATTTCTATTCAAAATTATTTATAGCCCATAGGCTATATGTCACACACGCCTACCTGCCTTTTGATGTAAATAAAAGACTAGAGTGGTAAATGTTACGGACATATTATCATGGTACAGTTCAGCCTATTATTGATTTTTATTTCCACTTCCCTTTTATCCAAAGAGACGGAACTATTTGCACTGTATTTATCAATGGGAGATATGCTAATATAATCTGTCATATACTGTGGCTCACATTAATGGGGTTGCTTGCAAGTCGCAGCAGCACGAATTACTTGACCAGCAACATATTTCTAAATCAAATAGTGTGTGTAGTTAACAGTGAGTGGTGGTTTCAGACATTATTTCATTAAAGGGCATTTGTCAGTGCCGCACTCGTAGCCTACTGACTCTTATTCTGCCTGACAGAAAGAAAAGCTCACAGCTTACTGAAGGCGGAGCGGTTTGACCAATCAGATGAAAGGGGCGTTTCAGCGCCGCCCACGTGTGCAAATGAAATATCGAACCCATAAACCGACTTGTAAACCATAAACGAAAAATGAAAAATCTAGCCAAAATCTAGCCAAAAAAAACGAATAAACGAGCTGGTTTTCATTTCTCCTTATTCCATTCTAAACAGGAAATGAAATGATCAAAAAGTGCACGGACCCTATGACTAGATGTCGCCTTGGCTACGGCAGTTTGGAATATTCTGGGCTCATCTGATTTTTTTGTACATAGCATAACCTACTTTGTTATGATTTTAGTATCATAATAATTAATAAATGCACGCACAATTATCATGAACTTGATTTGAACAAATGCCTATCAACTTGTGTGTGCAAAATTCAGAATTAAATGAATGTGCAGCAATTTGTACAAATAGAGAGTCTGTAGGCCTATACTGTTGTAGCCATTAAATAAGCGCATTTATTTTCATATTTGTTCAAATGTTATAATGTTATTTTTTTCCCCATGTATGTTGATTTATGAAAAGTGAACAGCACGAGTAAAAGTGAATTTCGTTTTGTATAAATTGTATCTTAATTTTAATACATTTTTCATCAGCCTGTATTTAATAAATAAGATAAATAAGATTTAATAAATAATAATAAAAAAATGATAATCTTGCATTGCACGTTAACTGGAGCGCATCTCATCCTAACTTAACGAAACTCATTGTATGCCTCACACACAGACATGAGAAATACATCAAATACACAAAGCTTGAAATGTCTTTAAACGAAATAATTCAAAACGAAAAGAAAAAGGCTACTCTCTGATTATGTAATCCATTATGTGCATTTCTCTCTATAGGCGCGTTCACTATACGGCGATCGTCAACTTCATCTTTGCAGCCGAGTCGACACTGTCAGAAAACACTAGATTATTAATAAAAATCAATGCACGCGTCACCGGATTTACAAATGCACATCTTGTTGCACCCACACATATTATGTTGAAATAACGAGATATTATGTTGAAATAACATTATTAATAATAATACATATTTTAGAATATTTGATTGAATGCTGAATGTTGCGCTTGTTCAGTTAATAAAATTCAAACTTTAATTGTGATCATTAAAATAATTGAATATGAAATATTTAGTGGCCAAGTTTTGCTAATTAATTTATTTATATATGTAAGGCATTCGTTCCAATCAACTGCCTTAGCCAAGGCCACTGGTCTAGTGTATATATCTATGACTTGATCAGTCAAATGAAATACAATAAACGTATAAATAAATATTACAAATTAAAAACCGATCGGAAATGTGGTCCAATTTTCTAATACTATTATTTGATGACAACAATAGATTTGTAAAACAAAATCCAGCCATTTGTGTTTTTTTGTTTATTTTTTTTAAAGCAAAAAACCAAGCTGCACCCTTTTTTAAATGTCATCTTTCATTCCGAAAGAGAATAATGAACGGGGCGATGTACAGATTGTAAATATTTAAAATGATTGAATGATTTGATTGTGTCATTATGATGAAGAAACAAGGCAAAAAATGTCAAAAAAACCATTTGTGGAAGGCATCCGATGAGTGTCAACCCGGCCAGATCAGCAAGTGCATCAAGGCAACCACGATTAGCCGGTGCACCAGCCAGCAAAGTGATTCAATGGTTCATAGGTGTAGCTCGCAGCCTCATCGCCCTACCCTCCACATCTTAAAGAGTGTACAGGCGGTTATTTATATAGGGCAGATAAGAGCTGTGTTTCTCTTCGACGGTAACTGTAAATTGAATTCAAGCTGCGATTTTTGAAGTTGGATATACTCGCGCGGGCAAATACAGATGTGTTAAACACGATAAGAACACAAATTGTACCTTTATTCGTTAATACAGTCGGTATTTCCCACAATGATTCTGCTTTGCTATTGGCCCACGTCACGATCAGTAAGCGCTGCTATTGGCGGTCACGATTATTAAGTATGAAAATGAAAATTCTGTCAGTAATTCCTCACCCTCATGTTGTTCCAACCCCTTCGTTCATCTTCGGAACACAAATTAAGATATTTTTGATTAAATGACTAAATTGGACTATATTAACGATGTGTTTAATGAACTTTTCTGGGCCAGCAAGTTTCAAAGCCTTAGAAGCCTGAAGAAGTCTCGTTCCGAACACATCGCGATATTTGGCATCAGTTCAGTGTGTCAGATGTTGGTAAGTAGTAAATACGCTGTCCGAATAATGTGTGATATATAATGTATTTTCTGTTTGTCGATATTAATCAGATTAGCTCACGTTCAGTCACGGCATTATATCTGTCATCTCCACTGAGGCTTTGCGTTTTATTGCTTTCTAATTCAAAACAGGGTGATTAAGTTACACTGCCTGTCACATGACGTGAGCATAGGCCTAAAGACCTTAAATCAGTTAATCATATTCATATCAGATTAAAAGTAGTACAATTAGTTCCAAAGTTGTATTTGTAGTAGAAGCACAGTACAAACAACACTTACCATGCTTTTACCACATTAACATTAGTTTTACTGTGGTAAGTGTAGTAAAAAGACAGTAATCACAAAACTTACCATGCTTTTACCACACTATTGGTAGTTTTAATGTGATACTTATTGTAAATGCACATTAACCACAACGCTTACCATGCTTTTACCACAGGAATGATGTAAAACAACATAATGATATTTTATTTTCTCTTTTTTCAGCTGAAAAGACCAAAAGGACCTTTCGGACTATTATTGTTTGGAGGACAAGTAAACGGAGGAGACAGACAGCTGCAAAGGCAAATATTCGCAATGGTATATACATGTGTTGGTTCGAACCCTAAATCAAACATTTTATCAAGCATTTGTTGTTTCTTAAACCTTTTCTCGCAAAACCCATAGCCCAATCAGTACGAAGATAGTCTGAAAGTCTTAATAATTCACAAGATTTTACAAGTTGTCAAATTCGTACGATACTCGTACATATTTGTATACTCGTACACACACTGTCAGAAAGTTGATATTAATTGCATTGTATTGATTACAATTAGTGATGCACCGATGTGAAAATTGAGGCCGATACCGATAACCGATATTAATATTGCTGTTATGGCCGATACCGATATTTGCCGATGTCGATATCTCTGTATAGAAAACAAATTTGAATGATTATCAAATAAAGAGCTATTTTCCAAAACACTTTTTTTTTACTTTAGAAATGACTGATATTGGGCACCTTTACCTGTGTGCAAAATATGTCACATACGACACACATGCATTATACTGCATTGCATATACAGTAATGTGTGCTGGTCAACTTGTCTAAAATTAAGAAACCCTTAGAAAACAGTAAAAAAAAAAAAAACACACAAAAAACAGGAACATTGTGTAAAATTAAGATAGGCTACTTTATTTATTATTCCAATATCCAAATATCGAGGGCTTGGAACCAGAGGGGCGTAAGTGGCATTTGACAAACTTTACAGGAGAGCCAAAACAAAATTTTGACCACACTTCAATCAACTGTATTTATTAACCTTCAACCACAACATTGCAACCACATACATACTTATATGAGTAAGTTCTTAAGTGAACATATTATGGAATATTAACACGATGAACATATTCTAAAACCTTGCAAAATCTTGAAAATATGGCAAAAACATCAAATACGCCTTTTTGGCACCAAACATTTCCAATTCTTCTAAAGAAAAATAGGGCGTATCTGCTGATCAATGCAGAAATGATTGGTCAAAACATTGGTTAAAAACACTCTAACTTCATAACTTTTCATTTTATTTAAAATACTGTATACATAGTCATTTCATCATTTCAAACTGTTTAACATTTCATTTCTAACCGTTTAATTTCAATTCTCATTTATGAGTTCACATTCATGTCAAACAGTTTAACATTTAATTTCAAACAGTTTAATTTCTCTTGTTTATTACACATTTCACTTTTTAGTTCACTTTAGTTGAACTAAAAAGTTCACTCACTGCCCACTGTCAGAGTGTTATAGAACTCTGCATAACAGTGAGGAATACTCCCATTGGTGCACAGGGTGAGTAGG
This sequence comes from Leuciscus leuciscus, assembly GCF_965113295.1. Lineage (NCBI taxonomy): Eukaryota > Metazoa > Chordata > Actinopteri > Cypriniformes > Leuciscidae > Leuciscus > Leuciscus leuciscus. Next base: position 35,764,200 of record NC_138737.1, on the reverse strand, counting down.
TCTTTTTTCTTTAAGGCACTGATCACTGGAGGATTTTCATACAATGAGCTGGGGTGTGTGGTTCTGGTGCCTCTGGTGCCTCTTGTTGCCTGTTGTGCCACCGTCAGTTTTCGGAAGGTTGGGGCGGTGAAATCATACTTGAAGAAGATTGTTTTTGGTTCATCTTTCGTGTAGCGGAACCATTTAATCTTCTGCCAATGAACTGATTGTCCCTCCTCATCTTTTGTTCTGTTTTTGAGTATGTGGTTGGAGAGGGACTTGAAGTCCAGAAAGTCCTTGTGTTCAAGTTCATGTACACTCTATGGGTCGTTCCTTCTTGCCATTCTCACAAGTGTGTAGTAGCCATCAGTAAATAGAAGTATGGGAGTAAATAGAAATGGGAGTAAATAGAAACTTTTCTTCTTGCAGTTTACACTGCAGCATGCACACTATCACACTCCATGTCTAGTAGCCATCCATGATGGCTACTACACACTTGTGAGAATGGAAAGAAAGAACGACCCATAGTGTACATGAACTTGGACACAAGGACTTTCTGTACTTCAAGTCCCTCTCCAACCACATACTCAAAAACAGAACAAAAGATGAGGAGGGACAATCAGTTCATTGGCAGAAGATTAAATGGTTCCGCTACACGAAAGATGAACCAAAAACAATCTTCTTCAAGTATGATTTCACCGCCCCAACCTTCCGAAAACTGACGGTGGCACAACAGGCAACAAGAGGCACCAGAGGCACCAGAACCACACCCCCCAGCTCATTGTATGAAAATCCTCCAGTGATCAGTGCCTTAAAGAAAAAAGACCTACTCACCCTGTGCACCAATGGGAGTATTCCTCACTGTTATGCAGAGTTCTATACTGTTCGTTGCTCAGACTCGCTCTCCCAGTTCAATCCTACAGTTCAAACTACAATCCGGCCTGTAGCTCATAAATGCCAGAGGAGAACTGGCCCCCGACTGAGCCTGGGTTCTCCCAAGGTTTTTTTTCTCCATTAGGTCACCTGATGGAGTTTTAGGACACCATTAGGTCACTTGATGGAGTTTTTCGGTTCCTTGCCACTGTTGCCTTTGGCTTGCTCAGTTGGGGATATTTTGGGGATATTTAATTTAATTTTATCAATCAATAAATTCCTCTTGAAACAAACATTGTTGTATTATTTTAATTTAATACTGTGAAGCTGCTTAGATACAATCTGTATTGTGAAAAGCGCTATACAAATAAACTTGACTTGACTTGACTTGAATCGTATGGTAAATTAACTTATTTATAACTGTCTTAATTTATGTTTCAAGAACAATAGTAATTGCACATAGAGTAAGTCGAGACTTTCTTGTTTTACAGCAGAGAAGGAAGACCAGTCCTTATATCAACGCAAGCTAATCGAATAAGTCCTTCGGGTGAGGAAGGAACATCTGGTGCCCAAAGAAGACAGAAAGCTGCGCGAGTCCATTGGTATGTCTTGTATTGAAACAATGCTGTAATATGTAGTACATAATTTGATGTTGACAATTTTAGTGAAATTTAGTGAAACACGTTAGTGAAGCCTGAGTAACATATACTGTAATCGGCATGATCATGAATGCATGATCTTCATAAAAAATTATGATAGCCTAAAAAAAAACTGCTTAAAAAAAAAACTGCTTTACAACATTGGGTCTTAAAGGTGCTGTATGTAGCTTTTCTACTAAAACGAATCCTTTTTTTATTGCCTGTGTGTGAAGGGGTTGTAATTAGAGTTCTCAACGGGTCGGGTCGGCCCGACAAACCCGACGGGACCCGCGGGTTCGGGCCAGGTTCGGGTCGAAAATATAAGCAAATGACTCGGGTCGGGTCGGACCTCGGGCTTAATCTTTTCCGCTCAGTAAAAAAAAAAAAAAAAACATTTATTAATCATCGCTGCTGTTCACCGTAAAGAAAGTCTGGCTGAAAGAAAGTCTGCGTGCAACGTGCATCATGGAGAGGGGCGGGGGCAGACGCCGCTGCGTGCACGCCTTTCGCCTGGTGGAGAAGAAGATGGAGTTGGTGAAAAGTAAACTTGCCGCAGGTGAATTCACTGTCGCTACTACAGCCTATTTATATAGCCTATTTAAAGTTTATTGTTTCAGTTGTTTGTATTGTTAAAAGGCGTGAACATTAAAGGTTGATTTGAATTCGCGTCTGCTGGTCATGATAATACGTGTATGAGAAAAAAAAATTCCGACGCGGCGTCGGGCCGCGGGCCGGGTTCGGGCAGATAATTCATGTTGATGTGTCGGGTTACATCGGGTCCGGGCTTTAAAAGCCACGGGCCGGGTCGGGTCGGGTTGTAATTTTCAGGCCCGTTGAGAACTCTAGTTGTAATATCACATTAAAATGATCCACTTTTTGGGTTTTGCTATTACCTCTGAAAGCAAGTATTCTTATGTTTATGTGAAGGTGCCGGGTCGGATTTACCGCGAAATCCAGTGATGTCACCTGCATGCGCGGAGCGCTCCCGAGCCTCTCGCCTCGTCTAGCCTACTGATTTTGCACTCAACAGCGACGACACTGCAACTTATGACATGGACTTATGACTTATGCAACTTATGACATGTCTGATAACACTAAGAAACGACCTGCTCCCAGCACAACACAGACTCCAACACAAACTCCACATATTGATAAAAAAAACAATAAAACGTTTTTTTCTTTCTGCTGAAGCTCGTATTAAAGGCCAGACGTGAATCGGATGAACTTCGGGTGAAAAAACACGGATCAACATCGGCAGGGCGTTTGAATCATGGAGAGACCTTATCTACAAACCTAGAATGTATACATTTCCTGAAGAAAATGTGAAGTAGTGCTTGCAGTGGCAAAATTCGGCACGGTTGATAGGGTTCCATTCTTATCATGGTACGAGCATGGAGCATTAGTTCAACGTCAAGCTGATAAAAGTAGCCTATTATTGTAACGTTGCAGTGGGAGTTTACCTGAGTTTCTAGCATGTTGTGGGATGCTCTCTCTGGTGTGTTGCATGACGCGTCTCAGTCTGGCCGGTATCCACAGTGCTCGCTCATAAATTCGAGCACGCGCAAGAGCACGCGCTTGTCAACTTATTGGTTGCAATCTGAAACATCACCGCTAGAGGCCGCTGAAAACTACATACAGCTCCTTTAAGTGGCTTGGAAATGCCACAAAAAAACCTAAAACTGTTTTTCTAAACCTAAAAGCGCCAGGTAAACTCCGAATGACACGACAGACAGCACTTTCCATCAAGTTCTCCGCATCTCCAATAGTGTAAAGGAAAGAGCCACTCGCAAATAATCTTAAGGTCAAGTCAAGTCAAGTCAAGTTTATTTGTATAGCGCTTTTCACAATACAGATTGCATCAAAGCAGCTTCACAGTATTAAATTAAAATAATACAACAAAGTTTGTTTCAAGAGGAATTTATTGATTGATTAAATTAAATTAAATATCCCCAAAATATCCCCAACTGAGCAAGCCAAAGGCAACAGTGGCAAGGAACCGAAAAACTCCATCAAGTGACCTAATGGTGTCCTAAAACTCCATCAGGTGCCTTAATGGAGAAAAAAAACCTTGGGAGAACCCAGGCTCAGTCGGGGGTCAGTTCTCCTCTGGCATTGGATAGAGGCCGGATTGTAGTTTGAACTGTAGGATTATATGAATGCCTGGCTGAAGAGATGCGACTTTAATCTAGTTTTAAACTGGGAGAGTGAGTCTGAGCAACGAACAGTATCAGGAAGACTATTCCAGAGTTTTGGAGCCAAATGTGAAAATGCTCTCCCTCCTTTGGTGGTTCTGGATATCCTAGGTATGACCAAAAGCCTTGAATTTAGTGATCTTAAAGAGCGCGATGGATTATAGGGCGATAGAAGATCCGTTAAATAGACTGGAGCTAAGCCGTTTAGGGCTTTATAAGTCAGTAGCAATACCTTGTAATTAATACGGAACTTTATAGGTAACCAATGCAGTGATGATAAAATCGGTGTTATATGATCATATTTTCTTGATCTCCTAAGAACTCTAGCGGCGGCATTTTGGACTAACTGTAGCTTGTTTATTGAGGATGCAGGACAACCAGCTAATAAAGCATTACAGTAATCCAGTCTCGAGGTCATGAATGCATGAACTAACTTTTCTGCATCAGAAACTGATAGCATATTACGTAGCTTAGCAATGTTTCTAAGGTGGAAAAAGGCTGTTTTTGTAACATATGAAATATGATTTTCAAAAGACAGGTTGCAATCGAGTATAACACCCAGGTCTTTTACTGTAGAGGATAAAGTAACAGGACATCCTATGATGTTAAAGTTGTATTGTGCGAGGTTTTGTGGGCGGTTTTTTGAACCGATAAGTATTACCTCTGTCTTGTCTGGATTTAATAAAAGAAAATTACGCGTCATCCAATCTTTTATATCTTTAACACACTCTGTCAATTTGGAAAATGTAGCGTTTTCATCCGGCCGTGATGAAATATATATTTGAGTGTCATCAGCATAACAATGGAAACTAATTCCATGTTTCCTTATAATATTTCCAAGTGGCATCATGTATATTGAAAATAACAGAGGGCCTAATACAGATCCCTGTGGCACTCCATAGTTTACTGGAGTTATGATCGATTTTTCTCCATTTAAATAGACAAAATGGTAGCGGTCAGATAGGTATGATTTGAACCAGCTTAGTGCTTGTCCTTGAACACCAGTATCATTTTGTAGTCGATCTAAGAGTATTGTATGATCTATAGTATCGAACGCAGCACTAAGATCAAGTAAAACTAGTATTGAGATTCAGCCTTGGTCAGAAGCTAAAAGTAAATCATTTGTGATTTTAACGAGCGCAGTTTCAGTGCTATGATGCGGTCTGAATCCAGACTGAAACTTTTCATAGATATCATTTTGTTGCAAGAAAGAGCCCAGTTGAGCGGACACCACTTTTTCTAATATTTTAGACATAAATGGAAGATTTGAAATGGGTCTATAATTTGCTAGATTATTATGATCTAATTGTGGTTTCTTAATGAGAGGTTTTATAACTGCCAGTTTAAATGTTCTTGGAACATGACCTAAAGATAAAGATGAGTTAATAATATTGAGGAGAGGCTCTTCCACTACAGGTAACACTTCTTTCAGTAGTTTAGTTGGTATAGGATCTAATAAACATGTTGTTGTTTTAGATGAAGTGATAAGTTTATTTAACTCTTTTTGTTCTATAGTTGTAAAGCACTGTAATTGTTCTTTCGGGGTGATAATTGAAGCTGAATTATAAGGCGCGATTGAAGATTGAACGTTTATAATTGTGGTTCTGATGCTTTCTATTTTCTCAGTGAAGAAGTTCATGAAATCATTACTACTGAACTGTAACGGGATATTTTGTTCGGGTGACGTCTGTTTATGTGTTAGTCTAGCCACGGTGTTAAATAGAAACCTTGGATTGTTTTGGTTGTTTTCTATTAGTTTGCGGAGGTGCTCAGCCCTGGCAGCTTTTAGGGCCTTTTTATAACGTGACATACTGTCTTTCCACGCGATTCTAAAGACCTCTAAATTAGTTTGTTTCCATTTACGCTCTAAAATACGGGTTTCTCTCTTTAAAACATGCGTAGTATTGTTATACCATGGTGCTTTATTTTTCTCTCTGACCTTTTTTAATTTAATAGGTGCAACCACATCCAATGTTCTAGAGAGAATGGTGCTCATAGTGCTAGTTAGTTCTTCTAGTTCATCTGTTTGTTTGGGTTCAGGCAGCAGCTGAGACAGATTAGATAAGCAATTTGAGAAATTATCTATGGTGGATGGGAGGATTGTTCTGCCTGGTTGATAACGCGACGCCGCATGACATATTACAGCAGTACGTAATATGCAAGTTACCATGTAGTGATCAGTGACTTCATCACTTTGTGGAATGATATCTATATCGGTCGGATCGGTTCCATGTGATATAATTAAATCGAGTGTATGATTAAGACGATGAGTTGGTCCGGTGACGTTTTGCTTGACCCCAAATTAATTTAATAAATCTGTAAACGCAGCTCCTAACGCATCATTTGGATTATCTACGTGTATGTTAAAATCTCCAACAATTAATGCTTTATCGACATTGACTAATAGGTCTGAGAGAAAATCTGCAAACTCTTTTAGGAAATCAGCGTAAGGCCCTGGCGGTCTATATACGGTAGCCAAGGCTAGAGATATTAGGGATGTTTTTCTAACATCTAAGAGCGTAACATTTAGTACAAGTACTTCAAATGAAATAAACTTATAACCCGTTTTCTGAGTACCCGTTTTTCCTAGATCCTGCATTAGATTTATTATTTGATCTCACTAAACGAGGAATAGACACGGTTTCTATGCAATGTTCTACACTAGTATTTATATCAGTTGAATTGGTGCAGCAGAGACTATGATTTGGACTTTTGGTTACTAGTCAAAGGGTATTTAACATTTTGGAGATGTTATCTGACAGAAGATCCGCTCCGAATCTGCTTGGGTGTAAGCCATCAGCACGGAAAAGCCTAGGATGCTCCCAAAACAGATTCCAATTATTTACAAAGAGCAGTTTCTGCTCATTGCACCATGACATTAACCATTCATTTAGCGCAAATAATCTGCTGAACTTTTCATGCCCTAGTCGGTACGTGGGAAGCGGTCCTGACACAATGATCGTTGTTTCAGGCGATGTGCTGCGTACCGTATCGATTAGATTCCTGAAGTCTTTCTTCAGAATCTCCGTCTGGCGCAGCCTGATGTCGTTCACTCCCGCGTGCAGGACCACAGTTCCGACGCGCTCGTCACCGTTCAGGATCTCGGGAACGCGAGCAGCGATTTCAGAAACACGAGCACCAGGGAAGCAGTGACTTTGCACCTTACTTTTACCTAACGTAGCGTGTACGTGCCGAACGATGGAATCGCCGATGATCACAGCATCGCGTTCTGTTTCGCGTAGAGGGGAGAAGCGGTTTTGTGTGGATAACTCGAAAACCGGGAGGGTCGGAGAAAGTCTTGGTCTAAACCTGACTCGCGTCTTCCGCTGCGGAACCACCCAGGCTTCGTGGTGGCGTGTTGGAGCCGGAGTGAACGAGACCATGGCTGATTGCGACCGATGCTGAGGAACGCACGGAGTAGACGCGGTCGGAGTCAGCGGGTTAGTAACGTTAAACACTGATTTGTGTGCATCGGCGCGTGATGTTTCAAGAGCCAAACACCGGTCTCTCAGCTCGGCCTGTCTCAATAAAAGGTTGTGGATCTGTTTCTCAACAGCTTCCAGCTCAGACTGCAGTGCGTGAAGCTCAAATGTGTCCTCACCTGCACCAAGCGGTAGACTACTTACATCTGATATATTCGCCATTTTAACAGATGGACAGTGAGTTAGCAACGAAGCTACCAGTGATGCTATCAATATTAATACTAATTTATATTATAAGTTTGTTTGTAAATGAGTGTGGAGAAGACGCGTTCAGCCGTGATCCACGGACGTAACCTTTAAGAGTATGCAGCGTTGGATCACTAATAGGCTTGAGACGCGTCTGCTCAACAGTCCGCGTTGTAACTATGAGGTTTTTTAGTGGTAGGGGTGTAGAGTAGACGCACGATAGGCGAAAAAAAAGTGTTTGTTTATAAGTGAGTGTGGAGAAGACGCGTTCAGCCGTGATCCACGGACGTAACCTTTAAGAGTATGCAGCGTTGGATCACTAATAGGCTTGAGACGCGTCTGCTCAACAGTCCGCGTTGTAACAATGAGGTTTGAGCAGTAGTGCTTCTCAGTGAGGAAAAGTAGAAAATGTTCGTTGTAAGCGAGTTTAAAGAGAAAAATCAAGAATTATAAATCAAATCGATAAAGCTCCAAAAACAACAACGCATTCAGACGCAACGCATGATAATTACAGGACAAGACATTACTCACCGTGTTTGTTGAGTGTTTCTTATTCACCTGAGCTTTTATGAACTCAAAGGCGCGAGAGAAAATAAATAAATAAAGATAGCTGAGCGCAAGGGTGGCGCGTTAACAGGCTAGCGAATTACTAGCGTGTTGTGCGTCATGGTTGGGTAAGCTGTATTTAGTAGTAATATAAACAACTAGAAATTGTAGTAAATGATGGTTCAAAACAAGGAAATACGAGGCTAAGACGGAGCTTACAGCTCCGAAGCAAACACACTCACAGCAGGCAGCGAGAAAAATCAAGAATTATAAATCAAATCGATAGAGCTCCAAAAACAACAACGCATTCAGACGCGACGCATGATAATAACAGGACAAGACATTACTCACCGTGTTTGTTGAGTGATTCTTACTCACCTGAGCTTTTATGAACTCAAAGGCGCGAGCGCGCGAGAGAAAAATAAATAAATAAAAATAGCTGAGCGCACGGGTGGCGCGTTAACAGGCTAGCGAATTACTACCGTGTTGTGCTAGTAGCAACGGAAGCCAGCGATGTTGGGCAAGCCGTATTTAGTAGTAGTATAAACAACTAGAAATTGTAGTAAATTATGGTTCAAAACAAGGAAATACGAGGCTAAGACGGAGCTTACAGCAACGAAGCAAAAACACTCACAGCAGGCAGCGAGGCAGACAGGAGCAATCGAGTGCCATCTCCAATAGTGTAAAGGAAAGAGCCCCTCGCAAATAATCTTAAGGCAATGCAAACAGTTTGTGCTGTAGTTAAAGCCCGACTCCGACAAGTCGAAAATAAGTGTGCGTTTCCAACAAATTAATCATGTAAACGACAATCTCACCAGTCACGAGAAAAAATATATATCTCAGAAAGTGCACTATTGTAACGCAAAATCTCAGTTCTTCGTACCTCAGGGCCCGTTCTTCGTACGTCGCTAACTCAGTTAGCTGGATTTGATTATTGGCGATTTGGCATGATCTGGGATTGTTTGGTTCTTCGACGCTCATCCTGGACTTGCTGTCATAGCAACAGGTGCGCAAGCTTATTTCATGTTAACAGGATTAGATCCCGGCTTCATAAGCGCTGGACTTCCCGTATCAGCTCCGCTTATGAAGCCGCAGTCTAATCCTGTTAACATGAAATAAGCCTGCTCCCGAGCAGGTTTAAGCTTGCGCACCTGGGGCCCGTTCTTCGTACGTCGCTAACTCAGTTAGCTGGATTTGATTATTGGCGATTTGGCATGATCTGGGATTGTTTGGTTCTTCGACGCTCCTCCTGGACTTGCTGTCATAGCAACAGGTGCGCAAGCTTATTTCATGTTAACAGGATTAGATCCCGGCTTCATAAGCGGAGCTGATACTGTACCAGCCATTTGGATTATAGACATACTTAATTTAATGCAGCAACAAATTATTTACAGTGTAGCAAGATGATTTAAAACTCATTTACCTGTAATTAAGGTGTTGCTGTTACTGGTCCCTGGCTTTAGGTCTAAAGGCCTATTTATACTTCTGCGTCGAACTTACGCCGTAGCTACGTCGTAGGCTGTGCTTAGCGCGCGTACCCTTTGGCGTACCCTGATGCGCACCTCTCCAAAAATGTAACAACGCGTCAATTCTACGCGGACGCAAGCGCTGTGATTGGTCTGCTAGAACCCCTCCCTCGGGTTTCACATGGTCCCTCTGCATGAGTAATTGCGCGTCAACGCGGACAACGACGCAGAAGTATAAATTAAAACCAACGCGTTGCCTACAGCGTAGAGGCTCCGGCGTAGGTCCGACGCAGAAGTATAAATAGGCCTTAAGGAAGAGCTGCCCCCAGGAATGCCCTCCACAATGGGTCGGTTCTCATTTAGCCCAAGGGCCAGCTCTTCTGCCGGGGTATAACGTGGGGGTGCAGGACCACCACCTGTTTTTTTCTGCTCCGCCTTTTCCTTGGTTGCAGATAACCATAAACAGACAAACACATCATTTAAAATGTCTTTGCTAAAAGAGACTAATCAGTAGAAGTAGAAAAGATTACCAGTTTGAAGAATATTCTTGTATTTTAATCATTTCATAATTGCTTAATGTCAGAGCCACCTCAGGACCCACTAGAACAGTGTTCTTCAACCCTGCTCCTGGAGGACCCCCAACACTGCACGTTTTCTTTGTCTCCCTAATCAAACACACCTGATTCAACTCATCAGCTCATTAACCCATGTGATAATGAGTTGATGAATTGAATCCGGTGTGTTTGATTAGGGAGACAAAGAAAACCAGCAGTGTTGGGGGTCCTCCGGGAGCAGGGTTGAAGAACACTGCACTAGAACATGGGAACAAGTAAAAGGGAAGTACAAGAATATTCTTCAAAATGGTAATCTTTTCTACTTCTACTGTTCTTTGTCTCTTTTACAAAAGAAAAGCACCGTTAAATGTGTTTGTCTGTTTATAACAGCAACCAAGAAAAAGGCTGAGCTGAAAAAAAAAAAAACAGGTGGTGGTCCTGCTCCCTCACATTATACCACATTATACCCCAGCAGTAGAGCTGGCCCTGGGGTTAAATGTGAACCGACCCATTGTGGAGGGCATCCCTGGGGGCAGCTCTTCCTCAGACCAACAGCCAGGAACCAGTAGCAGCAACACCTTCATTACTGGTAAATGAGCTTTAAATGATCTTGCTACACTGTAAAATATATCTTTTTTTTTTGCCGCATTAAATTAAGTAGGCCTATATAATCCAAATGGCTGGTACAGTAATTTCAGCTGTTAAATATTGAGTAGTGATCAATTGCTTTGACTTGTGAAGGTGAAAACTGCTGAACTTAATGTAAGAATATTTTGCCATGAGTTACTGATCACATTTGTTCATATAGTGTAGTTCATTGTAATGCCATTGTGTTTCCTCTTTTGTGCAGTTTTACATAATACACCAACACTTGTACCTGTTCCCAAGAAAGTAGTGGCTGAAATATGTGCAGTAAGTGGACTTTTTCTAACTTTACATCAAAAGGGAAGAAAGTGCAACACTTTGTAATGCCCATTTGTTTCCATTGCACAGGACAGTGAAGAAACCCTCTCAGATGACTGTCCTTTGGAGGAAGTACTTGTAAGTGCATAAATAACTTTACTTCATTTATAGTAACTTGTGTACATATTATTTCTGACTGCAATATGAGTTGCAGGAGGAAAGGCCTACTGCACAAAGTGATACAGAGGTGGGCAGTGTAGTAACCTACTTGTACTTTTTATTTTTGTTGCATGAGGCTTGTGTTGACAGTTCTTTTTTCTTTTTTTTTTCTTTTTATCCAAACATGGCACAGGGTGATATCCGTATATAAACGGAATCTACAACAGAAAATTTAGTATTTTGACCTGAAAAAACAGAAAAATGAAGGGGAGAAATAGAACTTGACACCTTAAAGAAGAAAAAACTGGCACTAGAGATTGAGTTGCTTCAAAAGGAACTTCAGAGTAAGTGCTAAATACACTATTTCACACAGAGTACTATTGCTGACCTTGGATAACAATATATCTTATTGCAGGCAAAAGATGACCATCATTGGCTTTTCTTGACAAAGAATAATTGAAATAAAACTCAAGGAACTAAGCATGTTGTCTTGTCTTCTATTCATTTAATGAAGGTTTTTGTTTTGAAAAAAATAAATAAAAAATGGTGTTCCACAATTCTGTCCCGTGCAGCTCTGCCACTAGGTTGGTCCAAGTGCACTGGCTGGAGGTCATCATCAGGCTGCACCTCCACCACAGGGGTCCTCTCCTTTCTGATGGTGGCAATATTGTGGAGTATGGCACATGCAACAATAATGTCACAGGCCCTGTCAGGTGCAACCCTCAGACACTGAAATCTTTCCTTTAGTTGCCCAAAGGTCATTTCAATGCGTGCCCTTGTCCTGGCTAGAGCTGCATTGAAACGGGTTTGTGGTCCGGGGTTTGGGTCAGGGAATGGCGTCATGAAATACTGCCTGCAGGTATAGCCCCTGTCACCAAGCAGGATCCCGTCGTAAGCACCTGGAAAAATGCAGTTTTGTTAGGCTCAGAATAAATGTATGTAATACAGTGAGCTTGATATTAAATATTTCCTTACCACGTTCAAATAATGTGCATAAATGTGACTCTCTGAAAATCCTGGAGTCATGCACAGAACCAGGCCATTTTGCTTCCACATTTGTGATGTAGGACATGGAGTCACACACCATCTAAGATATTTTTAATCAGTCAACTGCATACTTTTTGATTACATTACTTTTTGTATTATTTGATATATTCTGGACTCGCTTCTCCAAGGTAAATGGTGAATTGTTTGATGTCAGGCTGCATGCTCAGAAAGCGGCAGTGGATTGTGCAGCGTGAGACCACCTTCAGCGACAGGTTCTTGTCGTAAAAACGGACAAGACATGGCTGCGAAAGACTTCCCGTATCACCTCCGCTTATAAAGCCGGGATCTAATCCTGTTAACATGAAATAAGCCTGCTCCCGAGCAGGTTTAAGCTTGGGCACCTGTTGCTATGACAGCAAGTCCAGGATGAGCGTCGAAGAACCAAACAATCCAAGATCATGCCAAATCTCCAACAATCAAATCCAGCTAACTGAGTTAGCGACGTACGAAGAACGGGCCCCTGGGGCCTGTTTCAGAAAGGAGGTTCAACTGAGTTGACTTACCCTGAGATGGGAAACTCTGAGTTTTCGGTTACAGAACAGCGGAAATTAGTTAGTTCAATCAACTCTGAGTTGACTGACTCTGAGTTAAGCGCGTGCACCACCACTATAAAAAGCCATTATCAATGGAGTGCAGATATTATGAGTCACCATGGTAACAGCGCCAGACAAAAAGAGGTCTGCATATTTCTCACCAGCTTCTGCAAGCGTAAGAAGACATATTATTATTTTTTAAATATCGGCTGCAGCAGCGAAGGACAACTAGAGTTAGCTAGGGAGAAAATAGTTGCTCGAGTCAATGCGTATGTTTACATTTTAATTAGTTATACAGTGTTGGGTGTAATTAATTACCAAGTCATCTAAATACTGTCATTTAATTAAAGGGATTACTCTTAATTCTTCTGTAATTTGAAGTAAAATCTGATGTAATTGCATTAGACTATAGAACAATTCTGTATATTTAACATACATTTTTAAAAGGTATATTTTTTATGTAACCTTCTCCCTCTACACACTTTGGTCAATTCAAGAATAATCCATGCAATTGTATATTGTTTATTTGAAGGCATTAAAAGTGCAGTTTCTTGTCTCTCCTTGTATTGTTCAAGTGGTTGAGGTTGATATGGGATTTATTAATAAGTAGACCAATACTTTCTAAAGATAGTCATTATTACATGAATCTAATTACACGGTTGAAGATGTCATTTGTAGTTAGTAATTAATAACTATTTTAGAGTAACTTACCCAACTGTTATAATATCAGAGGTGAAACTGGAAGAACAGTATGTTATTCAACCTAATTTTAATTTTCATGGGTGCAATCCTGCAGGTATTAAAAGAACATGGCAGCAGCTGAAAATTAAATATAAGAACATAATTCAATCAGGTAAGGTTTGAGCATATCATGGGTGTAGGGCTACCTGAATTTACAAATATTTGACATATTAAATAACTAAATAGCATCCCAGTGTCTAGCAGTGCAGCAGCATTTTTGGCTGGGGGAATTCCTGGAGGGACTTCAGAGCCAGTCACTCCCGAAGATCCAAGGGCCTTCATAAAATGTAAGAGGTTTACATATGTGTTATTTCTTATATAGGCTATTTTTGATATTTCCATTTATTTTACTTTGGGTTGGGTTTTTTGTTGGTCCCAACAGATTCCGATGGTAATATCTGTCTTTTGGAGCCTCCTGTCCCAACAAAACCTGCAGGCAGTTGTAAGTAGCCTACTCAATACACCAGAAATTATGACAAATAGTGTTATAAAGTGTACTCATCTTCACAGGACGATGGGGATAATGTTATGTGTCACATCAAACAATCTACACATTCAGATTTTTTCACATTTTTATGTGGAGTAGAATCTAAGTTTAAAGCTAAGTATAAATGGGTAGTCTTATCTCTCCCCCCCGCCCCCAAAGTGGAAGAACAGCAGGAGGACGGTCCATCAACTTCTGTTGCACAGATGAACAGAGTTCAGTGATTTTCAGTAAATGCCACAGTTTAATTCTGTAGAATTTGTTTAGAACTACATTATGTAACTCTAATCTACTACTGTATATTCAGTTGCCAGTTAAGGAGTTAATAGACTTCATCTTATTTAAAAAATTGGGAAAAAAAACCCAGTAAAAATAGCAATATTGTATTTATTAATTAAAGATTCATTTTATTAATAAAAATGTACTGAAAGAATGAATGAGGTGTTTAAACACCACTTCCTCTTTAAAAAAAGGGGAGGAGACCGAAAGAAACTCTGGGTTTACCGAAGAAAACCTGCTCCCGGCCAGGTTAGGTTCACAGAGTAAGTTACCATGGTAACTGACTCTGAGTATAAGTTACCTCTCTTTCAGAAACGGGCTTGACTTACTCTGCTTTCTCAGGTTTAACATACCTCCCATTCTGAAACAGAAAACCCAGAGTTTCCCTCATTTCAGGGTTAACATACTCTGAGTTTTCACTTAACCTCCTTTCTGAAACAGGCGCCCCTGGTCTTTTCACGATCGGATAGCTATCCGATCTGAGAAAACGCATGAAGTGGCCAGGTGTAAACAGCCCCAGAAATCATTCTAATATTCTGATTTATTATGAGTGTTGGAAACAGTTCTGCTGCCTAATATATTTGATGAAAAAAAGGTTCAAAAGAACTGCATTTATTAAAAAATATATATAATTTCTAATAATATAAATCTTCTTTACTATCACTTTTATTTATCAATTTAACACATCCTTGCTGAATAAAAGTATTGATTTATTAAAAAAAAAAAATTAAAAAAAAAAAAAAATACTGACCTCAAATTACTGACCAGTTAGTGTATATTGTTGTTACAAAAGATTTCTATTTTTAAAAAATTTTGCTTTTTTTTTTTTTTTTTTTACTTTTTATTCATCAAAGTATCCTAAAAAAAAGTATCACAGGTTATGAAAAAATATTAAGCAGCAGAACTGTTTCCAACTTTGATAATGAATCATCATATTAGAATTATTTCTAAAGGATCATGTGATAGACTGGAGTAATGATCCTGAAAATTCAGCTTTGCATCACAGAAATAAATGATCATTTAAACTAATTATTTTAAATTGTAAAAATATATCACAATATTACTTTTTTTTCTGTATTTTTGATCAAATAAATGCAGGCTTGATGAGCAGAGGAAACTTCTTTCAAAAACATTAAAAAATACTAATACTTATACTTGCCCTGTAATACATGTATTCTTTGTTTTAGATGTTATTAACTTAAATTCTTATGAATAATAAAAATGTTGTAATGTCTATTTGTTATTTATGGCCTGTATGCCTCATTATTGATATTATAGACCGACTGCGCTGATCAAAAGCATGATGGGAAACGACTTGCTGACGACACAGCTTAATGTTCATTGGTTTAAACAACCGTGATGTATTGTTCTCTTTTAAAATGTTTGATTTTAAAACTCTGATATCATGTTTTATACGCATGCGTTATGTGTGAATATTCCCAAACTATCTAACAGTGCGATCTCTATGGGTTATGCAATGTAATTTTTATAAAAAAGAAAAGAAAAGAAAAAGAAAAAAACAATACATGTCTGTATTAAAGAAAAAAAGATTAATAAACATGTATTTGGAATGGAATTAAATAAGTAGGCTACTTTGGGTGTCTTGTTCATTATATTTATTTTCATATAAAAGCAACAGAACTTAAATTCCATCCAGTTTATTAGCAACACTGTGCACGAGCGTGAATCCGGTGAATCCCGCGATATCCATCCCCTCGCGTACATTTCAGGCGAGGCAAGGCGCATCTCAAACAAGCCTATTTCTTCAGCGCGATTTCACAATACTACTACTACTACTACTACTACTAATATATCACAATACTGTTGATGGTTGTTTATACTGTTGATCAAATAAATGCAGGCTGGATGAGCATAAGAGACTTAATTCAAAAAACATTTAAAAATCCAACTGACCCCAAACCAGGGCTGCCAACTTTTGAGTTTAGCTTGGAGTGAGATTTTTGTTGGGGGGGGGGGGGGGGGGTATGTAAAAACAAATATTGCATCACAATTGATTGTCAAAACATTTGGTAACTAAATAGAATTTTATGAAGTTTAGTGACAACATGTTACAATGTTTACATTGTACAATGACTGGTAGGATACAGTTTTTATTATTGCTTGACAAAAATTTCAAGATTTCAATTCCATTCTTGTGATTTGATTCCGATTTTGATTCAATATTGACTACTTTGGATACATGTTTATTTTAAATTTTATTTAAAAAAATAATCTCACCTAATGCTGTAAACATAGAGGGCCCAATCTGCTGGTATTATTAAAGGTTAAAAATAACAAATGAAATTAAATATAATTCAGTTTTTGTTATAATAACAATTATTTATTGACATAAGTAAAAATATAATAAATATGTAATATAGTGCTCAGCAAAATCTCCTCTCTAGCTATTGTGTGGCGTGAGAGCGTGTGAAAAGTGAGTCTCACGCTCAATGCGTGAGAGTTGGCAGCCCTGCCCCAAACTTTTGAACGTATAAGTGTACAGCAGGGGTCTCCAACCTTTTGTGAGTGAGGGCTCCCTGAAGGGATAAAATAGTCTAGAGGGCTACTTGTTTGATATAGGCTACTCATACTCACTTGCTGCGTTCGAAACCGCATACTCAATGAGTAAGGTACTTCATTTCAATAAGTACTTACTTAACGAGCGCTAAAAGAGTAGGTAGGCTACTTTATAGCCAGATCTCGTTGAGTATGAATGCGAACCGGACATCTGCTATGTTGACGTTGTCATGTGACCTACGACGCGTTATCACACGCGCAACAACTTAAAAGATTTGAACGACACGTTTAATTCATCAATCTGTAAATATCTTGATATTGATTAAACTTGCTCATTTTGTGGTCTTTTTGAAGAAACTGCTGCCCATTTATTTTGTGAACACATTTATGGTTGATTTAAGTTCTTATATTTAACCCTACTAATGTGACCCACCGTTAACGATATTATTTATTTTTATTACGAAATCCCAAAATTGTCATCTCTTGAATATGTTTTTTATTTTTTATTTTATATCCAAACATTTTCATCCACAAGCAAAAGTGGCTTATTGCTTTGTTTTCCTCTTTTTCTTGTTGAATTTAACTCTCGTTTCATCCCTCAGGCCTGGGCCTATAACTAACAAAAAAATGAATTTTTTTAATGTATTATAATGAATTATTTAAGAAAATATATATTAAGATATTCAATCTTGTTGATTCTTTTTTCCTGTGTAAAAAATCTCATATTATGTATGCAAACCCATGATTGATATATATATATATATATACCTCATAACATCAGTAACTCAACAGCCCTACCTAGAACGGTTTTCCTCACTGTAAACCCGGATAAGTAGAATCTACTTAAAAAAACCAAGGTAACTCGTTGCCTTAAATTTTTTAAGTAATGAAGCATTAGTTGAATAAGACAAGTGGACTACGTTCAATGTACTTAAGCCCATAATGGAATGGAATAGAACATTTAAGTTGAATGTACTTATAACCGAGTTACAGTAACTGAAGATACTTAGTTTAAACAATCATTCCCCACCCATTTATTTAACTCAGCTTGTTAAGTAAGCATTACTCCATTACCAATTCAACTAAATTATATATTCTAACGGGCCCAACTTAACTTTTAGTTCCTGAAACTCAAAATATCTTTCAATCAATAGAGCCATGTAAAATACACACATACAACTGCAACATTACACTGATCCAATTATATTTTATTGAACATGTCTTTTTTTTAGCAACAAAAGAAATAATGCCATGGCCTAATAGGCTTCTAGTGTGTAGTTTCCTCACATACTGTATTTTTACAGCACTAGTACAGTAAAAAGCATTTACAGTACTCCACTGTAATTACCAAATACAGTATAACCCACATACTTTTACAATATTAAACTTGTCTACAGCAATAAATTGTATTTTACAGGGAATGCTGCTTTTATAATTACATAATTAAAATATTATACGTTAAGGTTTCATAAGAGTAGCCACACTAGGAAAAAGAAAACAACATTTGGTTAAAAGCAAAGATCAGAAAATTGCCTTCTGTGAACATGTTGGCTGAATTTTTTAAAACATAAAATGCAATTTTAACACTTTAACAACAAACAGGTAACACTAAGCGCTTAATTAAAGGGATAGTTCACCCAAAAATTTTAAATTAGCACATGATTTACTCACCCTCAAGTCATCCTAGGTCTATATGACATTCTTCTTTCAGACGAATACAATCGGAGTTATTTAAAAAAATGTCCTGGCTCTTCCAAGCTTTATAATGGCAGTGAAGTGCTGTTTCTGTTTTGAAGTCCATAAAAGTGCAAACGAAATCCCATTCAAAGTCTGCAAGTTTTCGCAGAAGTGAGGAAACCTGTAGGCTTACAGTGGTGTTCTTTTTTTTGCATAACTTGGCCAGTTTTCTTTGAAGTTACTTGTCCTTTCTTTGTTTTTGATCCACGTTCAGGATTGATGTCAAGAAAGCGTCTAAAAGGCAGAAAAGAAAGAGAAAAAAAACAATGAAATATTATGGACTGAGTTTATATATTTTGACAGAGAGAGACAGCACAAAAGATGTGTAAATAAAAACCGGATATCGGTTTTAACGACTAATTTGTTTGGATAAAACTAAACAACATGAAAAAAAAATGCAATGTTGGATGTTGTGATCAATAACTGATATTTCTTCTGCCCTGGTTAAAATACATCAACTCAATGTGTCTGTTGACAAGCGCACTGTCAACTAACTAAACTTTTGGAAGTGGGGTTGCCAGATTTAAAGTTTTATTCTACAACTTTTGTCTACTCATCACCCAGCTCATTAACAATATCATCCCCTCATCAGGTCCATCAGAGTATCAGTGGAAAGGCAGTCATAGACTCTCAGTTTATGTAGAGCACACATTGCCAGAATCCAGCCCAAACCTTTGTGACAGAAATAATTTAACTTAATTGCAAGCCTTGCAATGTGAATTGCATACATGACTACATGATAATGTTAAACATGACATTTACCAGACTAAAATGCATGTTTGCACCCAAAAATGAAAATTCTGTCATTAATACTCACCCTCAAGACTTTCGTTCATCTTCGGGACACAAATTAAGATATTTTTAATGAAATCTGAGAGGTTTCTGTCCCTCCATTGACATCAATGTCATTGCAACTGTCAAAAGCCCAGAAAGGTAGTAAAAACATCAGTAAATAGTACATATAACTACGTTGGTTCAACCTTAATATTATGAAGTGACGAGATTACTTTTTGTGTGCAAAATAACCCCAAAATAACAACATTGTTGAATAATCTCTTCTTTTCCATGTCATTCTCCTACACTGTTGACGTAGTGTAAACAGTGCAGCGCTTATGGATTCTACATCAGAGCGTAGGCTCACTATTGGCTAGCTCCTGGGTCATCACACACGACCAGAGTCGGCCAATAATAAGCCTACGTTCTGACGTAGAACCCAGAAGCACTGCACTGGCTTTTTTTCAAGGCTTGCACCTTGAAATCTATAACAGGGTTTGCGTTCTCGAGCCACCAGGCACTGTTTTGTGCAGATGAGTGGGCCGGAGAGCGTTAAAGGATAACTCTTGCCAAAATGCAACCTCTTTTTGTTAATCTACCCGAGGCAAATTTCGTTTAAAAGCATAATTAGGATGGAAACGTCACTTTTAAGTTTGACCGTATTTTCGTTTTCGGTCAAATTGCCTTTTGAATGGGAGTGCTTGGGGCATGACTATGATAGCATCAAAAATCACTATTTTTAAAACACTAAGAAGGCTCGACACAACATGAAACTTTGCTCTCAGTATCACCAGGGGCTCTACACATGAACTCCAGCATTGAGAACATTGTTTGTGTACACGTCGCTCCACACACACAGGAACCCAGACCGACCCCTTCCACAGCCAATACCCCTCTGTCCTCCTTTTCTCCGCTAACCGAGGAAGAAGTATCTACACTTCTCCTCTCCAGTCACCCTACCACCTGCACGCTTGACCCCATCCCCTCACACCTTCTACAAGCCATCTCTCCCACACTTCTACCATCACTCACACACATCATCAACTCATCCCTCCACACTGGCACCTTCCCTACAGCATTCAAGCAGGCTCGGGTTACTCCATTGCTCAAAAAACCAACGCTAAACACATCATTGGTAGAGAATTACAGACCTATCTCTCTCCTACCATTCATTGCGAAGACACTTGAAAGAGCTGTCTTCAACCAACTAACATCCTTCTTGTCTCTAAACAACCAGCTGGATGTCAACCAATCTGGCTTCAAGAAAGGACATTCAACTGAGACTGCATTACTGTCAGTCACAGAAGCCCTACGGATCGCAAAAGCTGCTTCCAAATCTTCAGTCCTCATTCTCCTGGATCTGTCTGCTGCCTTCGACACGGTGAATCATCAGATCCTTCTGTCCACCCTCTCATCACTGGGCATCACAGGAACTTCACTCCACTGGTTTGAGTCCTATCTCACAGGTAGGTCCTTCAAGGTCGCATGGAGAGGCGAGGTATCCAGAGCACATCAGCTGACCACAGGGGTTCCCCAGGGTTCAGTTCTTGGTCCCCTCCTCTTCTCCATCTACACCACATCACTGGGACACATCATACAGGCACACGGTTTTTCCTACCACTGCTATGCTGATGACACACAGCTCTTCCTCTCCTTTCAACCAGATGATCCCACAGTAGCTGCACGGGTCTCAAGCTGTCTGGCGGACATCTCCACATGGATGAAGGAACATCACCTGCAGCTCAACCTGGCAAAGACTGAGCTTCTCGTCCTCCCTGCCAATCCATCTCTACAGCACGACTTCACCATCCAGCTAGAGTCATCATTAATCACCCCATCAAGATCGGTCAGAAATCTTGGAGTAACGTTTGATGACCAGCTGACCTTCACAGATCACATTTCAAAGACAGCTCGATCATGCAGGTTTGCACTGCACAACATCAGGAAGATCAGGCCTTTCCTAACTGAGCATGCAACACAACTTATCGTCCAGGCCCTGGTCATCTCTAGGCTTGACTACTGCAATGCCCTTCTGGCTGGACTCCCAGCATGTGCGACCAAACCCCTACAGATGATCCAGAATGCTGCAGCTCGTCTTGTCTTCAACGAGCCCAAGAGGGCCCACGTCACTCCTCTGTTCATCTCTCTGCACTGGCTACCTCTAGCTGCTCGCATCAAGTTCAAGGCACTGACGCTTGCTTACAGAACTATCATAGGCTCAGCTCCCTCCTACTTTCACTCACTCCTACGAGTCTACATCCCTACCAGACACCTAAGATCGGTCAACGAGCGACGTCTCGTGGTTCCATCACAGAAAGCCACAAAATCACTTTCCAGAACATTCTCATTTACAGTTCCATGCTGGTGGAACGCTCTCCCCACCCTCATCCGGAATGCAGAATCCCTGACAACATTCAAAAAACAGCTGAAAACCAATCTCTTCCGTGAGCACTTAACCTTATAGAAAAAAAACAAACAAAAAAATTTTTCCTTTCCCTTTGAAACATCACTTATCAGGCTTATGCTACTCTGAATAATACCTGAACTTCGTATTTTGAGCACTTCCTGCGTTGTTGTTGCTTTTGCCTCTTTATGATGACTCGCTGAATTTAGTCCTAATTTGTAAGTCGCTTTGGATAAGGGCGTCTGCTAAATGACTAAATGTAAATGTAAATGTAAATGTACACAGAGTTTACTAAAAAGAAAGATTTTGAACAACTCACTGAAGCTGTGTCTGCTGGCATTTTGACGGTCAAAAATAGTCGATCTAATAAATTTATTCTAGAGCTGCTGTAAACCCTAAACAATCTATGTTACTGTACTTTCCTATTATCACTGTAAAGCTGCTTTGAAACAATCTATATTGTTAAAAGCGCTATATAAATGAAGGTGACTTGACACTGTTTACACTACGTCAACAGCGTAGGAGAATGAAATGAAAGAGTAGAGATTGTTGAATAATGTTGTTATTTTGTTTTTGTGCACAAAAGGAATTCTCATCGCTTCATAATATTAAGATTGCACCACTGTAGTTACATGGATTATATAAACGATGTTTTGACTACCTTGAAAGTTGCAAAGACGTTGCTGTCTATGGGTGGTTCAGAAACCTCTCAGATTTCATCAAAAATATCTTATCTTTGTGTTCTGAAGATTAACAAAGGTCTTACAGGTTTGGAACGACATGAGGTTGAGTAATTAATGACAGAATTTTCACTAATCATTTAACTGAAAACAACTTGCACTGACATATCTTAAAATATGTGACTGCCACTGTTTTGTCTCGAGATGCACACCAGTAATGCTTTTTTTTTTTTTTTTGACATTTTTATAAAAGCTGCTTAAATACCCTAATTTTATTAAGGCCTAGACCCGGCTTAAGCTAAGCCCAGTATGGAAACCATGGCCATATTGTTTATACCAGTAGTCAGCTTAATAAATACTGTCAAGACAAGTCACAATTCAGTCTAATATTTATATGAATGGCAAATATGCTAATGACTAACCTCTGAACAAACTCAAGGTGCTGCCTCTTCCTGGTACTGCAAGCTGAACTCATAGGAGGAGGCAAACAGCGCTGCCAGGCCAGTGATGAAGATGCTGTGATCCTTTCACACACACCTTGACCATCCAAACGTAATGTCCAGCACTGGTCGCTTAGAGATTGACCTGTAATAAAAAACATTTTTAAAAAAAATTAATGAATAAATAAATAATATTAATAATTAAAATAACTATTGTGGGTTTCACTGTGGTTCGATGTAGTTGTCTATTCATAGTTCTATGAATAACATTTTTCACCTAAACATTAAAATTGTTTAGGGTTAGAACGTTAAAACGCACTGGCATATTATTTTGCTTGTTTTAAGCATAAACTCACTTAATTTTGACTTATTCTTTCAGAAAACAAGCCCATTTTTACTTGTCTATTAAATGCTTCTTCATGTAAGAATATTAGATATCTGGACTGGAAACAAGAAAAAAACACTAATTTAGAAAAACATATTTTGCAGTGGGGTGAGTAAATGATGGCTTTTCATTTTAGGTTAAAACTACCCAATGTTTACATACCAAGCAATATAAAGTGTGGACTCCACTGGCAAATGTAGATTGCAGGACATCAGCGTTGCAAATTCCTGAAACAATTTTTAAAAAGGACAGCACGATCAACAGAACCAAAACATAAAACATTACAGATTAATGAGATTTGTTGAATAATCTCTACTTATCTGCTTTAAGGATAACACCGTCTAACTTCTCTTTGAATGGTGGGAGTAGTTGTAGGACCATGGCATGGCAATCAGGAATACTAGCCTACATTTAAAAACAACATTAGGAACATGGATTTTCTTGTGCTAGCAAAATTCTGACAACGATTCAAAAGCACGATCACAGAACTGACAACATTTTTTTTTTTTTTACCACACAGACTAACGTTATAACTGTGTAACACTACTTAAAAGCACTTACATTAGCACTGGACCGTCATCAGCTTCAAGGTGCTGGATACTGAAGGAGAGGTTTGATCAGGTTGGTCTGAAAACACTGCTGTGGTGGACCAGTATCCTGAATTTAAACCAAAGGTCACTGAAGGTGCAGCTGAACATGTTTAAGCTCCAAAACACATACCCAACCAGTTCAGAGGCCGCAACTATTCTGAGGAATCAGTTGCCTGAACTTCCTGGCCTTTTCAACCAAGTAGAAGCACTTGTACGACTTCTTGTGGTTGTTCCTGCCTCTGCTGAAGAGGAGAGGAGCTTCGGTGCTCCGAGGAGGATGAAGACCTGGCTGAGAAGCACAATGTTGCAGATTCACATTGTATCAGTCTATCACATTCACAAAGTAATACTGGATAAAGTCAGAAAGGAAAACATTTGCCAGGAGTTTATCCTGGTGAATAAGTACAGGAAGCAAGTGTTTTGTTCTTTCGTGTGAGAAGACGAGACAGGACAGTATAGAAGGGTGGATAGTTAGGATACATGGAGAGATGGGATTGAAAGGATAGATGGAGGGCAAGGAAAAATGTTCTTTATATTAAAGTTAAATGTTTGTTTTTATGTTTGTGAGATAGTGTGACAATCTTGCAGCTTGTGTCCCAAATAAGCATCTATTGTGTTATCAATTTTCCCATCCTTTTGGATTACAGAAGTAATGATTACAGATCGTTTTATATTTTCAGGTACAGCGGTTAGTTTGAAATAAGTTTATTTAACAGATTTTATTCACACACAAATTGGATTCAAATAAAACATTTGGAGTTGGCTAAATTAGTAATGTAAACAGAGCACAAACAATTAGCCTAAGTAGGCCAATATGAACTTATTTTAACTAAGTTAACAGTGCATAATTGTTTACAGTGCAGCATGAAAGTTCTTTGATTCTTTATTTTCTCCTCATTAATTCCACACAGCTTCAATAAAGGTTCAGCACATAAGCACAAATGAGTACACTGGTGTTTTCATGGGTGTGTGGTCTAAAGCAAAGCATATAATAATATAAATCAATATATAACATAACAGAAACACAATTCAATAGGCTAACTAAACAGATGCATACAATGAGATGTAGCAGAAACACTTTCATGAACAATAAGCAACATCATTTGAATACATGAACACAAATCAAACACTACTTCTATGTAAAGCTTCCTTAAACAAGGAATATCAACCAACATAATAAATTGACTTCATCAAACAGTTAACATGAGCTGAAGTACATAAATCAAGTTGGTACTATACGCACACATCAAACGTGAGGAAAACATGCATGAGTCTGTTTGCTACACTCACTCACTCCATGCGGACTGGTGTTTTCTATCGACGCTAATACTGAACGCCCCCTGCTGGAGATTGGCGGAGCAGCGTCTTAACGTGCTTTGACAGCGCGCTCTGTTTTTAGCTCAGTTTTTAGTCTTTATGTGTTCCTGGACTCAAAAAACTGTAGCATATAAATTGCAATTAATTAATTAATTAACCTTTATGTATCCAGGCAAGTCCCTTAAGAACAATATCTTATTTTCGACAACAGCCTGGCAGGAGAGATCTCCTGAAATTCGAACAAACATGATGAACAATGAATTATGATATATTTTAAAATATGTGATATGTGTATTTTTAATTGAATCGACACACTACCTTTGATCATTGAAAAAAAAAGTTTAGAAATTGTTTGGTTTGATTTCTTCCTGCCGTCGACTACTCAATGAAAGAACCATATTTGTATCGAGAGCATCGGTTCCCGAGCAGACTGTGGAACATCTACGTTTACACTAGTAGTGCATTTTCGTTTTAAAACGCATACATTTATTTAGCTACGGTTAAGCCTGCCGTTAGACTATTTAGACCCGTCAGTCAAGTCCGAAGCAAGACACACGCAAGTGACATATTGCGTTATGGCAACGAAGTCTCAGACTGACAGATACATAAAAATAAAGGTGAATTTAGGCTACTTTAGTTTTGAACGTACGTTATCATGTTAATTATAATCAAATTGATTTTGTTTTATTGACCACAATATTATCACTGATATTTGTTTGAGATGGGCACATTTGATTAATTTTGGGGGGAAAATTAATGCACAGCAAGCCGTGGATTTTCCCTTACATATAAGTTTATAAAGATATACATTTTCTGTCAAAACAATAGCAGTTATCTTTGCAAGTTTCATTCGAAAAAAAACATTCGAAAAAATCCCTTGGCAACCGGCCGACGCGCGTCACTACTCGTGACGTCACAGGCAGAGTCGCCCATAGAACTCTTCTCTGGTTTTCGAGCAGTTCAGTTGATTTCTGGTCTGGTAGTACAAGCGATCTGACTAGTATTTCTGTTACATCTGTGGTGAAAAATTGCTCTAATTGTTTTATATCTCTCGATCTGTGTTATATCTCATGATTTTTAGTATTTCATTTCGATCTGTGCAATTTACGTTCAGTGAACTTGTGATAAGTTAGTGACAGAACATCAGAGAGACATCTGGAGCAATGGGTCAGTGCAAATCTCACAGTTACATTGTAAAGGAAGATGCTGCTGCATCTGTGTCGCCAAGGCCTGTCCCAGAGAAAGTAGAGAAGAAGAAGAAAGGGAAGTTCCTTAGATGGGTTTTGTCTCGGAAATCCAAGAACACTTCCACCGAAGCCCAACAGAGTCAGTGCAGAAATGACAGCAGCCAACAGCCTGAGAGATGCTCTGATGTGGAAGCTGAACACAACAGCGACACTGAACACAACTCAGTGTACAGCAGGCACAGCTGTGTGTCTTCTCCCACCAGTGTGCCGGATGGTGATAAAGACACTACCAGGCATGAGCAAAGTGGCATCATCTCACACAACAGCAGTCCTTCTCTGCCTGTGCCATCTATGACTGAGGAGAACATCAACTCAGCTTCGACATCGGATGACATTTCTTGGAAGAATGAGGATGAAATGATCCATATAAGTTCAAAGGGAAAGACAGGTCAGTTTATATAACAAGCCCCAACATGACTCATAAAATGTGCAAAAAGTACCTACATTTTAACATGTTTTTCTGGACATTGTCTTTATTATCCAAATGAAAATGTGAACTGAGGATGGATTTTGGTTGTGTGAGGCACCACAATAATGTGTCCATTCTACAGCTATTTTTAATGTGAATTTTTTATGTTTTTTTGTGGTTTATACTGTAAATTTTGTATGTCCCTCTTTTTTTTTAACAGGGGAAGTCTTGCAGCACTATGAAACTATGAAAATGCTGGGTAGAGGATCATATGGATGCGTCTACGACGGGATCCGTTTGTCTGATTCAAGAAAGGTAGTTTTTTTGCACTCTTGGAAGTTGGAATTTAAATTCATTAAAAGTTACATCAAGGTTAATTACTGGAATCATGTGACCTCTGCACATATAGTTAATTCATTGTAAAACATTCTTACAAAAAAAATCTTATTTTTTCTTTCCCTTGGAGAACAGGTGGCACTCAAATATGCGCTGAAGACAGAAGCCATGGAAAATGTCCGTATTGTAAGTAGGCAATTCATCTCTTCGTTTTATTACTCTCAGAGTACACAGTCACATTAATAATAGGACATTTTAACAAAATTTTGCAGTCACAAAAGGACCATTGTCAATAGCGTATGAACTTCCGAACCAAGCAGCTTTCTGTTAGTCAGCACAGTTCATTCGCGTGACTTTACCCTCACGCAAAAATTCCCATTAAAATGACAAAATTTTGCCCTGAAAATTTTTGCCGGTCGACAGTAAAAGTGACCGAAACTTTAGTAACTATTTCCAGTATTTCAATTACTTAACTCTTCAAACCTATACTTACCCAAATGCAGGACATAATTCTGTAGTAATTCATTTAAATTAAACCATGTCCCCTAATTATCTCACTTTTGTATAACTATTATCTCTCCTGTAGGGTCTATTCGGCAAATCCCCTCCAAATGAGGTCGCTATGATGGCTCTTATGAACAAAAATCCCAGTGTTCCTCAAATAATAAAGCTGCTGGACTGGTACGAGACACCAGAGGAATATGTACTGGTCTTAGAGCGGCCCACGCCATGTGTAGATATGAGGATATTTTTACTGCAAAATGGTGGCATCCTCAAGGAATCGACGGCACGAGCTGTGATGCGTCAGGTTGTCACTGCTGCAAGAATATGCAGTGAGAGGGGCGTCTTCCACAGCGACATCAAGCTGGAAAACCTGCTCATCAACCCAAACACCTTGCAGGTCAAATTAATAGACTTCGGTTGTAGCAAACGCTTGAAGAAGTCTTCTTATTCGGAATTCTGTGGTACGTATTATTCCACAAATCTATGGTGAATAAATCGACAAAAAGCTATGGAAATACAAATTCATTGCAATGGACGAAATCTTGTTCTTTCTTCCAGGCACAAGAGATTATGCTCCCCCTGAGTGGGTCAGGCATGGAAAGTATCATGGCAAGCCTGCAACAGTGTATTGTTTAGGCGTACTGATGTTCAAGATGCTGTCTGGGAAGTATCCTGGCGAGTACCGGTACCTCCCTCAGATGTTTGGTGAGCCCTCCTACACAGAAGACATTTCCAAAGGTGAGAGCATGTGGACGGGTCATACAGGAACTTTTATTACTGCTTAAAATAATGTGATCAGTTACACAAAGTATAACACTTACAATAATAACCGGACATCTCTCCCCTCTTCACAGAATGCAGAGATCTGATCTCTTCATGCATGGAAAGTAATCCAGCCAAGCGGATTAATATGGAAAAGATCCTCCTCCACGACTGGTTCCAGGTATCGATCCTCACCTAAAAATGTTTGGAAATAAGATACCGTCATGAGAGGAAGAACGAGAAACAAAAGAAACCCAGAGAGTAGGTAAAGAAAAAACCTCATGTGCCTAAAAGAAAAAAGGTAAGGAAAGGAAGTATATGTAAGCGCTTTGAGGTCTCAGAAAAAGCGCTATATAAATGTAACGAATTATTATATATATATATATCTATATATATATGCAATCACAGGTCAAAGCACAGCTTACATGCACTATTGGTTGACGATGAGACGCTATAGTCGCAGGACAAAACACCGCTCTTCCGTTCCGATAACAACATTAAACAGGTTCTCCCCACTCAGTGAATCACCCACTGAGAATCCTGTTGATTGTGCCCTAGTTATTGGTGATTCTATTACACAGAACATGAAAATAGAGACACCAGCCACCATAGTCACATGTTTGCCGGGAGCCAGAGCGCCTGACATCAAAGCAAATTTAAAAGTGCTGCTGGCTAATGCTAATCGTAAATTCTCTAAGATTATTATTCACGTCGACACAAATGATGTTTGACTCCGCCAGTCGGAGATCACCAAAATTAATATTAAAGAGGTGTGTGAACTTTCCAGTACGATGTCAGGCACTGTAATTTGCTCTGGCCCCCTTCCTGTTCGCAGGAGTGATGAGATTGTTAGTAGATTGTGTTCACTCAATGGCAAAATAATATAGAATTCATAGACAATTGGAAAAGTTTTTGGGGCAGACCTGACCTGTTGAAAAGAGATGGTATTCATCCCTCCTGGGATGGTGCTGCTCTTCTCTCCAGTAATTTGGCTCATAGTCTTAGAGATAAAACATGACAATCTGCGGCTGGTTTCACAAAGATAGACTTTGACTATGGCTTAGATATAGTAGATAGTCAGACTTCAGATAGACATCTAAATCAGACCGTTGCACAAAGCACTTAAGACTCTGACTATCTTAAGTAGGACTACACTGCAATGCATTCTGGGTAAAATAAGACATTTTCAAAACAAAAAACATGGCGGATCGAGTAAGCGCATTCAACCGCTCAGTGCAGTTTACCCCAGCGGAAAATATGTGTTTGTTGGAGTATAACAGTTACAAGGACATTTTACTTGGGAAATTTAGCGGAGAATGTAGTAACAAGAAGAAATGTTTAATTTGGAAAAAGATTGCTTCGACAGTTAAAGGGATTGTTCGGCAAAAAATGATATTAAACCCATGATTTACTCACCCTCAAGCTGTTCGAGATGCATATGTCAATCATTTTTCAGACGAACACATTTTCAGTTATTTTAGAAAATGTCTTAGATCTTTCAGTGGTTATATGTATATTTTTACGACAAAACCGCACGGATTACACCCTCAGAAGGCCTTCGTTTATCCCCTTGGAGCCGGATGGATTAGTTTTGTGAAGGATGCATGCACATTTTTGGGACTTGAAGGAGGTGGACCCCATAACTTGACATTATAACCACTGAAAGATCCAAAACATTTTCTAAAATAACTGAAAATGTGTTCGTCTGAAAAATGATTGACATATGCATCTCGAACGGCTTGAGGGTGAGTAAATCATGGGTTTAATATCATTTTTGGCCGAACTATCCCTTTAACAGCGTTAATCCGATCACTGAGCGGAGCGTTAAAGACGTACAGAAAAGATACAAAAACATGGTACAAGATACCCTGTATACCACCCATGACACAGAAGCTTTACTGAGACCCACTGTGTCACCAACAGCATTCAGAAAAGTTCCTGTTGCATAAAATCTCAACGCAGTGCAAACCTGCGCGCCATTCTGCGTCTGTCCGCGGCGCCCATCAACGGCTCAGGACCTTGTTCAAAATCCTGCTGTGCCACAGAGCGCCATTTACATTTTTGTCTCATATTTGTCTAAAATCGTCGTTAATGTATACTGACTTCACCCTGTCCTGCAATATACATTTAGTTTTACATTCATTTACAGAAATCAGCTGTGTGGATGAAAACGGCTGATGTTATCGGATTTTCAGGTGATATTCTCAATTCATTCAGTTAACGGACGCTCTGAGGTAAAGTGTTCAGACTGCAGACTTTAGTTTGCAACGATTGTATTTAATTGTACAGTACAATCATAACATAGTACAGACATTATCTTAATTCCATAATGTCCTTAACCCTTGTGCATTGTTCAAATTCACTACCCTTTCGTTATGTTCGTGGCTGAAAACAGCCACTACTTTAAACTGCTGTAAAAATGTATCAGATAAATATTTTTTTCAATTTTTTTTGCATAAATCTATTAATCAACCTCAGTCCTGATCAAAACTACTAAATGTTTAAAAAAAAAATCAGGATTTTAACTCTTTAATTGCCAAATTCATAAATGATGTCACTAATTTTGAAAAAAAAATCACAAAATTACTTATTTTCAATATAAAATGTGAATGTGGACTGGATTTTTTTTACCTTTTATCACAGTCTTGGACATGTCAAAGATTAGAAATAACATTGGTTTTGATGCATTGTTAGTTTTTGTGCAGCATCAGATTTGAACTTTTTCTCCCTCATTTACTGTTTGTGGCTGTTTTTGCCCCATAGACTTCCATTATAACCACATTTTTTGATTGCAAAGCCATAACACCATATAATCATGCATTTTTGATTGTTGGTGGTTTTCCCTGTTGGGAAGAGGTTAAATTTGTAATTTTTACTGTTGATAACCAGGTGGCACCATTAACCCTTTAGATAGGCCTGTGCAAAAAAAAAAGCTTCGTTTCTGGCTTTTACATGGAGTTATATGGAGTATAATAGCATATTTGTGTGTGTGTGTGAGAGAGAGAGTGTGAGTGTGTGAGAGAGAGAGTGTGAGTGTGTGTGTGTGTGTGTGTGTGTGTGTGTGTGTGTGTGTGTGTGTGTGTGTGTGTGTGTGTGTGTGTGTGTGTGTGTGTGTGTGTGAGAGAGAATATGAGAACTCACCTTGATACGTCTGAGAAAATCAAAATATGCACCTCAGCTCTCAGAACTACATGGAGTAAACAAAAACAAAGTAAGTGTATTTATGCATCTGCTGCCTTTTGATGGTGAGAAATGCAGACTAAACAAAGCAAGTGGATTTAAACATTGCATGCAAGCCTGCTGGTCATTTGATGGTGAGAAGATAGCAAGCAACATGAGAAAGGGCTTGACTTGTAGTGAAGTTTTAGAGATGATTATGCAGCCTGACCCCTCCAGCGAGCTGCAGGATGTATCGTCTTCTCCCTCTGACACCACAGACTCAGGAGAGTCAGATCCTGATTTGGATGTGGCATCCTCATCATCCTCTCTAGCTTCCACTGAAGGCGAGGAAGATTCGGAGGATCCTGGATCTGGGTGGATTGGGAGAAACGGCGAAGTGTGGTTTTCCACCAACGCGGAGACAACTTTCTTCAGCCTGCCAACTCCCGTGACTCCAGGGCCGACGCGCTATGCCATCGCAAGGGTCCAGAACATGGATTCTGTGTTCAATCTGTTTTTTTACGGAGTAAAAATAGGAGGGGAAGGCGATGATCCCACAGGCAACGTGTGGACTCCCCTCTGGACCTGTAGACGCCGGCCAAAATCAGTAGCCCCATGTAGGCACGGAGATCTGTGGAGTCCACCCCGGTCCAGTCTCTCAATTTTTGTGCGGCACGCATGGAGGTTGGTCATGCTGACAATGAGGTCAGTCATCTGCTCCGTAAAAAACAGAATCCGTTGAACACAGAATCCATGTTCTGGACCCTTGCGATGGCATAGCGCGTCGGCCCTGGAGTCACGCCTCTGGCAGGCTGAAGAAAGGGAATTGTCTCCGCATTGGTGGAAAACCACACTTCGCCGTTTCTCCCAATCCACCCAGATCCAGGATCCTCCGAATCTTCCTCGCCTTCAGTGGAAGCTAGAGAGGATGATGAGGATGCCACATCCAAATCAGGATCTGACTCTCCTGAGTCTGTGGTGTCAGAGGGAGAAGACGATACATCCTGCAGCTCGCTGGAGGGGTCAGGCTGCATAATCATTTCTAAAACTTCACTACAAGTCAAGCCCTTTCTCATGTTGCTTGCTGCTCTTTCCACCATCAAATGACCAGCAGGCTTGCATGCAAGTGTTTAAATCCACTTGCTTTGTTTAGTCTGCATTTCTCACCATCAAAAGGCAGCAGATGCATAAATACACTTACTTTGTTTTTGTTTACTCCATGTAGTTCTGAGAGCTGAGGTGCATATTTTGATTTTCTCAGACGTATCAAGGTGAGTTCTCATACTCTCTCTCACAAACACAAACACGCACACACACGCACACACACACACACACAAATATGCTATTATACTCCATAAAACTCCATGTAAAAGCCAGAAACTAAGCTTTTTTTTGCACAGGCCTATCTAAAGGGTTAATGGTGCCACCTGGTTATCAACAGTAAAAATTAAAAATTGTACCTCTTCCCAACAGGGAAAACCACCAACAATCAAAAATGCATGATTATATGGTGTCATGGCTTTGCAATCAAAAAATGTGGTTATAATGGAAGTCTATGGGGCAAAAACAGCCACGAACAGTAAATGAGAGAGAAAAAGTTAAAATCTGATGCTACACAAAAACTAACAATGCATCAAAACCAATGTTGTTTCTAATCTTTGACATGTCCAAGACTGTGATAAAAGCTAAAAAAAAAAATCCAGTCCACATTCACATTTTATATTGAAAATAAGTCATTATGTGTGTTTTTTTTCCCAAATCGGTGACATCATTTATGAATTTGGCAATTAAAGAGTTAAAATCCTGATTTTTTTTTTAAACATTTAGTAGTTTTGATCAGGACTGAGGTTGATTAATAGATTTATGCAAAAAAAAATTAAAAAAATATTTATCTGATACATTTTTACATCTGATCCCTTACTTCAAAAGCACATATTGTTAATAATATGATTACAGACTGTAATCTAGATGTGCTGTGTTTGACAGAAACCTGGCTAAAACCAAACGATTACATTACTTTAAATGAGACCACCCCTCTAGATTACAGTTATAAACATGAGCCTCATCTGAAAGGCAAACGGGGAGGTGTTGCTGTAATTTATAGTAATATTTTTAGAATTACCAAGAAGTCTAGTTACAAATATAATTATTTTGAAGTGTTGGTGCTTAATATAGCAATATATAGTGTAAATGATAAATCACGTTTGAGATTTGTGCTGGCTACTGTATACAGGCCACCAGGGCACCATAAAGACTTTATCAAAGAATTTGCTGATTTTCTATCAGAGTTAGTATTGGCTGCAGATAAAGTACTAATTGTTGGTGATTTTAATATACAGTACATATAGATAATGAAAAAGATGCATTGGGATTGGCATTTAAAGACATTCTGAACTCTACTGGAGTTAGACAACACGTGTCAGGACCTACTCATTCTCGTAATCATACTCTAGATCTAATATTATCACACGGAATAAATGTTGATGCCGTTGAAATTCTGCAGCAGAGCGATGACATCTCAGATCATTATCTAGTCTCGTGTAAACTTCATTTAGCCAAGGCTGCAAAGCCGACCCCGTGTTACAAATATGTTAGACCTATCACTTCTGCCACTAAAGATTGCTTTATTAATAATCTTCCTAATCAGTTTCATCATCTCAGCATCCCAGATAGCTTAGAAGAACTCGATATTGCAACAGAAACTTTTAACTCTCTCTTTTCCAGCACTTTAGACACAGTTGCTCCGTTGCGCTTAAAGGGATAGTTCACTTTGAAATTAATTTTTGGTATGTTTTAGCTTACCTCAAGGGCATCCAAGATGTAGGTGTCTTTTTTTCCGCAGTAGTTTCAATTTTGATATTTTTAGGTCAAACCGTTCTTGTCTGTCAGTCATATAATGCAGGTCTATGGTCACGGTCTCAAAGAGCATGCACAGAGTCCAAATTAAAACAATTCCCCGTCGTCCAAATTAAACAATTCCCCATCGTAAGTACACATTGATGGCCTAAGACACGAAACGAGCGGTTTGTGTGAGAAAACGAACAGTATTTATATCGTTTTTACCTCTTATACGCAGCCATGTCCAAGTGATCTGATCTGACCTGACGTGTACGCAGACTGGTGCATAGATATATACACTAGATGTCGCCTTGTCTACGGCAGTTCATTGGAACGAATGTCTTTAAGGCGACATCTAGTGTATATATCTATGCACCAGTCTGCGTACACGTCAGATCAGATCACTTGGACATGGCTGCGTATAAGAGGTAAAAACGATATAAATACTATTCGTTTTCTCACACAAACCGCTCGTTTCGTGTCTTAGGCCATCAATGTGTACTTACGATGGGGAATTGTTTAATTTGGACGACGGGGAATTGTTTTAATTTGGACTCTGTGCTTGTGTTTTGAGACCGTGACCATAGACCTGCATTATATGACTGACAGACAAGAACGGTTTGACCTAAAAATATCAAAATTGAAACTACTGCGGAAAAAAAGACACCTACATCTTGGATGCCCTTGAGGTAAGCTAAAACATACCAAAAATTAATTTCAAAGTGAACTATCCCTTTAAAGGGCATCTTGCAGGTTAGTATGGAAGCCCGTTTCCGCCACATTGAGTAAAAAAAATAAAGATTCTTTAAGTCATAATAATGAGAAACTTTCTCATAATTATGACTTAACATCTCGTAATAATGAGAAACTTTCTCGAAATAATGACTTAACATCTCGTAATAATGAGAAACTTTCTTGTAATAATGAGAAACTTTCTCGTAATAATGACTTAACAGCTCGTAATAAATGAGAAACTTCCTCGTAATAATGACTTAACATCTCATAATAATGAGAAGCTTTCTCGAAATAATGACTTAACATCTCGTAATAATGAGAAACTTCCTCGTAATAATGACTTAACATCTCATAATAACGAGAAGCTTTCTCGAAATAATGACTTAACATCTCGTAATAATGAGAAACTTCCTCGTAATAATGACTTAACATCTCATAATAATGAGAAGCTTTCTCGAAATAATGACTTAACATCTCGTAATAATGAGAAACTTTCTTGTAATAATGAGAAACTTTCTCATAATAATGACTTAACAGCTCGTAATAATGAGAAAATTTCTCGAAATAATGACTTAACATCTCGTAATAATGAGAAACTTTCTCATAATAATGACTTAACAGCTCGTAATAATGAGAAAATTTCTCGAAATAATGACTTAACATCTCGTAATAATGAGAAACTTTCTCAAAATAATGACTTAACATCTCGTAATAATGAGAAACTTTCTCGTAATAATGAGAAACTTTCTCGTAATAATGACTTAACATCTCGTAATAATGAGAAACTTTCTATAATGAGAAACTTTCTCGTAATAATGACTTATTTTCTCGCACTTCTACGCATGCGCAAAGCAGCGGAGCAGAAGGGCGTGCCGCACTAGCGACATCCCCTGGTTAAAGCCGTGTAAATGCATCACAGCAAACATGGCACGCTCTGCAGTGAATAACATTAATGATAAATGATCAATATATGAGATGGGCTTCCACAGCTAGATAGTCTTTTATTCATTTGTAATATTCATTTGTATTTTTGTGTATGAACAAGCAGCAACACAGAAGGGTGATCCATGGATTTCAAATAGATGGAGGAATGATAAGACAGCACACCTTTCCAAATCTGTTTAAGAACACTTATCTGGAAATCTGTGTAAGGGTCCGTTCATACAGAACGCACTTTTTCATTGCTTTTCTAGGCATATGCGCACTAGACGGACGCTCGCTCGCTCTTCTGCAGCGTCTCGCGCATGACACGGCGTTCTAAAAATGCGGCGCTCAATTGAAAAGAAGTTCAGCTTTTAAAAACACGTCTCGACCTTGCGTTTTCCCCCATTCCACTGCCCAACTATGTTTAAATGTCCCCAAAGTCATAAACATCTTAAAGGTGATTTCTGTATTGATATCTTCCAGATGAACCTGCACATCAAATATCCTAGAAGCATCTGCAAAATACGTGTTATATTAACACACGTACCCATATATTTTATGAAGATGTTACACTTAAACTTGATGAATAAATGTAATATTCCAACTTTAATCTGATAGTTTTGTAAATTCATGTAACAATTTACCATGGTAACCATCCTGCTTCTGCATTCCACTTTCACACCTTATCGTGCGCATGGAAAAGTATGGAAGATATAGGCCTACTGATGATGTTATTTAATGATACTACAGATTGCACTTAGTAGATCACACTGACTTTAATGAAAACAACTGTTTTGCAGAGCGTGCCATGTTTGCTGTGATGCATTTACACGGCTTTGACCAGCGGATGTCGCTAGTGCGGCACGCCCTTCTGCTCCGCTGCTTTGCGCATGCGTAGAAGTGCGAGAAAATAAGTCATTATTACGAGAAACTTTCTCATTATTACGAGATGTTAAGTCATTATTTTGAGAAAGTTTCTCATTATTACGAGATGTTAAGTCATTATTTCGAGAAAGTTTCTCATTATTATGAGATGTTAAGTCATTATTTCGAGAAAGTTTCTCATTATTACGAGCTGTTAAGTCATTATTATGAGAAAGTTTCTCATTATTACGAGATGTTTAAGTCATTATTACGAGAAAGTTTCTCATTATTACGAGATGTTAAGTCATTATTTTGAGAAAGTTTCTCATTATTACGAGATGTTAAGTCATTATTTCGAGAAAGTTTCTCATTATTACGAGCTGTTAAGTCATTATTATGAGAAAGTTTCTCATTATTACGAGATGTTTAAGTCATTATTACGAGAACGTTTCTCATTATTACAAGAAAGTTTCTCATTATTACGAGATGTTAAGTCATTATTACGAGAAAGTTTCTCATTATTACGAGATGTTAAGTCATTATTTCGAGAAAGTTTCTCATTATTACGAGATGTTAAGTCATTATTATGAGAAAGTTTCTCATTATTACGAGATGTTAAGTCATTATTACGAGAAAGTTTCTCATTATTACGAGATGTTAAGTCATTATTACGAGAAAGTTTCTCATTATTACGAGATGTTAAGTCATTATTATGAGAAAGTTTCTCATTATTACGAGATGTTAAGTCATTATTACGAGAAAGTTTCTCATTATTACGAGATGTTAAGTCATTATTATGAGAAAGTTTCTCATTATTACGAGATGTTAAGTCATTATTACGAGATGTTAAGTCATTATTACAAGAAAGTTTCTCATTATTACGAGATGTTAAGTCATTATTACGAGAAAGTTTCTCATTATTACGAGATGTTAAGTCATTATTATGAGAAAGTTTCTCATTATTACGAGATGTTAAGTCATTATTACAAGAAAGTTTCTCATTATTACGAGATGTTAAGTCATTATTACGAGAAAGTTTCTCATTATTACAAGAAAGTTTCTCATTATTACGAGATGTTCAAGTCATTGTTATGAGAAAGTTTCTCATTATTACAAGAAAGCTTCTCATTATTACGAGATGTTAAGTCATTATTACGAGAAAGTTTCTCATTATTACGAGATATTAAGTCATTATTATGAGAAAGTTTCTCATTATTACGAGATGTTAAGTCATTATTACGAGAAAGTTTCTCATTATTACGAGATGTTTAAGTCATTATTACGAGAACGTTTCTCATTATTACAAGAAAGTTTCTCATTATTACGAGATGTTAAGTCATTATTACGAGAAAGTTTCTCATTATTACGAGAAAGTACGAGATGTTAAGTCATTATTACGAGAAAGTTTCTCATTATTACAAGAAAGTTTCTCATTATTACGAGATGTTCAAGTCATTGTTATGAGAAAGTTTCTCATTATTACAAGAAAGTTTCTCATTATTACGAGATGTTAAGTCATTATTATGAGAAAGTTTCTCATTATTACGAGATGTTAAGTCATTATTACAAGAAAGTTTCTCATTATTACGAGATGTTAAGTCATTATTACGAGAAAGTTTCTCATTATTACAAGAAAGTTTCTCATTATTACGAGATGTTCAAGTCATTGTTATGAGAAAGTTTCTCATTATTACAAGAACGCTTCTCATTATTACGAGATGTTAAGTCATTATTACGAGAAAGTTTCTCATTATTACGAGATATTAAGTCATTATTATGAGAAAGTTTCTCATTATTACGAGATGTTAAGTCATTATTACGAGAAAGTTTCTCATTATTACGAGATGTTTAAGTCATTATTACGAGAACGTTTCTCATTATTACAAGAAAGTTTCTCATTATTACGAGATGTTAAGTCATTATTACGAGAAAGTTTCTCATTATTACGAGAAAGTACGAGATGTTAAGTCATTATTACGAGAAAGTTTCTCATTATTACAAGAAAGTTTCTCATTATTACGAGATGTTCAAGTCATTGTTATGAGAAAGTTTCTCATTATTACAAGAAAGCTTCTCATTATTACGAGATGTTAAGTCATTATTACGAGAAAGTTTCTCATTATTACGAGATGTTAAGTCATTATTATGAGAAAGTTTCTCATTATTACGAGATGTTAAGTCATTATTACGAGAAAGTTTCTCATTATTACGAGATGTTAAGTCATTATTATGAGAAAGTTTCTCATTATTACGAGATGTTAAGTCATTATTACGAGAACATTTCTCATTATTACAAGAAAGTTTCTCATTATTACGAGATGTTAAGTCATTATTACGAGAAAGTTTCTCATTATTTTGAGATGTTAAGTCATTATTACGAGAAAGTTTCTCATTATTATGACTTAAAGAATCTTTTTTTTTTTACTCAACGTGGCGGAAACGGGCTTCCATAGGTTAGACTACCCAGTGAGTCAAGGTATAGAAAAATAATGTAGGAACTAGATTAAAATATAAATATATACTTAAACGCTATTAAGGCTTCTAGAGTCGTTTTTGTGAGAAAATTTTACTTCCGCATCTGAAAACCGCCGGAAGTGACGTAACAGGAGGGAGTGCGGTCAAAGTAAACAATAGGAAAGCAATGGATCACAATGACAGTTCGGACGCTGAGGAAATTGTAAATGTTTACTCGTATGACGGACCTCAGCCATATAAGTTAATTATGAGCCTGCTATGCAGCCAAGAGAGCAGGACAGGCCAGGCAACTACTTTTATTTGTGTAAACTCACAACAACAAGAAAACGTTGTGCTTTTGTAAAATAAAATAAAATTGAACAGGGTGCGCGTTCATGATCTCTGTGAATTGGAGCGCGTCTCAAATTAACTGAAAAACAGTGTATAGACAAGCCTCACAGACATGAGAAATATAACTATCTATATAAAGTCTGTCCACCAACGAAAAAAATTCAATCGAAAGCAAATACGGTACCATCTGATTATATCGAAATGAATGAATCTTTCGAGTCGAATCTTTTTCAATGATCCACTCACGATTCGGCTGCGATTAAAAGCTATCAAGAGGTAAAGCTCATCAGTGATTATAATATAACGACTTAAATTGCAGTTTGTTCGTCACATAAAGCTATCATATGAATAAATAACGATATTTATATAACGGACGAGTCGTATTAGATCACTTGTATGATACTTTTGTGATGTTTTTTTGTCTTTTATTATTATAATTTTTTGCGTGACAGCCCCCAGTAGGCTAACGTTACTCATTCACTTTCATTACATCGACAAGTCAAGAAGAGTCTCCATTAGGCTACATATTCAAAAATGTCCCTTTGTCTTCCATGGAAAGTCAACTTAAGGATTTGCACATGAAGGTGAGTAAATGATGGCAGAATTATCATTTTTGGAAGAACTAGTCCTTTAATATGCTTTTTAAGGCAGAGATTATGCATCGTCTGCAGAGCTAACGTTACTTACACAAAATAACATCTAAAGCGCATGTGACGAAGACAATATCTTTTAAAGTCTTTTAAATAAATGATTCTCTCTTCTATCCTTTTCTTTTGGTATAGAATAAAATACCAGTTCGGGGTTCCTCTTTCGGCTGTTGTTGCAGCCAACTGCACATCATTTTAAATATAAAACGCATGTGTATACTGATATTTTTCTAACGTCTGAACTCCTGTTTATACATCCATACTCCCTTAATTAAGATGTTTCAATATATTAGTATTAAACGCATTTTCTGATAATTTATATTTCAAGTTTTGACTGCAAATGTCACGTCCATTACGCTGGAACTGCCCAATAGTAATGTAAAGATGTGGTAGCATTGGATCTGGACGGGAAGGATAACTCTGGGAGTTGGAAGGGATGTGTCGTGATTCTGCCTTCTCACACCGCGACAGGCGACACAGGTTCGTGGATCTGAGTGTCGCGATTTCGGTTTCATTTCGCATATAGCCTA
Organism: Leuciscus leuciscus; assembly: GCF_965113295.1. NCBI lineage: Eukaryota > Metazoa > Chordata > Actinopteri > Cypriniformes > Leuciscidae > Leuciscus > Leuciscus leuciscus. The sequence goes on along the minus strand of NC_138737.1, from coordinate 35,723,534 downwards.
CAGCCCTTATAATCATAGATGACGCCACGGGTTTTTATTTAAAAGAAAGAGCGTAGCCTACGTTTGTATGTAGGCTTATGGGAAATTTATATTCACAATAGCGAAGAAAAGAAAAAAATCGGTAGGTCTTAACGCAAGTTAACTTATGTTTACATTAATTATTTGAGTGTTTTCCATGGTTGTGTTGACATTTCTGCCTTTATAACTGAGGGGATTATAATCAGAGGAAGGTTAAGTTTAAAATAAAAAAATGTTTCAATGTAATATATTTGTCTCCTGGTCCTTATTTTAAATAGATCATAAAAAAATATCAATAATTATCGATATCGACCGATATGAAACCCTTATATTGTGATACAGTTTTCAGCCATATCGCCCAGCCCTATTTCAATGTTTAAGTTTTCTTTACTGACTGACTCACTCACTCATAAAAGATAGTTTTTTGCTGAAATAATGTATGTAACTTCTGTTGCTGTTTGCGGTCAGGGACTATTATTTCCAGCGGAAGGAAGGCTTTTAGTGATTTTACTTCATGAAAGTTGCACAGATACATATTTTTCGGCTTTAATAAATGTATTGTGTAGTAACTGTTTTATAAAAGCAGTAAGGTACTCAAGGCTAGTGTTGGATCATAATTAAATGATCACCTTAATGCTTACATGGTTGAAACCAACAAAAGCACATCCATGTATGACGTAGCAGAAGCGTTTTTGAACTGCAAGATTCTTTAATCTGTAGATAAAAAATTAAAATAAAGTACCTGATAGTGAAGTTTGTGGGATGAGAGACAAGATCTATAGCAAAATGATGGCCTCTCACGGTGGCTCCATACAAAGACCAGTCGCTGATGGAGGCACCACAGCCAAAATGGACAGGAGTTCTGCACGAGTCAGGTAAGCAGAATAAAATACACTGTAAATAAACAGTATTAAAACAAAGGGTTAAGTCACTAGTACACATGACCTTCCATGGCTTAATGCTTCCATAAATTAAATTTAGGAACTTCATTTTTAATATTCATAATAATTTAACAGAGGTGGAAAGTAACTAACTACAAACACTTTCGGGTAAGGTGTAAACAGCCCCTTAGTGGCGAAACAATGTAATCGATAAATGCGTTACTCTATATGCTGATATGCTGATTTACTCTATTTTGATCGCTATCGTAGACATCAGTGTTTATATTTGAACTTTGCACTTTTATCCCAGTACTATGATAATTTGAACTATTGTGTCACAGAAATAATGGTACTATGAGGTTGAAAAGGCTTTTCAATGCATTCAATCTCACGTCGCTTCCACGCGTCCACTTGAAAGGGATATTACGTCACTCAACACTAAAAGATAACGACACATTTCATCCTCTGTTGAAACAAAAGTGGCAAACTTCTGTCAACCTCATCTATAAGCAAGGACAAAAATAAAAATAAAATAATTTAATTCTTTATTAAGCAATATTATTTAACCCTCTGATTATCTTCATTTGGGACGACACTAGTTATCTTTGGGGTCCCCAGACAATAACATTTAATTTTGTAACAGAATAATAGTTGTTGTTTTTTTAATGTAATTTTACACTGTTTATTAATCTTTTTACTCAACATTTGTGCAGTTTTTGGAAGATTTATGATATATTTTCAATTTCTTTAAATAAATAAATATTTATTTAAATAGGCTTTTTACAAAAAACAGCATTTTATGTAAAATTCACTTTATAAAAGACCCATATTTCTAACTTTCATTCATGGGGATAACATGGATAATTTTACATGGTTTAGTGTAAACTTTTTGCCCATATTTTGTAAAATGTCGTTTTAAAAGTAAAAAATTATAATTTTAGCTACTAGATGGCTATAGAGCTCCACTATATGCTATTTGACTAACTGAAAGATATCTTTTCACAAGATTTTCCAGTTGGATTCATATCTAAATATTATGAAATCACAATTCTAACAATACTTTTTTTTTTTTTTTTTTACTGAAATTTATTTTTTTCAAATAATGTTACATTATGATTAGAATCAAACCTGAAAAGGATAAAAGTTGAAATTTTAGAGTTTATCATTTATTTCATCATCTTTTTTTCATATAATTGTACAAATGTGATCTACACTTCAGTTACTAACTGTAACAGAACAGATATGTACAGTTAGATTATATATTGAGTACTGCTACAAATACATGACATGAACATTAAAATGCAATGAATTGAACAGCATAAGTTAACAAATAAGCAAGTAAAGCCACCTCCGTTTCTCATAACAAGCGCGGGTGAAGCTCCGGGTGTAGCGTTAGCTTCGTCCTGTCACTGGCCTGTAAATCGGGTTGGTCCGGTCGGAGATCCTTTATTTCTTAAAGGTCTTGTGAAAGGTTTTTATTTGTAAATCAATAACAGAATTTGGTTTAACTTCTGCCATTCTCTCTACGAAAATGATCAGCCTAGCTATGTTTTGACGTAGTCGGAGTGACGGTGTCGCCCGCGCACTCGCAGTAGTGGCAAAGAGCGTTGAGTTGAATGGCAGGTGACGAGAACCAATCAGATTGGATAAAATAACATGTATCCAATTCTGATTCGCCAGGGACGCAGCGACCTGCGTCCGGGGGAGAATCTTTAAGAAACCAATTAGAGACCAGCTTCAGGTCACATGCTGCCCGAAAATTTAAAGAGTCCATAGACCAGTGGTTCTCAACTCCAGTCCTCGGGAGTCGGGACCCGCTGCTCTGCACATTTTGTATGTCTCCCTTATTTAACACACCTGAACCAGATCATCAGCTCGTCAGGAGAGACTCCATGAACTGATTTGAGTGTGTCAGATAAGAGAGACATACAAAATGTGCAGAGCACCGGGTCCCGAGGACTGGAGTTGCCATAGATCCATTTGTCCGGCGTCCCTCTCACATGAAACCAGAGAATGTCTAATAGGAAGAGAATTGGCACTCTCTGGTTACTTCCGGTTTCTGGACTGGCTGCAGTAACACGTCTCTGTCCATGCGGGGGCGCTCGCAGGCGAGTGCAGAATGAATGGAGGTCTATGGCGCTATACCCATCAAATTCCACTTTTCTCAGGATATAATTTTTTGTCTAGTAATTTGAATGTTGTATCCGAAAGGAGATGCAAAGAAATTACACATTGCTGGGTGTTAGATTTTTTAGAGTCACTTATTTGCTTTAAAAAGTCTTTTAAAATGTCAATGACGTCATACACAGTGATAGTGCTTTACGGCATCGGTTCCCAACAGGGGGGTCGCGGCCCACAAGGGGGCCTCAGCGAGCTCTGTGGGGGGTCGCGTCATATTTTGAAAAGTTTTGAGCAATTTGCATTAAATAAAAGTCCTTAACTTTTTTCTGTTCAAAATGTATATAATGAGCGAGTTCATCATGAATCCATTTTCCAAACCGTGTTTTTGTCTTATCCTGAATCACTATGGTGGTACACCTATAATAAGTGATTACATTGGGACTATTTTACCCTGGTTCGGATCGCTGCCGCTGCGGAGTAGCCCAGTACCTCGCACACAGAGAGAGAAGTAGTTCCGGCTACAATGTTCTTCCGAAAGACGCATTATTCTGTTAAAGAAGAAAAAACTGGCACTAGAGATTGAGTTGCTTCAAAAGGAACTTCAGAGTAAGTGCTAAATACACTATTTCACACAGAGTACTATTGCTGACCTTGGATAACAATATATCTTATTGCAGGCAAAAGATGACCATCATTGGCTTTTCTTGACAAAGAATAATTGAAATAAAACTCAAGGAACTAAGCATGTTGTCTTGTCTTCTATTCATTTAATGAAGGTTTTTGTTTTTAAAAAAAAAAAAAAAAAATGGTGTTCCACAATTCTGTCCCGTGCAGCTCTGCCACTAGGTTGGTCCAAGTACACTGGCTGGAGGTCATCATCAGGCTGCACCTCCACCACAGGGGTCCTCTCCTTTCTGATGGTGGCACTATTGTGGAGTATGGCACATGCAACAATAATGTCACAGGCCCTGTCAGGTGTAACCCGCAGACACTGAAATCTTTCCTTTAGTTGCCCAAAGGTCATTTCAATGCGTGCCCTTGTCCTGGCTAGAGCTGCATTGAAACGGGTTTGTGGTCCGGGGTTTGGGTCAGGGAATGGCGTCATGAAATACTGCCTGCAGGTATAGCCCCTGTCACCAAGCAGGATCCCATCGTAAGCACCTGGAAAAATGCAGTTTTGTTAGGCTCAGAATAAATGTATGTAATACAGTGAGCTTGATATTAAATATTTCCTTACCACGTTCAAATAATGTGCATAAATGTGACTCTCTGAAAATCCTGGAGTCATGCACAGAACCAGGCCATTTTGCTTCCACATTTGTGATGTAGGACATGGAGTCACACACCATCTAAGATATTTTTAATCAGTCAACTGCATACTTTTTGATTACATTACTTTTTGTATTATTTGATATATTCTGGACTCGCTTCTCCAAGGTAAATGGTGAATTGTTTGATGTCAGGCTGCATGCTCAGAAAGCGGCAGTGGATTGTGCAGCGTGAGACCACCTTCAGCGACAGGTTCTTGTCGTAAAAACGGACAAGACATGGCTGCGAAAGACTTCCCGTATCACCTCCGCTTATAAAGCCGGGATCTAATCCTGTTAACATGAAATAAGCCTGCTCCCGAGCAGGTTTAAGCTTGGGCACCTGCTGCTATGACAGCAAGTCCAGGATGAGCGTCGAAGAACCAAACAATCCAAGATCATGCCAAATCTCCAACAATCAAATCCAGCTAACTGAGTTAGCGACGTACGAAGAACGGGCCCCTGGGGCCTGTTTCAGAAAGGAGGTTCAACTGAGTTGACTTACCCTGAGATGGGAAACTCTGAGTTTTCGGTTACAGAACAGCGGAAATTAGTTAGTTCAATCAACTCTGAGTTGACTGACTCTGAGTTAAGCGCGTGCACCACCACTATAAAAAGCCATTATCAATGGAGTGCAGATATTATGAGTCACCATGGTAACAGCGCCAGACAAAAAGAGGTCTGCATATTTCTCACCAGCTTCTGCAAGCGTAAGAAGACATATTATTATTTTTTAAATATCGGCTGCAGCAGCGAAGGACAACTAGAGTTAGCTAGGGAGAAAATAGTTGCTCGAGTCAATGCGTATGTTTACATTTTAATTAGTTATACAGTGTTGGGTGTAATTAATTACCAAGTCATCTAAATACTGTCATTTAATTAAAGGGATTACTCTTAATTCTTCTGTAATTTGAAGTAAAATCTGATGTAATTGCATTAGACTATAGAACAATTCTGTATATTTAACATACATTTTTAAAAGGTATATTTTTTATGTAACCTTCTCCCTCTACACACTTTGGTCAATTCAAGAATAATCCATGCAATTGTATATTGTTTATTTGAAAGCATTAAAAGTGCAGTTTCTTGTCTCTCCTTGTATTGTTCAAGTGGTTGAGGTTGATATGGGATTTATTAATAAGTAGACCAATACTTTCTAAAGATAGTCATTATTACATGAATCTAATTACACGGTTGAAGATGTCATTTGTAGTTAGTAATTAATAACTATTTTAGAGTAACTTACCCAACTGTTATAATATCAGAGGTGAAACTGGAAGAACAGTATGTTATTCAACCTAATTTTAATTTTCATGGGTGCAATCCTGCAGGTATTAAAAGAACATGGCAGCAGCTGAAAATTAAATATAAGAACATAATTCAATCAGGTAAGGTTTGAGCATATCATGGGTGTAGGCTACCTGAATTTACAAATATTTGACATATTAAATAACTAAATAGCATCCCAGTGTCTAGCAGTGCAGCAGCATTTTTGGCTGGGGGAATTCCTGGAGGGACTTCAGAGCCAGTCACTCCCGAAGATCCAAGGGCCTTCATAAAATGTAAGAGGTTTACATATGTGTTATTTCTTATATAGGCTATTTTTGATATTTCCATTTATTTTACTTTGGGTTGGGTTTTTTGTTGGTCCCAACAGATTCCGATGGTAATATCTGTCTTTTGGAGCCTCCTGTCCCAACAAAACCTGCAGGCAGTTGTAAGTAGCCTACTCAATACACCAGAAATTATGACAAATAGTGTTATAAAGTGTACTCATCTTCACAGGACGATGGGGATAATGTTATGTGTCACATCAAACAATCTACACATTCAGATTTTTTCACATTTTTATGTGGAGTAGAATCTAAGTTTAAAGCTAAGTATAAATGGGTAGTCTTATCTCTCCCCCCGCCCCCAAAGTGGAAGAACAGCAGGAGGACGGTCCATCAACTTCTGTTGCACAGATGAACAGAGTTCAGTGATTTTCAGTAAATGCCACAGTTTAATTCTGTAGAATTTGTTTAGAACTACATTATGTAACTCTAATCTACTACTGTATATTCAGTTGCCAGTTAAGGAGTTAATAGACTTCATCTTATTTAAAAAAAAAAAAAAAAAAAACAGTAAAAATAGCAATATTGTATTTATTAATTAAAGATTAATTTTATTAATAAAAATGTACTGAAAGAATGAATGAGGTGTTTAAACACCACTTCCTCTTTAAAAAAGGGGAGGAGACCGAAAGAAACTCTGGGTTTACCGAAGAAAACCTGCTCCCGGCCAGGTTAGGTTCACAGAGTAAGTTACCATGGTAACTGACTCTGAGTATAAGTTACCTCTCTTTCAGAAACGGGCTTGACTTACTCTGCTTTCTCAGGTTTAACATACCTCCCATTCTGAAACAGAAAACCCAGAGTTTCCCTCATTTCAGGGTTAACATACTCTGAGTTTTCACTTAACCTCCTTTCTGAAACAGGCGCCCCTGGTCTTTTCACGATCGGATAGCTATCCGATCTGAGAAAACGCATGAAGTGGCCAGGTGTAAACAGCCCCAGAAATCATTCTAATATTCTGATTTATTATGAGTGTTGGAAACAGTTCTGCTGCCTAATATATTTGATGAATAAAAGGTTAAAAAGAACTGCATTTATTAAAAAATATATATATAATTTCTAATAATATAAATCTTCTTTACTATCACTTTTATTTATCAATTTAACACATCCTTGCTGAATAAAAGTATTGATTTATTAAAAAAATAAATAAAATAAATAAATAAATACTGACCTCAAATTACTGACCAGTAGTGTATATTGTTGTTACAAAAGATTTCTATTTTTAAAAAATTTTGCTTTTTTTTTTTTTTTTTTTACTTTTTATTCATCAAAGTATCCTAAAAAAAGTATCACAGGTTATGAAAAAATATTAAGCAGCAGAACTGTTTCCAACTTTGATAATGAATCATCATATTAGAATTATTTCTAAAGGATCATGTGATAGACTGGAGTAATGATCCTGAAAATTCAGCTTTGCATCACAGAAATAAATGATCATTTAAACTAATTATTTTAAATTGTAAAAATATATCACAATATTACTTTTTTTTCTGTATTTTTGATCAAATAAATGCAGGCTTGATGAGCAGAGGAAACTTCTTTCAAAAACATTAAAAAATACTAATACTTATACTTGCCCTGTAATACATGTATTCTTTGTTTTAGATGTTATTAACTTAAATTCTTATGAATAATAAAAATGTTGTAATGTCTATTTGTTATTTATGGCCTGTATGCCTCATTATTGATATTATAGACCGACTGCGCTGATCAAAAGCATGATGGGAAACGACTTGCTGACGACACAGCTTAATGTTCATTGGTTTAAACAACCGTGATGTATTGTTCTCTTTTAAAATGTTTGATTTTAAAACTCTGATATCATGTTTTATACGCATGCGTTATGTGTGAATATTCCCAAACTATCTAACAGTGCGATCTCTATGGGTTATGCAATGTAATTTTTATAAAAAAGAAAAGAAAAGAAAAAGAAAAAAACAATACATGTCTGTATTAAAGAAAAAAAGATTAATAAACATGTATTTGGAATGGAATTAAATAAGTAGGCTACTTTGGGTGTCTTGTTCATTATATTTATTTTCATATAAAAGCAACAGAACTTAAATTCCATCCAGTTTATTAGCAACACTGTGCACGAGCGTGAATCCGGTGAATCCGATTTCACAATACTACTACTACTACTACTAATAATAATATATCACAATACTGTTGTTGGTTGTATAAACAAATATTGCATCACAATTGATTGTCAAAACATTTGGTAACTAAATAGAATTTTATGAAGTTTAGTGACAACATGTTACAATGTTTACATTGTACAATGACTGGTAGGATACAGTTTTTATTATTGCTTGACAAAAATTTCAAGATTTCAATTCCATTCTTGTGATTTGATTCCGATTTTGATTCAATATTGACTACTTTGGATACATGTTTATTTTAAATTTTATTTAAAAAAATAATCTCACCTAATGCTGTAAACATAGAGGGCCCAATCTGCTGGTATTATTAAAGGTTAAAAATAACAAATGAAATTAAATATAATTCAGTTTTTGTTATAATAACAATTATTTATTGACATAAGTAAAAATATAATAAATATGTAATATAGTGCTCAGCAAAATCTCCTCTCTAGCTATTTTTTTCTATTCAATTAACATGCTATGGTCATTAAATGGCTTTCCTGAGGTAAATGTAACGTTATGTGACATAATTATTCTCCTGCTATTATATATTGACCTCTTTCCGTGGTTGAAAAACACTAATTGGTCGATATTATGTATACTTTCGGTAAGTTGTACTGCATCTTTAAATAAAAAAGTAACAGCTGATCGGTTCACGTGCACTTGAACTGAGGCGCTCAGCGATCTGTCACGTCACATTTACAAACGCCAAACGTATTTTTTGTCTGAATTTCGTAATAAAATTGACGGAATCTAAGAGCTGATAATTAGTTTAATATTAAAAGTACCTCTTTGCTCCGCAATTTTTCTGTGCGTGAGAAAATGGATGTGTGGCGTGAGAGCGTGTGAAAAGTGAGTCTCACGCTCAATGCGTGAGAGTTGGCAGCCCTGCCCCAAACTTTTGAACGTATAAGTGTACAGCAGGGGTCTCCAACCTTTTGTGAGTGAGGGCTCCCTGAAGGGATAAAATAGTCTAGAGGGCTACTTGTTTGATATAGGCTACTCATACTCACTTGCTGCGTTCGAAACCGCATACTCAATGAGTAGGTACTTCATTTCAATAAGTACTTACTTAACGAGCGCTAAAAGAGTAGGTAGGCTACTTTATAGCCAGATCTCGTTGAGTATGAATGCGAACCGGACATCTGCTATGTTGACGTTGTCATGTGACCTACGACGCGTTATCACACGCGCAACAACTTAAAAGATTTGAACGACACGTTTAATTCATCAATCTGTAAATATCTTGATATTGATTAAACTTGCTCATTTTGTGGTCTTTTTGAAGAAACTGCTGCCCATTTATTTTGTGAACACATTTATGGTTGATTTAAGTTCTTATATTTAACCCTACTAATGTGACCCACCGTTATATCCTTAACGATATTATTTATTTTTATTACGAAATCCCAAAATTGTCATCTCTTGAATATGTTTTTTATTTTTTATTTTATATCCAAACATTTTCATCCACAAGCAAAAGTGGCTTATTGCTTTGTTTTCCTCTTTTTCTTGTTGAATTTAACTCTCGTTTCATCCCTCAGGCCTGGGCCTATAACTAACAAAAAAATGAATTTTTTAAATGTATTATAATGAATTATTTAAGAAAATATATATTAAGATATTCAATCTTGTTGATTCTTTTTTCCTGTGTAAAAAATCTCATATTATGTATGCAAACCCATGATTGATATATATATATATATATACCTCATAACATCAGTAACTCAACAGCCCTACCTAGAACGGTTTTCCTCACTGTAAACCCGGATAAGTAGAATCTACTTAAAAAAACCAAGGTAACTCGTTGCCTTAAATTTTTTAAGTAATGAAGCATTAGTTGAATAAGACAAGTGGACTACGTTCAATGTACTTAAGCCCATAATGGAATGGAATAGAACATTTAAGTTGAATGTACTTATAACCGAGTTACAGTAACTGAAGATACTTAGTTTAAACAATCATTCCCCACCCATTTATTTAACTCAGCTTGTTAAGTAAGCATTACTCCATTACCAATTCAACTAAATTATATATTCTAACGGGCCCAACTTAACTTTTAGTTCCTGAAACTCAAAATATCTTTCAATCAATAGAGCCATGTAAAATACACACATACAACTGCAACATTACACTGATCCAATTATATTTTATTGAACATGTCTTTTTTTTAGCAACAAAAGAAATAATGCCATGGCCTAATAGGCTTCTAGTGTGTAGTTTCCTCACATACTGTATTTTTACAGCACTAGTACAGTAAAAAGCATTTACAGTACTCCACTGTAATTACCAAATACAGTATAACCCACATACTTTTACAATATTAAACTTGTCTACAGCAATAAATTGTATTTTACAGGGAATGCTGCTTTTATAATTACATAATTAAAATATTATACGTTAAGGTTTCATAAGAGTAGCCACACTAGGAAAAAGAAAACAACATTTGGTTAAAAGCAAAGATCAGAAAATTGCCTTCTGTGAACATGTTGGCTGAATTTTTTAAAACATAAAATGCAATTTTAACACTTTAACAACAAACAGGTAACACTAAGCGCTTAATTAAAGGGATAGTTCACCCAAAAATTTTAAATTAGCACATGATTTACTCACCCTCAAGTCATCCTAGGTCTATATGACATTCTTCTTTCAGACGAATACAATCGGAGTTATTTAAAAAAATGTCCTGGCTCTTCCAAGCTTTATAATGGCAGTGAAGTGCTGTTTCTGTTTTGAAGTCCATAAAAGTGCAAACGAAATCCCATTCAAAGTCTGCAAGTTTTCGCAGAAGTGAGGAAACCTGTAGGCTTACAGTGGTGTTCTTTTTTTTGCATAACTTGGCCAGTTTTCTTTGAAGTTACTTGTCCTTTCTTTGTTTTTGATCCACGTTCAGGATTGATGTCAAGAAAGTGTCTAAAAGGCAGAAAAGAAAGAGAAAAAAAACAATGAAATATTATGGACTGAGTTTATATATTTTGACAGAGAGAGACAGCACAAAAGATGTGTAAATAAAAAACGGATATCGGTTTTAACGACTAATTTGTTTGGATAAAACTAAACAACATGAAAAAAAAATGCAATGTTGGATGTTGTGATCAATAACTGATATTTCTTCTGCCCTGGTTAAAATACATCAACTCAATGTGTCTGTTGACAAGCGCACTGTCAACTAACTAAACTTTTGGAAGTGGGGTTGCCAGATTTAAAGTTTTATTCTACAACTTTTGTCTACTCATCACCCAGCTCATTAACAATATCATCCCCTCATCAGGTCCATCAGAGTATCAGTGGAAAGGCAGTCATAGACTCTCAGTTTATGTAGAGCACACATTGCCAGAATCCAGCCCAAACCTTTGTGACAGAAATAATTTAACTTAATTGCAAGCCTTGCAATGTGAATTGCATACATGACTACATGATAATGTTAAACATGACATTTACCAGACTAAAATGCATGTTTGCACCCAAAAATGAAAATTCTGTCATTAATACTCACCCTCAAGACTTTCGTTCATCTTCGGGACACAAATTAAGATATTTTTAATGAAATCTGAGAGGTTTCTGTCCCTCCATTGACATCAATGTCATTGCAACTGTCAAAAGCCCAGAAAGGTAGTAAAAACATCAGTAAATAGTACATATAACTACGTTGGTTCAACCTTAATATTATGAAGTGACGAGATTACTTTTTGTGCGCAAAATAACCCCAAAATAACAACATTGTTGAATAATCTCTTCTTTTCCATGTCATTCTCCTACACTGTTGACGTAGTGTAAACAGTGCAGCGCTTATGGATTCTACATCAGAGCGTAGGCTCACTATTGGCTAGCTCCTGGGTCATCACACACGACCAGAGTCGGCCAATAATAAGCCTACGTTCTGACGTAGAACCCAGAAGCACTGCACTGGCTTTTTTTCAAGGCTTGCACCTTGAAATCTATAACAGGGTTTGCGTTCTCGAGCCACCAGGCACTGTTTTGTGCAGATGAGTGGGCCGGAGAGCGTTAAAGGATAACTCTTGCCAAAATGCAACCTCTTTTTGTTAATCTACCCGAGGCAAATTTCGTTTAAAAGCATAATTAGGATGGAAACGTCACTTTTAAGTTTGACCGTATTTTCGTTTTCGGTCAAATTGCCTTTTGAATGGGAGTGCTTGGGGCATGACTATGATAGCATCAAAAATCACTATTTTTAAAACACTAAGAAGGCTCGACACAACATGAAACTTTGCTCTCAGTATCACCAGGGGCTCTACACATGAACTCCAGCATTGAGAACATTGTTTGTGTACACGTCGCTCCACACACACAGGAACCCAGACCGACCCCTTCCACAGCCAATACCCCTCTGTCCTCCTTTTCTCCGCTAACCGAGGAAGAAGTATCTACACTTCTCCTCTCCAGTCACCCTACCACCTGCACGCTTGACCCCATCCCCTCACACCTTCTACAAGCCATCTCTCCCACACTTCTACCATCACTCACACACATCATCAACTCATCCCTCCACACTGGCACCTTCCCTACAGCATTCAAGCAGGCTCGGGTTACTCCACTGCTCAAAAAACCAACGCTAAACACATCATTGGTAGAGAATTACAGACCTATCTCTCTCCTACCATTCATTGCGAAGACACTTGAAAGAGCTGTCTTCAACCAACTAAATTCCTTCTTGTCTCTAAACAACCAGCTGGATGTCAACCAATCTGGCTTCAAGAAAGGACATTCAACTGAGACTGCATTACTGTCAGTCACAGAAGCCCTACGGATCGCAAAAGCTGCTTCCAAATCTTCAGTCCTCATTCTCCTGGATCTGTCTGCTGCCTTCGACACGGTGAATCATCAGATCCTTCTGTCCACCCTCTCATCACTGGGCATCACAGGAACTTCACTCCACTGGTTTGAGTCCTATCTCACAGGTAGGTCCTTCAAGGTCGCATGGAGAGGCGAGGTATCCAGAGCACATCAGCTGACCACAGGGGTTCCCCAGGGTTCAGTTCTTGGTCCCCTCCTCTTCTCCATCTACACCACATCACTGGGACACATCATACAGGCACACGGTTTTTCCTACCACTGCTATGCTGATGACACACAGCTCTTCCTCTCCTTTCAACCAGATGATCCCACAGTAGCTGCACGGGTCTCAAGCTGTCTGGCGGACATCTCCACATGGATGAAGGAACATCACCTGCAGCTCAACCTGGCAAAGACTGAGCTTCTCGTCCTCCCTGCCAATCCATCTCTACAGCACGACTTCACCATCCAGCTAGAGTCATCATTAATCACCCCATCAAGATCGGTCAGAAATCTTGGAGTAACGTTTGATGACCAGCTGACCTTCACAGATCACATTTCAAAGACAGCTCGATCATGCAGGTTTGCACTGCACAACATCAGGAAGATCAGGCCTTTCCTAACTGAGCATGCAACACAACTTATCGTCCAGGCCCTGGTCATCTCTAGGCTTGACTACTGCAATGCCCTTCTGGCTGGACTCCCAGCATGTGCGACCAAACCCCTACAGATGATCCAGAATGCTGCAGCTCGTCTTGTCTTCAACGAGCCCAAGAGGGCCCACGTCACTCCTCTGTTCATCTCTCTGCACTGGCTACCTCTAGCTGCTCGCATCAAGTTCAAGGCACTGACGCTTGCTTACAGAACTATCATAGGCTCAGCTCCCTCCTACTTTCACTCACTCCTACGAGTCTACATCCCTACCAGACACCTAAGATCGGTCAACGAGCGACGTCTCGTGGTTCCATCACAGAAAGCCACAAAATCACTTTCCAGAACATTCTCATTTACAGTTCCATGCTGGTGGAACGCTCTCCCCACCCTCATCCGGAATGCAGAATCCCTGACAACATTCAAAAAACAGCTGAAAACCAATCTCTTCCGTGAGCACTTAACCTTATAGAAAAAAAAAAAAAAAAAAAGAAAAAAAATTTCCTTTCCCTTTGAAACATCACTTATCAGGCTTATGCTACTCTGAATAATACCTGAACTTCGTATTTTGAGCACTTCCTGCGTTGTTGTTGCTTTTGCCTCTTTATGATGACTCGCTGAATTTAGTCCTAATTTGTAAGTCGCTTTGGATAAGGGCGTCTGCTAAATGACTAAATGTAAATGTAAATGTAAATGTAAATGTACACAGAGTTTACTAAAAAGAAAGATTTTGAACAACTCACTGAAGCTGTGTCTGCCGGCATTTTGACGGTCAAAAATAGTCGATCTAATAAATTTATTCTAGAGCTGCTGTAAACCCTAAACAATCTATGTTACTGTACTTTCCTATTATCACTGTAAAGCTGCTTTGAAACAATCTATATTGTTAAAAGCGCTATATAAATGAAGGTGACTTGACACTGTTTACACTACGTCAACAGCGTAGGAGAATGAAATGAAAGAGTAGAGATTGTTGAATAATGTTGTTATTTTGTTTTTGTGCACAAAAGGAATTCTCATCGCTTCATAATATTAAGATTGCACCACTGTAGTTACATGGATTATATAAACGATGTTTTGACTACCTTGAAAGTTGCAAAGACGTTGCTGTCTATGGGTGGTTCAGAAACCTCTCAGATTTCATCAAAAATATCTTATCTTTGTGTTCTGAAGATTAACAAAGGTCTTACAGGTTTGGAACGACATGAGGTTGAGTAATTAATGACAGAATTTTCACTAATCATTTAACTGAAAACAACTTGCACTGACATATCTTAAAATATGTGACTGCCACTGTTTTGTCTCGAGATGCACACCAGTAATGCTTTTTTTTTTTTTTTTGACATTTTTATAAAAGCTGCTTAAATACCCTAATTTTATTAAGGCCTAGACCCGGCTTAAGCTAAGCCCAGTATGGAAACCATGGCCATATTGTTTATACCAGTAGTCAGCTTAATAAATACTGTCAAGACAAGTCACAATTCAGTCTAATATTTATATGAATGGCAAATATGCTAATGACTAACCTCTGAACAAACTCAAGGTGCTGCCTCTTCCTGGTACTGCAAGCTGAACTCATAGGAGGAGGCAAACAGCGCTGCCAGGCCAGTGATGAAGATGCTGTGATCCTTTCACACACACCTTGACCTTCCAAACGTAATGTCCAGCACTGGTCGCTTAGAGATTGACCTGTAATAAAAAAAAAAAATAAAAAAAAATAATGAATAAATAAATAATATTAATAATTAAAATAACTATTGTGGGTTTCACTGTGGTTCGATGTAGTTGTCTATTCATAGTTCTATGAATAAAATTTTTCACCTAAACATTAAAATTGTTTAGGGTTAGAACGTTAAAACGCACTGGCATATTATTTTGCTTGTTTTAAGCATAAACTCACTTAATTTTGACTTATTCTTTCAGAAAACAAGCGCATTTTTACTTGTCTATTAAATGCTTCTTCATGTAAGAATATTAGATATCTGGACTGGAAACAAGAAAAAAACACTAATTTAGAAAAACATATTTTGCAGTGGGGTGAGTAAATGATGGCTTTTCATTTTAGGTTAAAACTACCCAATGTTTACATACCAAGCAATATAAAGTGTGGACTCCACTGGCAAATGTAGATTGCAGGACATCAGCGTTGCAAATTCCTGAAACAATTTTTAAAAAGGACAGCACGATCAACAGAACCAAAACATAAAACATTACAGATTAATGAGATTTGTTGAATAATCTCTACTTATCTGCTTTAAGGATAACACCGTCTAACTTCTCTTTGAATGGTGGGAGTAGTTGTAGGACCATGGCATGGCAATCAGGAATACTAGCCTACATTTAAAAACAACATTAGGAACATGGATTTTCTTGTGCTAGCAAAATTCTGACAACGATTCAAAAGCACGATCACAGAACTGACAACATTTTTTTTTTTTTTACCACACAGATAGACTAACGTTATAACTGTGTAACACTACTTAAAAGCACTTACATTAGCACTGGACCGTCATCAGCTTCAAGGTGCTGGATACTGAAGGAGAGGTTTGATCAGGTTGGTCTGAAAACACTGCTGTGGTGGACCAGTATCCTGAATTTAAACCAAAGGTCACTGAAGGTGCAGCTGAACATGTTTAAGCTCCAAAACACATACCCAACCAGTTCAGAGGCCGCAACTATTCTGAGGAATCAGTTGCCTGAACTTCCTGGCCTTTTCAACCAAGTAGAAGCACTTGTACGACTTCTTGTGGTTGTTCCTGCCTCTGCTGAAGAGGAGAGGAGCTTCGGTGCTCCGAGGAGGATGAAGACCTGGCTGAGAAGCACAATGTTGCAGATTCACATTGTATCAGTCTATCACATTCACAAAGTAATACTGGATAAAGTCAGAAAGGAAAACATTTGCCAGGAGTTTATCCTGGTGAATAAGTACAGGAAGCAAGTGTTTTGTTCTTTCGTGTGAGAAGACGAGACAGGACAGTATAGAAGGGTGGATAGTTAGGATACATGGAGAGATGGGATTGAAAGGATAGATGGAGGGCAAGGAAAAATGTTCTTTATATTAAAGTTAAATGTTTGTTTTTATGTTTGTGAGATAGTGTGACAATCTTGCAGCTTGTGTCCCAAATAAGCATCTATTGTGTTATCAATTTTCCCATCCTTTTGGATTACAGAAGTAATGATTACAGATCGTTTTATATTTTCAGGTACAGCGGTTAGTTTGAAATAAGTTTATTTAACAGATTTTATTCACACACAAATTGGATTCAAATAAAACATTTGGAGTTGGCTAAATTAGTAATGTAAACAGAGCACAAACAATTAGCCTAAGTAGGCCAATATGAACTTATTTTAACTAAGTTAACAGTGCATAATTGTTTACAGTGCAGCATGAAAGTTCTTTGATTCTTTATTTTCTCCTCATTAATTCCACACAGCTTCAATAAAGGTTCAGCACATAAGCACAAATGAGTACACTGGTGTTTTCATGGGTGTGTGGTCTAAAGCAAAGCATATAATAATATAAATCAATATATAACATAACAGAAACACAATTCAATAGGCTAACTAAACAGATGCATACAATGAGATGTAGCAGAAACACTTTCATGAACAATAAGCAACATCATTTGAATACATGAACACAAATCAAACACTACTTCTATGTAAAGCTTCCTTAAACAAGGAATATCAACCAACATAATAAATTGACTTCATCAAACAGTTAACATGAGCTGAAGTACATAAATCAAGTTGGTACTATACGCACACATCAAACGTGAGGAAAGCATGCATGAGTCTGTTTGCTACACTCACTCACTCCATGCGGACTGGTGTTTTCTATCGACGCTAATACTGAACGCCCCCTGCTGGAGATTGGCGGAGCAGCGTCTTAACGTGCTTTGACAGCGCGCTCTGTTTTTAGCTCAGTTTTTAGTCTTGATGTGTTCCTGGACTCAAAAAACTGTAGCATATAAATTGCAATTAATTAATTAATTAACCTTTATGTATCCAGGCAAGTCACTTAAGAACAATATCTTATTTTCGACAACAGCCTGGCAGGAGAGATCTCCTGAAAGTCGAACAAACATGATGAACAGGCATCAATGAATTATGATATATTTTAAAATATGTGATATGTGTATTTTTAATTGAATCGACACACTACATTTGATCATTGAAAAAAAAAAGTTTAGAAATTGTTTGGTTTGATTTCTTCCTGCCGTCGACTACTCAATGAAAGAACCATATTTGTATCGAGAGCATCGGTTCCGAGCAGACTGTGGAACATCTACGTTTACACTAGTAGTGCATTTTCGTTTTAAAACGCATACATTTAGCTACGGTTAAGCCTGCCGTTAGACTATTTAGACCCGTCAGTCAAGTCCGAAGCAAGACACACGCAAGTGACATATTGCGTTATGGCAACGAAGTCTCAGACTGACAGATACATAAAAATAAAGGTGAATTTAGGCTACTTTAGTTTTGAACGTACGTTATCATGTTAATTATAATCAAATTGATTTTGTTTTATTGACCACAATATTATCACTGATATTTGTTTGAGATGGGCACATTTGATTAATTTTGGGGGGGAAATTAATGCACAGCAAGCCGTGGATTTTCCCTTACATATAAGTTTATAAAGATATACATTTTCTGTCAAAACAATAGCAGTTATCTTTGCAAGTTTCATTCGAAAAAAAACATTCGAAAAAATCCCTTGGCAACCGGCCGACGCGCGTCACTACTCGTGACGTCACAGGCAGAGTCGCCCATAGAACTCTTCTCTGGTTTTCGAGCAGTTCAGTTGATTTCTGGTCTGTAGTACAAGCGATCTGACTAGTATTTCTGTTACATCTGTGGTGAAAAATTGCTCTAATTGTTTTATATCTCTCGATCTGTGTTATATCTCATGATTTTTAGTATTTCATTTCGATCTGTGCAATTTACGTTCAGTGAACTTGTGATAAGTTAGTGACAGAACATCAGAGAGACATCTGGAGCAATGGGTCAGTGCAAATCTCACAGTTACATTGTAAAGGAAGATGCTGCTGCATCTGTGTCGCCAAGGCCTGTCCCAGAGAAAGTAGAGAAGAAGAAGAAAGGGAAGTTCCTTAGATGGGTTTTGTCTCGGAAATCCAAGAACACTTCCACCGAAGCCCAACAGAGTCAGTGCAGAAATGACAGCAGCCAACAGCCTGAGAGATGCTCTGATGTGGAAGCTGAACACAACAGCGACACTGAACACAACTCAGTGTACAGCAGGCACAGCTGTGTGTCTTCTCCCACCAGTGTGCCGGATGGTGATAAAGACATTACCAGGCATGAGCAAAGTGGCATCATCTCACACAACAGCAGTCCTTCTCTGCCTGTGCCATCTATGACTGAGGAGAACATCAACTCAGCTTCGACATCGGATGACATTTCTTGGAAGAATGAGGATGAAATTATCCATATAAGTTCAAAGGGAAAGACAGGTCAGTTTATATAACAAGCCCCAACATGACTCATAAAATGTGCAAAAAGTACCTACATTTTAACATGTTTTTCTGGACATTGTCTTTATTATCCAAATGAAAATGTGAACTGAGGATGGATTTTGGTTGTGTGAGGCACCACAATAATGTGTCCATTCTACAGCTATTTTTAATCTGCATTTTTTATGTTTTTTTGTGGTTTATACTGTAAATTTTGTATGTCCCTCTTTTTTTTTAACAGGGGAAGTCTTGCAGCACTATGAAACTATGAAAATGCTGGGTAGAGGATCATATGGATGCGTCTACGACGGGATCCGTTTGTCTGATTCACGAAAGGTAGTTTTTTTGCACTCTTGGAAGTTGGAATTTAAATTCATTAAAAGTTACATCAAAGTTAATTACTGGAATCATGTGACCTCTGCACATATAGTTAATTAATTGTAAAACATTCTTACAAAAAAAAATCTTATTTTTTCTTTCCCTTGGAGAACAGGTGGCACTCAAATATGCGCTGAAGACAGAAGCCATGGAAAATGTCCGTATTGTAAGTAGGCAATTCCTCTCTTCGTTTTATTACTCTCAGAGTACACAGTCACATTAAAGCTGCCGTCGGCAAGTCTGGCAGATTGGGTCGATTAGCCAAAATTTTGAATGTTTACAACTCTCATGCCCCTCCCCACTACCAGCGAGCACCCTCCCATCGAGGTCGTGCTCGTCAGTGCGTCACTGTGCGTGTGTACCTGATTTTCTGTGAACGCGTCCGTCTCTTCAGCTTCTATCAACACCATGGACTCGGAGGTAGGCTGCCCTGGCTAATCTATCCATAAATAGCAATAACCGAGGAATTGGAAGCTTGTTAGTAGATTTTCTCTCCGCCATCACGCTTCATGCAATCTCCAGGCGAACTTCAGGCGTGGCGTGTGCATGTGATATTAACGTGCGCGAGTGAGGGGGATCTGTGGCGTGTGCACGACCTGTGATTGACAGTCAGATCTCACACCCCCCTGCGCTGATTGGACCTGATGAAGCGGGAGCGCTGGATTTTTGCAAAACAAATAACACGCTCCAGGTGGAGTTAGAAGCTCGGGTTTTTTTCTAAAACCACCTTATTTATGTTGTTCTGTCGGATTATAGTGTCGATTACACTGAATATGATCAAAAAAATGTTGCCGACGGCAGCTTTAATAATAGGACATTTTAACAAAATTTTGCAGTCACAAAAGGACCATTGTCAATAGCGTATGAACTTCCGAACCAAGCAGCTTTCTGTTAGTCAGCACAGTTCATTCGCGTGACTTTACCCTCACGCAAAAATTCCCATTAAAATGACAAAATTTTGCCCTGAAAATTTTTGCCGGTCGACAGTAAAAGTGACCGAAACTTTAGTAACTATTTCCAGTATTTCAATTACTTAACTCTTCAAACCTATACTTACCCAAATGCAGGACATAATTCTGTAGTAATTCATTTAAATTAAACCATGTCCCCTAATTATCTCACTTTTGTATAACTATTATCTCTCCTGTAGGGTCTATTCGACAAATCCCTTCCAAGTGAGGTCGCTATGATGGCTCTTATGAACAAAAATCCCAGTGTTCCTCAAATAATAAAGCTGCTGGACTGGTACGAGACACCAGAGGAATATGTACTGGTCTTAGAGCGGCCCACGCCATGTGTAGATATGAGGATATTTTTATGGCAAAATGGTGGCATCCTCAAGGAATCGACGGCACGAGCTGTGATGCGTCAGGTTGTCACTGCTGCAAGAATATGCAGTGAGAGGGGCGTCCACCACAGCGACATCAAACTGGAAAACCTGCTCATCAACCCAAACACCTTGCAGGTCAAATTAATAGACTTCGGTTGTAGCAAACGCTTGAAGAAGTCTTCTTATTCGGAATTCTGTGGTACGTATTATTCCACAAATCTATGGTGAATAAATCGACAAAAAGCTATGGAAATACAAATTCATTGCAATGGACGAAATCTTGTTCTTTCTTCCAGGCACAAGAGTTTATGCTCCCCCTGAGTGGGTCAGGCATGGAAAGTATCATGGCAAGCCTGCAACAGTGTATTGTTTAGGCGTACTGATGTTCAAGATGCTGTCTGGGAAGTATCCTGGCGAGTACCGGTACCTCCCTCAGATGTTTGGTGAGCCCTCCTACACAGAAGACATTTCCAAAGGTGAGAGCATGTGGACGGGTCATACAGGAACTTTTATTACTGCTTAAAATAATGTGATCAGTTACACAAAGTATAACACTTACAATAATAACCGGACATCTCTCCCCTCTTCACAGAATGCAGAGATCTGATCTCTTCATGCATGGAAAGTAATCCAGCCAAGCGGATTAATATGGAAAAGATCCTCCTCCACGACTGGTTCCAGGTATCGATCCTCACCTAAAAATGTTTGGAAATAAGATACCGTCATGAGAGGAAGAACGAGAAACAAAAAAAAACAGAGAGTAGGTAAAGAAAAAACCTCATGTGCCTAAAAGAAAAAAGGTAAGGAAAGGAAGTATATGTAAGCGCTTTGAAGTCTCAGAAAAAGCGCTATATAAATGTAACGAATTATTATTATATATATATATATATATATATATATATCTCCATAGATGCAATCACAGGTCAAAGCACAGCTTACATGCAAATGAAGAAAAAAATATTCATTTAAAAATAATTCAGGACATAATTCATAATTCTGTAATTATGAGCCACTGAAAGATCCAAGACATTTTCTAAAATAACTGAAAATGTGTTCGTCTGAAAAATGATTGACATATGCATCTCGAACGGCTTGAGGGTGAGTAAATCATGGGTTTAATATCATTTTTGGCCGAACTATCCCTTTAACAGCGTTAATCCGATCACTGAGCGGAGCGTTAAAGACGTACAGAAAAGATACAAAAACATGGTACAAGATACCCTGTATACCACCCATGACACAGAAGCTTTACTGAGACCCACTGTGTCACCAACAGCATTCAGAAAAGTTCCTGTTGCATAAAATCTCAACGCAGTGCAAACCTGCGCGCCATTCTGCGTCTGTCCGCGGCGCCCATCAACGGCTCAGGACCTTGTTCAAAATCCTGCTGTGCCACAGAGCGCCATTTACATTTTTGTCTCATATTTGTCTAAAATCGTCATTAATGTATACTGACTTCACCCTGTCCTGCAATATACATTTAGTTTTACATTCATTTAAGGAAATCAGCTGTGTGGATGAAAACGGCTGATGTTATCGGATTTTCAGGTGATATTCTCAATTCATTCAGTTAACGGACGCTCTGAGGTAAAGTGTTCAGACTGCAGACTTTAGTTTGCAACGATTGTATTTAATTGTACAGTACAATCATAACATAGTACAGACATTATCTTAATTCCATAATGTCCTTAAACATAATATTGCTGGCCATAAACTGAGAAAATGCACGTCCGGTGTGCGATACCTCGAGTTGTCCTAGACGCGACACGGCACAGCGCTGCGCTTCTCGTCCGGTGTGCGACCCCCTTTAGACCTAAGTTAGCCTGGGGGTAAGGTGTCAAATTTTTTTGGTCTAAATTAAGTCAGTCTTTATTTATGTGAAACAGTCTAACTTGCATTAGACTTAGGCCGCTGTATGTGAGCTGTATCGTTCAGTTTCGTTCCGACAAACGGGGCACTAATTTTTCTAATTTTCCACTGGTCGAGTGGCCGGCGCATATATCCGTGACTGGTCGAGTGGCCGGCGCATATATCCGTGACTGGTCGAGTGGCCGGCGCATATATCCGTGACTGGTCGAGTGGCCGGCGCATATATCCGTGACTGGTCGAGTGGCCGGCGCTTATAACGCAATGGCAGGCGCATATATCCGTGACTAGTCGAGTGGCCGGCGCATATAACGCAGTGGCCGGCGCATATATCCGTGACTGGTCGAGTGGCAGCTCCCCCTGCCACGCAAAGATTTGACCCCCTCTCCTTAAGGGCCCGAGTCTGCTCATTGTACCACGGCGTTGGACTATTTTATTTAATCTTCTTTAAGCGCAACGGAGCAACTGTGTCTAAAGTGCTGGAAAAGAGAGAGTTAAAAGTTTCTGTTGCAATATCGAGTTCTTCTAAGCTATCTGGGATGCTGAGATGATGAAACTGATTAGGAAGATTATTAATAAAGCAATCTTTAGTGGCAGAAGTGATAGGTCTAACATATTTGTAACACGGGGTCGGCTTTGCAGCCTTGGCTAAATGAAGTTTACACGAGACTAGATAATGATCTGAGATGTCATCGCTCTGCTGCAGAATTTCAACGGCATCAACATTTATTCCGTGTGATAATATTAGATCTAGAGTATGATTACGAGAATGAGTAGGTCCTGACCATAGACTGTAAAAAAATATGGACGTAGTGTCCGTGACGTCACCCGTAGGTTTCTGAAGAGCATTTTTGAAGCCTAAAGTGGGCGGAGCCGGCCGTCGCCATCTTGGCCTTGCGTCACTCCCGGATAACAGAAAATAGGCAAACAGGCGGGGCGTGAGTGGAGCTAAGAAGCCTGGCCATAGATATGAGCCTGGCCAGAGTCATAGAGAGAGAGAGTTGCGACACTCCCATAGACCTCCGTTGTAAATAATGGCGGCGCTTTTAACCGCCTACTTCCGGGATATGAAGATCGGAATAGTTCCAAACACTGTCATTTGGGCGTTGGACACCATTCACTTACATTGCTGCGCGTCGAGTTGTTCCAGAGTTAAGTTGCCGAAATATCGACCTCTTTTGAATTGTCAACTGTCTATATTGTATCAGAGGCCCTTTGCGATGCTTATACTGGTCTTCATTTGTACATGCACAGCGTAATTATTTATATTTTATGTTGGTTGTTTCAACCAATTTTCAAGCACTGCCTGCTAGCTAACGTTAGTTAGCTAGCGCGACTTCGTCAGCTAAGAGTTCGGTAATGAATCGCTACCACCTTTATAGCAACTTTTATTTAATTTAATTTTTTGGGATATACTAACTTTTCATTATGTTATTATTGTCTTGAGTGAAGCGGCTTGTGAGAACAATGCTGGACCTTTAGGATTGTTATGGCCATCACCAGTCCTGTCTGTTTCATGGATCACCTGCCCCTGGTTTTTGTTTTTCTTGTTCACACACACAAGCACACATTTTTGTTGTCTGTCATTGTTTAATAAAAAATATTTTATTTGAAAACCTTCATTTGTATCAGCCATGCTTAAATTCGTTTTTAATCTGTTATAGTTTTGATAATGTGTATGGCTTAATCTTAAAATAATATTCTTAATCTTAACATGATCATGTTTCACGTTGTGGTCCTGGGGGGTGGCCACTTTCATCAGAAAAAGTGAGCTAGCTTCTAAGCGAATTCTGAACGGACCGCCACGGCAGACCTCTTTGCGTGATCACGAAGGTAGGCTAATGGCTGAATCAAAATTTATAAGCAAAATCACGGGAATCAATAGCCTAATACAGCCCAGTTGTGCTAAAATAAATATCATGAGACGTCCATCATCAGATGAATGATATGGAAAAGTTAAATTAGAGCCGCTAAAGCCAGTGCTACTACCCATGCGAACATGAACACTAAGCTTTTCCCTCCAAAAATATAGCTTAAAACTTATCTCCAAATGCAAAACTGACATTAACAAAATGCAATAATGCAATAACAGCTGAAAAAGTACTTGGGTGTGTGTTTTATTTTATATTTACCGTTCAATAATGCAATCGCTGCTGTCTGTCCCATAGAAGAACATGACAGCCAGCGTACGTTTTGGAACTATTGGGGCTTACATGAACCACGTGACAGCCATAGCGGCGACATCAAAGAGTGTCGCAACTCTCTCTCTCTATGGCTCTGAGCCTGGCTATCTGAAATCACCTAGCTCGACGTGATCGAGTTAGCTGATGATGTAAAGCCAATTAAAAGTTCCTATTTTTGCCCTTCGAAATATTATAATAGTTAAAAGACATGGCTACAAGTGAGACTGTGTATTACTTCGAGAGTGTTTGTGCGTGACAGTGATTTATGTGCATAACGTTACATGTCAGTCACTCTTTCATGGTCCGTCAGCGCGGCATCGCTCAAGTTCGTAGAGAGCTTATTCAGTCCATTTTAAATTCTGATTTTGGCCGCCTCTCAAATTGGTTAAACCGTTAAACCATAGATATATTGCCTTTGAAGTGCAAGTAAATGCGCTAGAAAATCCGCGCTCATTCATGTGCATTTAATGCACGAACGGAGAAAGCGCCGACGCCTGCATGATTTCATCTGACAGTACATAAGCATATTATAATCCATCTGTTCCATGATAGCAGAATGAACGAGCCTTTATTGACGTTTTAAATTTGAGAACCCCAAAAAGCAAAGAAATTGTCAGACATCCATCCATGTTCACAGAGGAAAACAACTGAAATACAGCGCTGGTTGTTCTCTCAAACGATAACGACGGAATCCAAAGACGTGGGCTTTGTACCCAAGTATTACATTTTATGAAATAATCCCGAAAAAAAGCACAAACACTGCAGAGAAGGCAAGTTCAGCAGCTAACATTTGCTGAGGTGAAGTGACGGCTAGTAACAGCAGACAAACGGCTAGCATTGACAGCGGCAATCCATCTGTCACTCAAGTGGCCACACCCTTAAATTTAAATATTAATCAACTAAACGGACGAATTATAAAAAAATTCACCCCCCTCACAGTTGTTATGAAGGGCAAAATTAGCTGTATAGACCAAAGCCACATAGAGATCCAGGCTGTAAACATGTTTTTTTCTGCTGTAAAGTTGGCAATTTTAACATGAGGGAGATACAGATTTGACTCACTTCTGCAGCCAGCCCAAGCGGCTAAAATTTGCTCATAGACTAGTTAGGCCGCTGTCGGTTGGCCTAAAAGAGGCCTAGAAATAGGGTTTCGTTCCGACAAACGGGGCACTAATTTTTCTTTTGCTCAATATGTTCAACGTTAATAAAAGGTATCCAAGCAAAAAGTTCTCCACGCATTATCCTGCAGTTAATGAGAAATTGTAATTTATTGGCGCACTATATTGACTGCGTATTGAGACATGTAAAACTGTTGAGCTAGATTTTCAACCAATCAGCATCGAAAATGTAAGTAGGTCACAGCCGAAATCAAGCCAATATCACTACGCACATGTAAACATGGAGGAGGACGTAAGCAGCGCATCTTCATCTGATAGCGGCGATCAAGCTCGATTAACACCCGTAAAGTGTATTCTTCATGTCGGAAAAGATGGTGGGAAAGGTCCGCAGCCCTTTACTGAAGTCCGATGGGAAAAAATCAAGCATAGGAATGGCTCAAAACGTCGGACACTACGGAGCTAACGTTAGCTATTGCTAATAAACATGTTGCCCTCCTGGACAAACCGGTCTCTGATGTCCCAACAACCTACCCATCACACACATACACACAAGTCAAGCGTTTTTTGTCTATAAAACGCCGATAGCAGGCCGGGTGAAACCCGTAGTTGTTGGGACATCAGAGACCGGTTTGTCCAGGAGGGCAACATGTTTATTAGCAATAGCTAACGTTAGCTCCGTAGTGTCCGACGTTTTGAGCCATTCCTATGCTTGATTTTTTCCCATCGGACTTCAGTAAAGGGCTGCGGACCTTTCCCACCATCTTTTCCGACATGAAGAATACACTTTACGGGTGTTAATCGAGCTTGATCGCCGCTATCAGATGAAGATGCGCTGCTTACGTCCTCCTCCATGTTTAAATGTGCGTAGTGATATTGGCTTGATTTCGGCTGTGACCTACTTACATTTTCGATGCTGATTGGTTGAAAATCTAGCTCAACAGTTTTACATGTCTCAATACGCAGTCAATATAGTGCGCCAATAAATTACAATTTCTCATTAACTGCAGGATAATGCGTGGAGAACTTTTTGCTTGGATACCTTTTATTAACGTTGAACATATTGAGCAAAAGAAAAATTAGTGCCCCGTTTGTCGGAACGAAACCCTATTTCTAGGCCTCTTTTAGGCCAACCGACAGCGGCCTAACTAGTCTATGAGCAAATTTTAGACTTGTCTAACACTATAGACCGGTCTAAAATAGCTTTGTGAAAGGCCCCTGGGGCTCAGGTCAGGAAGCAGACAGACTGGCTTAACCGTCCGTCTGCTAGCTGTCTCACGTCACCAAGGTCAGATAAATCCCATCACATAGAGACTCTTTCACCTAGGTATCATCACATAGAGACTGTGTCTGTTCCCCGAATTTAGAAATCCAAAAAACGTTTAAACCCATCTAAGGTTAAAAATGTAATTGATGTTCAACAAATAAAAAACAGCTATAATACATATGAGCAAATGATAAAGCTTGGGTTGCTGAATATTTGATCCCTTACTTCAAAAGCACATATTGTTAATGATATGATTACAGACTGTAATCTAGATGTGCTGTGTTTGACAGAAACCTAGCTAAAACCAAACGATTACATTACTTTAAATGAGACCACCCCTCTAGATTACTGTTATAAACATGAGCCTCATCTGAAAGGCAAACGTGGAGGTGTTGCTGTAATTTATAGTAATATTTTTAGAATTACCAAGAAGTCTAGTTTCAAATATAATTCTTTTGAAGTGTTGGTGCTTAATATAGCAATATATAGTGTAAATGATAAATCACGTTTGAGATTTGTGCTGGCTACTGTATACAGGCCACCAGGGCACCATAAAGACTTTATCAAAGAATTTGCTGATTTTCTATCAGAGTTAGTATTGGCTGCAGATAAAGTACTAATTGTTGGTGATTTTAATATACAGTACATATAGATAATGAAAAAGATGCATTGGGATTGGCATTTAAAGACATTCTGAACTCTACTGGAGTTAGACAACACGTGTCAGGACCAAGCGGCAACCTCCCCGTCTCTCTCTTGAAACCAACACGGAAGTGAGTTAAACTGCAATTCATTGACTGGCCGCTTGGCCTGGCTGCAGAAGTGAGTCAAATCTGTATCTCCCCCATGTTAAAATTGCCAACTTTACAGCAGAAAAAAACATGTTTACAGCCTGGATCTCTATGTGGCTTTGGTCTATACAGCTAATTTTGCCCTTCATAACAACTGTGAGGGGGGTGAATTTTTTTATAACTCGTCCGTTTAGTTGATTCATATTTAAATTTAAGGGTGTGGCCACTTGAGTGACAGATGGATTGCCGCTGTCAATGCTAGCCGTTTGTCTGCTGTTACTAGCCGTCACTTCACCTCAGCAAATGTTAGCTGCTGAACTTGCCTTCTCTGCAGTGTTTGTGCTTTTTTTCAGGATTATTTCATAAAATGTAATACTTGGGACAAAGCCCACGTCTTTGGATTCCGTCGTTATCGTTTGAGAGAACAACCAGCGCTGTATTTCAGTTGTTTTCCTCTGTGAACATGGATGGATGTCTGACAATTTCTTTGCTTTTTGGGGTTCTCAAATTTAAAACGTCAATAAAGGCTCGTTCATTCTGCTATCATGGAACAGATGGATTATAATATGCTTATGTACTGTCAGATGAAATCATGCAGGCGTCGGCGCTTTCTCCGTTCGTGCATTAAATGCACATGAATGAGCGCGGATTTTCTAGCGCATTTACTTGCACTTCAAAGGCAATATATCTATGGTTTAACGGTTTAACCAATTTGAGAGGCGGCCAAAATCAGAATTTAAAATGGACTGAATAAGCTCTCTACGAACTTGAGCGATGCCGCGCTGACGGACCATGAAAGAGTGACTGACATGTAACGTTATGCACATAAATCACTGTCACGCACAAACACTCTCGAAGTAATACACAGTCTCACTTGTAGCCATGTCTTTTAACTATTATAATATTTCGAAGGGCAAAAATAGGAACTTTTAATTGGCTTTACATCATCAGCTAACTCGATCACGTCGAGCTAGGTGATTTCAGATAGCCAGGCTCATATCTATGGCCAGGCTTCTTAGCTCCACTCACGCCCCGCCTGTTTGCCTATTTTCTGTTATCCGGGAGTGACGCAAGGCCAAGATGGCGACGGCCGGCTCCGCCCACTTTAGGCTTCAAAAATGCTCTTCAGAAACCTACGGGTGACGTCACGGACACTACGTCCATATTTTTTTACAGTCTATGGTCAGGACCTACTCATTCTCGTAATCATACTCTAGATCTAATATTATCACACGGAATAAATGTTGATGCCGTTGAAATTCTGCAGCAGAGCGATGACATCTCAGATCATTATCTAGTCTCGTGTAAACTTCATTTAGCCAAGGCTGCAAAGCCGACCCCGTGTTACAAATATGTTAGACCTATCACTTCTGCCACTAAAGATTGCTTTATTAATAATCTTCCTAATCAGTTTCATCATCTCAGCATCCCAGATAGCTTAGAAGAACTCGATATTGCAACAGAAACTTTTAACTCTCTCTTTTCCAGCACTTTAGACACAGTTGCTCCGTTGCGCTTAAAGAAGATTAAATAAAATAGTCCAACGCCGTGGTACAACGAGCAGACTCGGGCCCTTAAGGAGAGGGGGTAAAATCTTTGCGTGGCAGGGGGAGCTGCCACTCGACCAGTCACGGATATATGCGCCTGCCACTGCGTTATATGCGCCGGCCACTCGACCAGTCACGGATATATGCGCCTGCCACTGCGTTATATGCGCCAGCCACTCGACCAGTCACAGATATATGCGCCGGCCACTCGACCAGTCACGGATATATGCGCCGGCCACTCGACCAGTCACGGATATATGCGCCGGCCACTCGACCAGTCACGGATATATGCGCCTGCCACTGCGTTATATGCGCCGGCCACTCGACCAGTCACAGATATATGCGCCTGCCACTGCGTTATATGCGCCGGCCACTCGACCAGTCACGGATATATGCGCCTGCCATTGCGTTATAAGCGCCGGCCACTCGACCAGTCACGGATATATGCGCCGGCCACTCGACCAGTCACGGATATATGCGCCTGCCATTGCGTTATAAGCGCCGGCCACTCGACCAGTCACGGATATATGCGCCGGCCACTCGACCAGTCACGGATATATGCGCCGGCCACTCGACCAGTCACATATATATATGCGCCGGCCACTCGAACTTAATATGTAAGGTTTAAAAAAACAAACAAATGCAGTGCGCGTCCCGTGGCTCTATTAGCATCGCGCCGGCCACTACCAGCCACACGATCTCTCACTGTTTACATCTATCAGACACTCCTAATGATACACGAGAGCACACAGACAGTGCAATACAGATCTTATTTAGCTATTTCTCATCTAAATCTTATTTTTATTCGCTCTTTTTACCCGTATGGGAGCGCGCGCTCGTGGCTCTATTAGCATCGCGCCGGCCACTACTGGCCACACGATCTCTCACTGTTTACATCTATCAGACACTCCTATTGATACACGAGAGCACACGGACAGTGCAATACAGATCTTATTTACTTATTTCTCATCTTAACTTTTTTATTATTTGCCCGTATGGGAGTGCGCGCTCGTGGCTCTATTAGAAACGCGCCGGCCACTACCGGCCACTACCAGCCACACGATCTCTCACTGTTTACATCTATCAGACACTCCTAATGATACACGAGAGCACGCAGACAGTGCAATACAGATCTTATTTACCTATTTCTCATCTAAATCTTATTTTTATTCGCTCTTTTTACCCTATACCGACTAAGCTAATGAAAGAGATGCTTCCAGAGGTCATAGATTCTCTTCTTACTATCATTAATTAATCTTTGTCTCTAGGATACGTACCAAAAACCTTTAAGCTGGCTATGATTAAACCGCTTGTTAAAAAAAACACAACTTGATCCTACAAAATTAGTCAATTACAGGCTGATCTCGAATCTACCTTTTCTGTCAAAGATACTAGAAAAGGCAGTATCTTCACAACTATGTTCCTTTTTAGAAAGA
The DNA here is from genome assembly GCF_965113295.1 of Leuciscus leuciscus. Lineage (NCBI taxonomy): Eukaryota > Metazoa > Chordata > Actinopteri > Cypriniformes > Leuciscidae > Leuciscus > Leuciscus leuciscus. The sequence continues at coordinate 35,692,612 of NC_138737.1, read as the reverse complement.
AATGATATCTGCGAGGATTTTCAGTCAGGATTTAGACCGTACCATAGTACTGAGACAGCTCTCATTAGAGTCACAAATGATTTGCTCTTAAAGGGCATCTTGCAGGTTAGACTACCCAGTGAGTCAAGGTATAGAAAAATAATGTAGGAACTAGATTTAAATATAAATATATACTTAAACGCTATTAAGGCTTCTAGAGTCGTTTTTGTGAGAAAATTAATTTTTTTCTAAAATGGCCCAGTGGAACACCGCAAGTGTAATTCTGTGCCATTTTGTACAAAATAAAAGTTTTTCAAAACAAAATTCCTGGTGAAACATTAGAGTAGACTAGTGTGATCAACAGTAGCCATTTTTTTCATTTTTTTTTTTCATATTTCCAAATTTACTTTTCACTCTTTCATTAAAAATATCAAAATTGAAACTACTGCGGAAAAAAAGACACCTACATCTTGGATGCCCTTGAGGTAAGCTAAAACATAACAAAATTTTATTTCAAAGTGAACTATCCCTTTAACACTTTGCACTTTTTTCTTACACTTTAAGCATTTCTTACGTATTCTTTAATTTTGCACCTTAATGTTAAGAGATAATTGTTAAGTGTTCATTGTGATTTTAGACTTATGTTTACATTAATTATTTGAGTGTTTTCCATGGTTGTGTTGACATTTCTGCCTTTATAACTGAGGGGATTATAATCAGAGGAAGGTTAAGTTTAAAATAAAAAAATGTTTCAATGTAATGTATTTGTCTCCTGGTCCTTATTTTAAATAGATCATAAAAAAATATCAATAATTATCGATATCGACCGATATGAAACCCTTATATTGTGATACAGTTTTCAGCCATATCGCCCAGCCCTATTTCAATGTTTAAGTTTTCTTTACTGACTGACTCACTCATAAAAGATAGTTTTTTGCTGAAATAATGTATGTAACTTCTGTTGCTGTTTGCGGTCAGGGACTATTATTTCCAGCGGAAGGAAGGCTTTTAGTGATTTTACTTCATGAAAGTTGCACAGATACATATTTTTCGGCTTTAATGAATGTATTGTGTAGTAACTGTTTTATAAAAGCAGTAAGTTACTCAAGGCTAGTGTTGGATCATAATTAAATTATCACCTTAATGCTTACATGGTTGAAACCAACAAAAGCACATCCATGTATGACGTAGCAGAAGCGTTTTTGAACTGCAAGATTCTTTAATCTGTAGATAAAAAATAAAATAAAGTACCTGATAGTGAAGTTTGTGGGATGAGAGACAAGATCTATAGCAAAATGATGGCCTCTCACGGTGGCTCCATACAAAGACCAGTCGCTGATGGAGGCACCACAGCCAAAATGGACAGGAGTTCTGCATGAGTCAGGTAAGCAGAATAAAATACACTGTAAATAAACAGTATTAAAACAAAGGGTTAAGTCACTAGTACACATGACCTTCCATGGCTTAATGCTTCCATAAATTAAATTTAGGAACTTCATTTTTAATATTCATAATAATTTAACAGAGGTGGAAAGTAACTACTACAAACACTTTCGGGTAAGGTGTAAACAGCCCCTTAGTGGCGAAACAATGTAATCGATAAATGCGTTACTCTATATGCTGATATGCTGATTTACTCTATTTTGATCGCTATCGTAGACATCAGTGTTTATATTTGAACTTTGCACTTTTATCCCAGTACTATGATAATTTGAACTATTGTGTCACAGAAATAATGGTACTATGAGGTTGAAAAGGCTTTTCAATGCATTCAATCTCACATCGCTTCCACGCGTCCACTTGAAAGGGATATTACGTCACTCAACACTAAAAGATAACGACACATTTCATCCTCTGTTGAAACAAAAGTGGCAAACTTCTGTCAACCTCATCTATAAGCAAGGACAAAAATAAAAATAAAATAATTTAATTCTTTATTAAGCAATATTATTTAACCCTCTGATTATCTTCATTTGGGACGACACTAGTTATCTTTGGGGTCCCCAGACAATAACATTTAATTTTGTAACAGAATAATAGTTTTTTTTTTTTTTTGCAAATGTAATTTTACACTGTGTTTATTAATGTTTTTACTCAACATTTGTGCAGTTTTTGGAAGATTTATGATATATTTTCAATTTCTTTAAATAAATACATATTTATTTAAATAAGCTTTTTACAAAAAACAGCATTTTATGTAAAATTCACTTTATAAAAGACCCATATTTCTAACTTTCATTCATGGGGATAACATGGATAATTTTACATGGTTTAGTGTAAACTTTTTGCCCATATTTTGTAAAATGTCGTTTTAAAAGTAAAAAAAAATCATTTTAGCTACTAGATGGCTATAGAGCTCCACTATATGCTATTTGACTAACTGAAAGATATCTTTTCACAAGATTTTCCAGTTGGATTCATATCTAAATATTATGAAATCACAATTCTAACAATACATTTTAATTTTTTTTTTGTACTGAAATTTAGTTTTTTCAAATAATGTTACATTATGATTAGAATCAAACCTGAAAAGGATAAAAGTTGAAATTTTAGAGTTTATCATTTATTTCAATCATCTTTTTTTCATATAATTGTACAAATGTGATCTACACTTCAGTTACTAACTGTAACAGAACAGATATGTACAGTTAGATTATATATTGAGTACAAATACATTTAATGAACATTAAAATGCAATGAATTGAACAGCATAAGTTAACAAATAAAGCCACCTCCGTTTCTCATAACAAGCGCGGGTGAAGCTCCGGGTGTAGCGTTAGCTTCGTCCTGTCACTGGCCTGTAAATCGGGTTGGTCCGGTCGGAGATCCTTTATTTCTTAAAGGACTTGTGAAAGGTTTTTATTTGTAAATCAATAACAGAATTTGGTTTAACTTCTGCCATTCTCTCTACGAAAATGATCAGCCTAGCGATGTTTTGACGTAGTCGGAGTGACGGTGTCGCCCGCGCGCACTCGCACTCGCAGTAGTGGCAAAGAGCGTTGAGTTGAATGGCAGGTGACGAGAACCAATCAGATTGGATAAAATAACATGTATCCAATTCTGATTCGCCAGGGACGCAGCGACCTGCGTCCGGAGGAGAATCTTTAAGAAACCAATTAGAGACCAGCTTCAGGTCACATGCTGGCCGAAAATTTAAAGGGTGCTTCTCATTTCTTATTTGTGCATCCTCGTTTCCTTTCCTCGCGTCTCAGCTCCACCCCCTGTAGGATGCGAGGGAAGGCTGCAAGGAAAAGACGCGAGGACGGAGGAATCGAATGTAACTTTTTTGTATACATTAGGCTTGTTTGAGATGCGCCTTGCCTCGCCTGAAATGTACGCGAGAGTAGGCGGCTGCAGTGAGGGGAGGAGTGAAAAAAGCGCAGGCAAGACGGACAGTTCTCTCTTCTCGTAGTGGATCTGACACCTGTGAGATCAAAGATGGATATCGCGGGATTCACCGGATTCACGCTCGTGCACAGTGTTGCTAATAAACTGGATGGAATTTAAGTTCTGTTGCTTTTATATAAAAATAAATATAATGAACAAGACACCAAAAGTAGCCTACTTATGTAATTCCATTCCAAATATATGTTTATTAATCTTTTTTTCTTTAATACAGACATGTGTTGTTTTTTTCTTTTTCTTTTCTTTTCTTTTTTATAAAAATTACATTGCATAACCCATAGAGATCGCACTGTTAGATAGTTTGGGAATATTCACACATAACGTATGCGTATAAAAAATGATATCAGAGTTTTAAAATCAAACATTTTAAAAGAGAACAATACATCACGGTTGTTTAAACCAATGAACATTAAGCTGTGTCGTCAGCAAGTCGTTTCCCATCGTGCTTTTGATCAGCGCAGTCGGTGGAGAGCAACTGCGCTCGACTGCAGAATCCGACAGGTGCGCCTTGCGCTCGCGAGAGATTTTTGACATAGGCCTACGTCAGCATGACATCAGAGCAAGGCGGACCGCACTCGGATATGGAAGGCCAAAAGGGCCAAAACGTGTGAAACTGTCGCGTTAACGCGTATTTACGTGTTAACTATGGAACGCCTAATGGGTCATATTTCGCCACTTTCCTACGTCGTTTTGTTAAAAAAACGCCGTAAAAAGCGCCGTTTAAACGGCCAGGACGCCGCTTTTTACGGCGCCGAAAAGCGAAACGCCGTAAAAAGCGCCGATGAATTGTGTAAACAACGGCGTATTTTTCGACGTTTTGGAGGCTGCGAAAAAAACGACGCTCTAAATGCCCATGTAAAGCCTTGTTTATACTCGACGCAGCCGCAAGATCGCGAGGCGCGCGCGGCAAAAATGACGTCATTGCGGAGTGGGCGGTCTCGCGCGTTGGGTTCGCAAGACCCAATTTCGCCTGGCGGTGTGCACGGCACTTTTTGTAACATCGCGCGCGGCGCCGCATCCGAAGATGAACGATTTCGAGGCGACTTTGTCCGAGCTGGTACGTCTGTACCAGCATGTTTATGATCCTTCCATGCGGGACCATAGAGACAGTCAGATGGCACAGAATTCCTGGAGGGAAATTGCGAAGACGTTGGGGAAGGAAGACGTATTTTGTCGAAAAGTTTGGAAAAATCTTCGAGACAAATTTGTCAAAGCCAAGTTTTAGCTGACATGCTTGCAAAAGTGGACCCAAGGAAGAAGCTTGATGTAAAGTTCAAGCTGAATCAGGTCCTTTTTGATGCACTGAGGGACAACGATGCATAGACTTTGTTTGCCATTACACACATTACTTAGAATTTTAAATAATACACAATAGATACATTTTTTTTAATTCATTTACAAAAGAGATTTGTATTTATAGTTTGCTGTGAAATAAAAACAAAAACTAAAGATTTTATTTTGTGTTTGCATTTATAAATGTCTTCATAAATAAAAGTGAGGCAGTACAGCTGTTACTGATGGTAACAGACAGTGATTAACCTCATTCTTTTGTCTCTATACACATAGAAACATTTACATTGATGGCGACCAATAAAAGCCTCTTATTTTGTGAATAGAAACACATTTCTATTAAGCACCCAGTTTGCACTTGTCTAAAGTAACTGCTTACATTTACAGTAGCAGAAGTTTGCCCTGCTGATAAAATTAAAGTTTAAACACTCTTCAATAAGGCTTCAGCTGTTTTATTTAGTTTGCATGCAGTGAAAGTACAATAAACCTACTGCATGTAGTTTTGTATTACAAACTCAGTTACTGTAAATGCTATATTAACAAAAAATAAAAACTTATATTTTTATTAACATTGCCAAAGAGTAAAAAGGTAACGCATGATTTTATGTTAGTTAATGCCACATGACTACATTAGTCAACATTTTAAGTGGATCTTAAAAGTTTATCAAAGTTGTCTTAAGACAGCAACAGGTATCATTCAAAAATAATTGTAGAATTTTGATGAAAGGTTTTGATCCACGCAAACTACTTCTTCACTGCTGTTTCCCGGTGGTTTAGAGGTAAATTACTCCGAGTCGCCCCCTGTCGTTTCAAAGAATAACACAACGGCGCGCGCGTCAAGTATAAATGCCTCGTCCGTCTGGAGAGGTGCGCGCGCGGTCTGCGGTGACTCGCGCTCTTGCGGCTGCGTCGAGTATAAACAAGGCTTAACGCCGCTTTTTACGGCGCACAGTGTCCCCAATGACGCGTATCATTTTATTAGCAGTAGAATAGCCTAATAAATGAAAACGCAAAGCTCTTTTAACAAGTAGGCCTAGGCCAATCAATATGCCTAATTATTTATTTTATATGATCTGCAATAATTACAAAAACCTGTGCAGCAGGACTTATTTATATATTCAGTTTAATAAATTATTTATTATAGATAGGACTATATACTTTATTTATTAAAATTAAACTGCATGTTTCAGTTGACTGTGAAGTTAGACATCGAACATCAAGCGCATGCTGGGGCTGTTTTTCATGTTATAATTGTATCCTAATTTCCGTTATTACAGTTAAGTTTGACTGTAATAATTAAATTCAAGATTTTATTTCATAAAAATACAATATAATTGTTGGCTATACGCCATAGAATAGGGCATACGATTATATTATATTATATTATCTCCACCTAGCGGAGATCTTGCGTTATGTTTGGATTGTGCTTTTCAAATCAACTGGGCAAACAATACGACTGGCTACAGTTTATCTGTCTAAAATCATTGTTCCCATAGCAATGACACCAAACAAATGTGTAAGGGGGAGTAGCGGCAAGAGGTTATAAAGCACAATGCATAAAGTGGCTATGCAAAGTGCTTTACAAATAATCAGATGAAAAAAATCGAGAATGTGCTACAAAAGAACATAGAAAAATAACAGATTAAAGTGGGCCTATTATAATGATAAATAAAATATGCTTGCCTTAAGGCGGTATAACGTTAGCAGTGAGCTAGACCATCTAAGTTTCAGCAACATTCAGTGAGCTGAGGCATGGATCGAATCTCATCCTTGTGCTGGGTTGGATTAATATCGTCTGTTCTTGTTCTTTACTGATTGGGTGATACCAGTTCAAATTTATTGGCTTTGGAAAAGACAGGGTGGAGATCATTATCATTTAACAGTACGCGTCTTGTGACGCGTTATGATACGCGTCATTGGGGACACTGTGTATGGCAAGCCAAGAGGCTCAGAAATACGCCATTGATTGATCGCCTTTAAAGCCAAACGCCGTCAAATACGGCGTTTTAAACCGTATTGGACGCCGTAAAATACGCCGTTGTAATTATAAACGCCGTAAAAGACGCGCGAAATACGTAAATGACGCCGTATTTGACGGCGTTTTAGTGTGCATGGAAAGCGCCGCTTTTTACGCCGTTCATCTCGCCATATGACGCCGTAAAAAACGCCGTTTTGGTTGCACAGAGCGCGCGCTATTTACGGCGTTTTGCTTATAGTATAATGAGACACGCCCGCTGATTTCCACAGCCAGTAAGTTTGAACTGTTCTCTCCCAATCAGTGATGAACTGAGTCAGACCAGACGAATTCAGCACGGATCATTTGTGGTAATCCAATTCGTATGCTCCCAAGGAATTATTAATTTTATGTATTAAACTAATCCAAGCTAAATAATAAACTGAAATTAAAGAAAATATTAAAGAACATTCAAATCAATAAAGCAAAATTAATAGGATTTTCACCTTTTAAAAGGGTGTTACACAGGGCTTAATTTGAGCCTGAACATGGGTGACACATTATGGCAAGCCGTTTTAGCTTAAATTGTACCCAGCGTTACTCGTCGTAATTGCATTTTTACTAGTAAGAATTCAATTAGAGAGCTCTACAATTCAATTCTTACTAGTAGCAATTACAATTAGAGAGCTCTCCAATTCAATTACTACTAGTAAGAATTACAATTACAGAGCTCTATAATTCAATTATTACTAGTAAGAATTACAGTTACAGAGCTCTCTAATTCAGTTCTTACTAGTAACAATTCCAATTAGAGAGCTCTACAAATGAATTTTTACAAGTCATATGTCTCCATTGACTTCCATTCATTTTTAATTACGGAGCTGTACAATTGAATTGTTACTAGTAAGAATTACAATTAGAGAGCTCTACAATTGAATTGTTACTAGTAAGAATGCAATTGCAGAGCTCTTTAATTCAATTCTTACTAGTAACAATTTAAATAGAGAGCTCTCTAATCCAATTATTACTAGTAACAATTCCAATTAGAGAGCTCTCTAATTCAGTTGTTACTAGTAAGAATGTAATTGCAGAGCTCTTTAATTCAATTACAGAGCTCTGCAATTATACATATCTTTAATTCATATTTTTACTAGTAAAAATTCAATTAGAGAGCTCTGTAATTGCATTCTTACTAGTAAGAATTTAATTAGAGAGCTCTCTAATTGTAATTGTTACTAGTAATAATTGAATTAGAGAGCTCTCTAATTGTAATTCTTACTAGTAACAATTCAATTGTAGAGCTCTCTAATTGTAATTCTTACTAGTAACAATTCAATTGTAGAGCTCCGTAATTAAAAATGAATGGAAGTCAATGGAGACATACGACTAGTAAAAATTCATTTGTAGAGCTCTCTAATTGTAATTGTTACTAGTAAGAATTGAATTAGAGAGCTCTGTAAATGTAATTCTTACTAGTAATACTTGAATTAGAGAGCTCTATAATTGTAATTCTTACTAGTAATAATTGAATTGGAGAGCTCTCTAATTGTAATTGCTACTAGTAAGAATTGAATTGTAGAGCTCTCTTATTGAATTCTTACTAGTAAAAATGCAATTACGACGAGTAACGCTGGGTACAATTTAAGCTAAAACGGCTTGCCATAGAGATTGCTGTTAGCCTCGATCGTTTCACTCAGGGGAAAAATGTCAAAAAGACAGCAAAGTTAAATACGCTGGCCAGTCAGATCCCTAACCATGGTGGAGACCATGGTGGACACAGCAGTAGTATCGACATAATATCTCGTTATTTCGACATAATAAGGGGCAATAATCTGCAATAAGCCACATTAAGCGTTCTTATAATGGTTTTCTATGGGGGGAAATACTTAACGTGTAATTGCGTTCTGGGCTCATCTGATTTTTTTTTGTTTTTTGTACATAGCATAGCCCACTTTGTTATGATTTTAGTATCATAATGATTAATAAATGCAAGCACAATTATCCGTGAACTTGATTTGAACAAATGCCTTTCAACTTGTGTGTGCAAAATTCAGAATTAAATGAATGTGCAGCAATTTGTACAAATAGAGAATCTGTAGGCCTACTGTACTGTTGTAGCCATTAAATAAGTGCATTTAGTTTCATATTTGTTAAAATATTATATATAAATATATGTTATTTTTTCCATTTATGTTGATTTATGAAAAGTGAACAGCACCAGTAAGATAGGATGCGCAATATGAGACATGGATTATTATGTCGAAATAACGAGATATTATGTTGATATAACATTATTATTAATAATATAGCCTACATCTTTTAGAATATTTGATTGTGCTGAATGCTGAATGCTGCGCTTGTTCAATTTAATAAAACTTTAATTGTGATCATTAAAATAATTGAATATTAAATATTTAGTGGCCAAGTTTTGCGCTGCTCCCCCTGTCAATGATCTAACACCCCCTCAGCACATGCGTTAAAAATTCTCTGGCGCCGCCCCTGCAGTAGGCAGTGTAATTTTTTTGTTTGTTCCGTTACCTCCAACCCCCGTTTTGAGTCGCCGGATACGCCCGAAATGAATCCAGTTTGTTGATAAAAAAATTATATTTCTCATTTCCGTTTAGTTTAAGTTTTTCAACTAATAGTTATATTTTCCTTTATTTCAGGTTTATTTCGATTAGCATTTAAATGTTTTTAATAGTTTTAGTTTTACTTTACTAACCCTGCCTGGGCAAAACATCGACAGAACTGTCAATTTTCCAACTCCAACGAGGCACACCGTGTTGCACGTAGTATTGTGGAACGCACAATAGGGAGGTGGAAGATGCTCCACAAAAGTGCTGTGCAGTAATAATAGTAACAGCTATGCTGCACAACATTGCAGTGCAGATGAGAGTGCCCTTACTTAACAGGGAGGAAGATGAAGAGGTGGAGGAGGAGGATGTGGAGGACGAAGATGGCATGGGACCACATGGCCAACCAAGAAATGCCCAATACATGGCTGGTTTTCGTGCACGTCAGCAAGTCATTGACAGATTTTTTTGAATTCATCTCTATTTTGCCCAGTCTTTGAAGCAAATTTCCCACATTACTTCTTTTATGATTTTTTTTTTTTGTTCATTCATTTAATTTAGATGTGTTTTTTTTAATCTTTTTTTCCCGTTTTTATTTATTTCATTTATAAATTCATGTAAACAAAAAACGAGTACAATAAAGTGTACAATAAAGGACAATCAAAATATTATTATGTTACTCACGTTGCAGTGTGTTAAATCTAGATAAAAGTGTAATCTGCCGGTTGTCCTGCAGGTGTCCTCATAAATCTGTCTTCTTACGATGCACTTGGGGATGTACGATTACTCCAGAGCACTCGTAGTTCTACGAAGATTTTCAAGTGCTACTTAAGCTACGATGCTTTTGGGAAACAGACCGTAATATTAAGATCAGTCGTACGATCGTTTTTACGATCAACTTGGGCTTACGATGCTTTTGGGAAACGCAGCCCAGGCCAATTAACCTACAGCTATTGTTGCAAGCATAATTTACATTTCTTTTAAGAATAATGACTCAAATGTGGGAAAGAAATAACTAGGCTATGTTATTTTTATTTATTTATTTATTGTCATTTGCTGAGTTTGCTCCCCTTGCACCTTATGTTTTATCTTTTAAAATGACGGAAATTATTTCAAAAGTCGTATTTTAAAAACGGCTTTACTCACTGAACTTCTATACCCACAAAGGACTTTTTCCCCCAAGTCGTTTATTTCACTATGAACTGGACGATCGAAAGGGCAAAATATTTGAATCTTCATTTTACAAAAATATATTGGATGTAACGAAATGTAATAATCAGAATCAGAATCAGAATCAGAAAGAGCTTTATTGCCAAGTGTGCTTGCACCCACAAGGAATTTTTCTTGGTACTGAAGCTTCCAGTGCACATATACAAATACAAATACAACAAGAAACATAGTAATACAAATTCTAAGAATAAAATATATAAAAAAATAAAATAAAATAAAATAGTATAAAAAGTAAAAAAAAGGGGTCACAGTTGGGTTTAGTCTGAATAAACATTTACAGATTATGAACATATTTACAGTATTTTGAGAAGTATGAATAATATAAATATAAATATCACCTGAGTTAGAGAATATTACACTAGACAGTGGGAGTCTAGTGCATGTTACAGATTATGAACATATTTACAGTATTTTGAGTAGTATGAATAATATAAATATAAATATCACCTGAGTTAAGAGAATATTGCACTAGACAGTGGGAGTATTGCACTTGCAGACATATGCATTGGGGGGCATGTTAAGTGTTCAGAAGGGAAATGGCCTGTGGAAAGAAACTGTTCCTGTGCCTGGATGTTCTTGTGGCCAGTGATCTGTGTCGCCGTCCTGACGGTAACAGTTCAAACAGGGGGTGTCCAGGGTGAGTGGAGTCTGTGATGATTTTACCTGCTCTCTTCCTCACTCTGGAAGAGTACAGGTCCTGGAGGGTTGGCAGGGGGGCACCAATAATCCTCTCTGCTGTCCGGACTGTCCGTTGTAGTCTCCTGATGTCCGATTTGGTAGCTGAACCAAACCAGACAGTGATGGAAGTGCTTAAAACAGACTCAATGACGGCTGAGTAGAACTGGATCAGCAGCTCCTGTGGCAGATTGAACTTCTTCAGCTGGCGAAGGAAGTACAGTCTCTGCTGGGCCTTTTTCACAATGGAGTCAATGTGATTTGCCCACTTCAGGTCCTGAGAGATGGTAGAGCCCAGGAACCTGAATGACTCCACTGCTTCCACAGTGCTGTTCATGATGGTGAGAGGGGGGAGTGCTGGGGATTTTCTCCTGAAATCCACAATCATCTCCACTGTTTTGAGCGTGTTCAGCTCAAGGTTGTTACCAGACAGCCAGCTGTTCAACCCCCAGTCTGTAAGCAGACTCGTCACCATTTTGGATGAGACCGATGACGGTGGTGTCGTCTGCAAATTTCAGGAGCTTGACAGAGGGGTCTTTAGAAGTGCAGTCATTAGTGTACAGGGAGAAGAGCAGTGGGGAGAGAACGCACCCTTGGGGGGCGCCAGTGCTGATGGTGAGGGTCCTGGATGTGAGCTTCCCCAGTCTCACTCGCTGCTGCCGGTCTGTCAGGAAGCTGGAGATCCACTGACAGATTGAGGATGGCATGGAGAGCTGAGTCAGTTTGGCTGTGAGAAGATCAGGGATGATGGTATTGAAGGCCGAACTGAAGTCCACAAATAAGATCCGTGCATAAGTCCCAGGTCTGTCAAGATGTTGCAGGATATAGTGCAGTCCCATGTTGACTGCATTATCCACAGACCTGTTTGCTCTGTAAGCAAACTGAAAGGGATCCAGAAGGGGTCCAGTGATGTCCTTCAGATAGGCCAACACCAGTCTTTCAAACGACTTCATGACCACAGACGTGAGAGCGACAGGTCTGTAGTCATTAAGTCCAGTGATTTTAGGTTTTTTGGGAACCGGAATGATAGTGGAGCGTTTGAAGCAGCAGGGAACTTCACACTGCTCCAATGATCTGTTGAAGATCTGCGTGAAGACTGGGGCCAGTTGGTCAGCGCAGGCTTTTAGACAAGCAGATGAGATGCCGTCTGGGCCTGAAGCTTTCCTAGTCTTCTGTTTTTTGAAGACTCGGCTCACGTCCTCCACACAGACCTTAAGCTCAGGTTGGATGGCAGAAGGGGGGAGGAGAGGGGTTGCAGGAGGTGATGGTGGATGTGTGAAGTGCACATCAGAGCGGGTGTGAGGTGTGAGTCTGGGCTTCTCAAACCTGCAATAGAATGCATTGAGAGTGTCAGCCAGTTGTTGATTCTCCACAGATCGGGGGGATGGTGATTTGTAGTTGGTGATGTTCCTCAGGCCTCTCCAGACTGATGCCGGGTCGTTGGCTGAAAACTGGTTTTTCAGCTTTTCAGAGTAGCTTCTTTTAGCAACTCTGATCTCCTTTGTCAGTCTGTTTCTGGCCTGGTTATACAAGATTTTATCCCCACTTCTGTAAGCATCCTCTTTGGCATGACGAAGCTGTTTGAGTTTCCCAGTAAACCATGGTTTATCATTAGTGAATGATAAGAATGTCCTGGTAGGAATGCATGTATCCTCACAGAAACTGATATATGATGTTACAGTATCTGTGAGCTCATCCAGATCGGTGGCTGCAGCTTCAAAAACAGTCCAATCAGTGCAATCGAAGCAGGCCTGTAGATCCTGCTCTGCTTCGTTGGTCCATCTTTTTACAGTCCTTATTACAGGTTTAGCTGATTTCAGTTTCTGCCTGTAGGTCGGTATAAGATGAACCAAACAATGATCAGAGAGCCCCAAAGCTGCCCGTGGGACGATACGCATTCTTTATCGTGGTGTAACAGTGGTCCAATATATTACTGTCTCTGGTAGGACATGTAACATGCTGTCTGTATTTTGGCAGTTCACGGGAGAGATTTGCTTTGTTAAAATCCCCAAGAATGATTAAAAGAGAGTCTGGGTACCTTTGTCCCATTTCAGCTATATGTTCAGCCAGCTGTTGTATCGCCGCGCTCACACACGCGTCTGGAGGAATGTAAACATTCGCGAGAATGAATGAGGAAAACTCCCGCGGCGAGTAGAAAGGTTTACAGTTTATGAAATGTGCCTCTAAATTAGGAGAGCACATCTTCTTCAGTGTTGTTACATCTGAACACCAACTTTCGTTAATGTAGAAACACAATCCACCACCTCTCGTTTTCCCCGTTAGTTCCGCGATGCGATCCGCTCGGAACAGCTGAAAGCCCGGCAGATGTAGTGCGTTGTCCGGTATGGCTTCACTCAGCCAGGTTTCAGTGAAGCACAGAGCAGCGGAGTTTAAAAAATCCTTGTTAGTGCGGGTGAGGAGAAGAAGTTCGTCCATTTTGTTAGGAAGAGATCGGAGATTCGCAAGATGAATACTGGGGAGTGCAGTACGGAGGCCGCGCTCGCGGAGTTTAACCAGCGCGCCAGCGCGCTTCCCGCGTTTGCGTCTGACCGCGCGTTTGAACAACACCGCTGCCCCTCCGACGAGAATGTCCAGTAAAACGTCTGAGTAATCAAAATCTGTAAAAAAGTTGTCTGGTGTGTGTTTCCTAATGTCCAGTAGTTCGTCTTTGGTGAAACTGATAGGAAAAGAATGACTAAACGCAGAACAAACCAACAAAAACAACACAATAACTGGAGAGCTCCACACCGAGGCAGCCATCCGCGGCGCCATCTTGGACACACACGAATTTAAATAGCATAATAATGCTATTTAATGAATATATAATCAATGTAATATGAATAAAACATGAATTTAATTAGCCTACAAAATCGGAACACTAATTAATTCTGGAAGGAGATAGTTTATAGACATAGCCTACCAACAAACCTGCCACATTTTTTAGAAATAGCAAAAAATACATTCGTCTTATTTTTTTCAAATAGGCCTATTTAAAACACAAATTCATAGGGCATTCTATGGGTTATAATATTTTGTGTTATTCAGCACTTAGATGGAAATGTGCCGAGTTAAGCCAATACGACCTGGATTATTTTCCTTGTTTAATAACTCCTCATATATGAGCATAAGAATTGGATTAAATGATCCGTGCTGAATTCGTCTGGTCTGACTCAGTTCATCACTGATTGGGAGAGAACAGTTCAAACTTACTGGCTGTGGAAATCAGCGGGCGTGTCTCATTATACTATAAGCAGAACGCCGTAAAATAGCGCGCGCTCTGTGCAACCAAAACGGCGTTTTTTACGGCGTCATATGGCGAGATGAACGGCGTAAAAAGCGGCGCTTTCCATGCACACTAAAACGCCGTCAAATACGGCGTCATTGACGTATTTCGCGCGTCTTTTACGGCGTTTGTAATTACAACGCGTATTTTACGGCGTCCAATACGGTTTAAAACGCCGTATTTTACGCCGTTTGGCTTTAAACGCGATTAATCTATGGCGTATTTCTGAGCCTCTTGGCTTGCCATACACTGTGCGCCGTAAAAAGCGGCGTTACATGGGCATTTAGAGCGTCGTTTTTTTCGCCGCCTCCAAAACGTCGAAAAATACGCCGTTGTTTACACAATTCATCGGCGCTTTTTACGGCGTTTCGCTTTTCGGCACCGTAAAAAGCGGCGTCCTGGCCGTTTAAACGGCGCTTTTTACGGCGTTTTTTTAACAAAACGACGTAGGAAAGTGGCGAAATATGACCCATTAGGCGTTCCATAGTAAAAAGCGGCGTCCTGGCCGTTTAAACGGCGCTTTTTACGGCGTTTTTTTTAACAAAACGACGTAGGAAAGTGGCGAAATATGACCCATTAGGCGTTCCATAGTTAACACGCAATTTACGCGTTAACACGTCATTACGCGTTAACGCGTATTTACGTGTTAACGCGTAAATTGCGTGTTAACGCGTAAATGACGTGTTAACGCGTACCTAAATTTGGGACATTAGCACCACCTACTGGTTTGGTGCTGCTCTTGCTCAAACACAGAGAACCTAAATTAAGCTTGTAAATAGCAGTTTTTAAGGTGAAAATACATGTTCAACAATGACTTTTCAGAATAATTACAGCATATTTTAAATGGGCATATTTAGACAGTTAACTATAACTGTTCAAGCCCTAAAAGTCATGACCATTTTCACAATCACAATAGAAATTGTGTAATATATTTACACATTTCTCCAAACAGTATTTACATGTAGGCTACACTTATACTGTAGCATATTTCTAAAGTATCTTTTTATAATTGAACCACTATGCATTATTTGTTAGAGAACCCCTTCTGTTAACACCATTAAGCCTTGAATCTGAGAATTTAGAAGAATCTGAGATTTGAGATGCATTGTTTTGCAGTATTTTTCGAAGATAACAAGCTCAATAAAATATAACAAATAATATATATATATATATATATATATATATATATATATATATATAGGCTATAAAGGTGGTTATAAATTAGAATGTCTTGGAAAAGTTAATTTTTTCAGGAATTCAACTTAACAGGTGAAACTGTCCATAAGCAAAAGTGGCCCAAACCAAGTATTGAGGACATATGCATTATACTTTTCAGAGAACCAACATTTCTGTATTTAAAATCCTTTTTTTGTTGATTTCATGTAATATTAAAATTTTCTGAGATTTTGAATTTGGGGGTTTCAAAAGCTGTAAGCCATAATCATCAAAATTATAATAAATAAAGGCTTGAAATATCTCACTTTGCATGTAAAAAGTGTATATTAGTTTCACCTGTAAAGTTGAATTCCTGAAATAAATGAACTTTTCCACGACATTCTAATTTATTGAGAAGCACCTGTATGTATATGTGTATATATATATATATATATATATATATATATATATGCTATATTACAAAGTTATATTACAACACACACTACACACAAACACAAACACACACACACATGCGTAATAATAATAATCTAAAGTGATTGGCTTGAATTTTTAATAAATGAAATGAAACAGAACTTCTGCTTTTCTTTTTTTACAATGGATATTACATTGTGAAATCATGAATATAGGACCAAAAGTAATAATATATATTTTATTAATACTACACAGAACAAGAGATTAATCTATATTCTCGCCAAAATGTTGGATAGATTTGGAGTGCTAATACACTCGTGATCTATCTATTCAGTTTCCTGGAAGTTACCCTTCCATCAGTGTCGTTGCTCATGATGGCTCATGAGGTATGTTCAGCGTAGTCCTTGAGTCACTCTATCATGAATAATTCAAATAAAATAAAGGTGTTGTGTCACGGTGACACCGCCTGTCGTTACTGTTTGTAATCATTCTCATGACTATTAATTTGGTGACGCACACCTTCGTTTTATTGTATTTATTCATGAGATTGCGAAAAAGCGCTTACCTCGTGGATACGATGAGCCTACGTCACCTGGCATCTTCCGTTCGGTGCGCGCCCGTGATGAGAATCGTATAGAGAGACGGGAATCCATACATCGTTTTTCCAAATTATATATTACACTTCTTTACAGGTAACTGTGAACAAACTAGCTTTCGGTTATAATAAACACTGTTAAACATATTACGGTGGGTTGAAAATAGTTTTTTTTTTTAACTTTATTTAAGTTTGTCATGAGATTGTTGCTTCGCAATTAGCGCGACAGCCTGCCATTATATTCAATACATCAAAAATACCGTTGCATGGAATCCATAAGAGTTGATGTTTCAGAGTTATGCATTTTCTTCGACTCACATATTTGGTCATTTAACCCCCTGTGATATGTCTATTAACAGCGAGTTATAGTACTAGAATAGGCTAGCCTATGTCTTAACACATTTAATCATTTTTTCCCCCAGAGTTTCCCCACATTTGTATGGTATTTACAAGATAATTAAATAATCGATATCAATTATATATAAAAAAATAAATACTTTAAGGCTTTTACTTTTATGGCACAACTAATCAAATAAAATGATGACACAATTACAAAAAATCTAGAAATTGGATGCAGTTATTATAAACTTTATTATAAACTGAATAACACAACAAATAAGTAAAGATAGATAGATAGATAGATAGATAGATAGATAGATAGATAGATAGATAGATAGATAGATAGATAGATAGATACATGGTTTTACTACAGTTCTATTGTATCAATACAGTAAAACCATAGTAACCATCACTGTAGTAGGCTAACCATGGTTTTACTAAATTATCTAGAATTACATTCAAGCCATTTTGTTACAACAAACATCTACAAAATAACAACAGAAAGAAAAGTTACCATTCTATGATACAGAGTTGATGACAGACAGACATAACTAGGCTACATAGATATCTATCATAGATAGATAGATGAAACAATCACATCAGCATTATTTCCTAAATATATTCCTAACTATATTACACTTATTTTATTCCTAAGTAACTATATTACACTATAATACACTTCTTTTCAGGAGGATTACAATGGCGCTGGGACAGTTTCTGTCAGATTGAAATAGAGCATTTCGGGAGTGCACCCGATTGGCACAAACAGACGACCAGGACTCTATTGAAACAATAATTACAAGGTAAGTTAACCTAAAAGGCAACTGATTGTTAAGAAATATCTGTTCCAGCTCCTCTATTTTTGTATTTGACTTAAATTAAGGTAAGGATATCCATTGATTGCCCTGTTTCTTGTTAAATTCTGTCTAGAATGGAAACGATGGCACGGAGTCTTCAAATGCAATTTTATTGCTGTTTTATTTTATTTTATTCCTGGGGACAGAAGAAAAGACATTCCCTTTCGGTGGAATGACTCATAGGCTATAGGCCATCTGCGCATCTATACTTTACAGCTATTATATGGAGATAAATTTGCTGCCAACACTGATTAAGAATACACTATTAATAAACAATTAAAATGCTATGTAATTTTTTCAGACACATTTATTATCATTAGCCCACTTTTGCCGGTGCTTTGCGGCAATATGCATGCGCTTTGCACTCAGGATTGAATATAAACATGCGATTAGTCCGTGCTTAAATGAATGACCCTAGGAAAAATATTTAGTCTATGACAACTCTAATCAATAGCCCATTAAATAGCTGACATGATTTAATTAGTAGCCTAATTAGTTCCCAGCTCTTACATTAAACTGAGTTAGCATAATTAGTTAATTAACTAATAAAAGCACAAAATAAATTTTCATATATGCTAACATATAGCATTGCTTATTCCACCACACAAATGACTGTTTATAAGGTGACAATCCGTTATACGATTGTAGGCTGTATCTTGAAGATTTGTGTATTTTATTGTATCTTCGATCTGTTATAAACACGAAGATTGACATTTCGTTAATAAAATAAATAATAACACAATGTTGTAAAAAAATAAACAACTCTAAGTTCTGGCTATTGTCACAACGCGCTGAGTGGAAGACAGACTAGAACAGGATGATGAAGAAAGTTTCTTTAATACTCAAAATAATTGCCAGAACAGAGAGATACTCACACACATGTAGCCAGGGCCGTTTCTAGGCATAGGCAAACTAGGCAGTTGCTTAGGGCGCAAACAGCCGGGGGGCGCCAGTAGAGCCCTATAGTCACACCAAGAGATTTTTTTCTCGCCCAAGCAAGTGGAAGAATTTTTTTTTTACATTTCCAATAACAGACAGTATATTTGCACAAAATTCTTGTGTTTATGACAAAAAGACACCTGCCACTAAATATCTACAGTGGGTAGGTCGTTGGGCGCGAGGTGATTGAAAGTAGCTTTTTTTTACACATAATAATGTAGGCCTATAATGTGCAAAGTGTGTGTTGATATATATACAATATATATCAGTCAGATTCACAAGGCTTAATGTGTTATCAGAAGGGGCTCTCTAACAAATAATGCATAGTAGTTAAATTATAAAAAGATGCTTTAGAAATATGCTACAGTAGGAGTGTAGGCTACATGAAAATACTATTTGAAGGAAATGTGTAATATTATCCTAACACAACTTCTATTGTGATTGTGAAAATGGTCATGACTTTCAGAGGCCAATTTAAAATATGCTGTAATTATATGTAGGCCTAGTTGTAACCTATATTCTGAAAAGTCATTGTTGAACATGTATTTTCACCTTAAAAACTGCTATTTACAAGCTTAAATTAGGTTCTCTGTGTTTGAGCAAGAGCAGCACCAAACCAGTAGGTGGTGCTAATGTCCCAAATTTAGGTACGCGTTAACACGTCATTTACGCGTTAACACGCAATTTACGCGTTAACACGTAAATATGACGTGTTAACGCGTAAATTGCGTGTTAACGCGTAAATGACGTGTTAACGCGACAGTTTCACACGTTTTGGCCCTTTTGGCCTTCCATACTAGGACACATTTCTAACCGGCATGCATCTCGCGCTGATCACCGCTGATCGATTCTGCGCAGATTTTGCTCATCTCAAACAAGCCTATTGGAATACTTGATTCAAGCGTCACTTCATCGCGTCATCAGCAGCGCTCAAAGGATCTGCCCTTATGTTGTTGAAGTTTGTTTATTTAAGAAATTCATAATAAATAATAATAAAGCAAGATACCCTGTTGAAATATGTGAGATGTGTGGTTTATATAAACTGCAAAGGTAAAGTATAAATTAAAATGATTGTGACCGATGTGAAGGGGGAGGAGAATCTAGACGTGCGTCACGTTTAAGTCGATAAAACTCTTCCGCATAGGATACACCTGTGTATCCTCGCTCATGACTCCTCAGGAAGCCTATGGCAAGCCGTTTTAACATTTAATCATTTAAACCGACTAGTCTCTATTTTCATGCTACTAGTACTTATTTTTTAGATACTAGTATCTATTCCATTAAGTACTAGTACTTATTCATTAGCTACTAGTGCTTATTCTTTAGGTACTAGTGCCTATTCTTTAGATACTAGTGCTTATTCTTTAGGTACTAGTACTTATTCAATAGATACTAGTTCTTATGCATTAGCTACTAGTACTTATTCATTAGATACTAGTATTAAATAGATACTAGTACTTATTCATTAGATACTAGTTCTTATTTATTAGATACTAGTACTTATTCATTAGTTACTAGTACTTATTATTAGATACTAGTACTTATTCATTAGATACTAGTACCTATTAAATAGATACTAGTACTTATTCATTAGAAACTAGTACTTATTCCAATAGTGACTAGTAACTATTCTTTTGTTACTAGTAACAAATAAAAAAATTTGCCATTGACTTCTATGGGCATCTGTCATTCAGATATCAACTATTCAGTTCTGACTAGTAGGCTATGTATTCCAATTGTGACTAGTACATATATATTAGATACTAGTAGTTATTTATTAGGTACTAGTACTTATTTTTTAGATACTAGTAACTATTACTAGATACTAGTATGTATTCAATAAACACTAGTACTAAGTCATTAGATACTAGTACCTATTAAATAGATACTAGTACCGATTAAATAGGTACTAGTATCTATTGAATAAGTACTAGTAGCTAATTTATAAGTACTAGTATCTAATTAATAGGTACTAGTATCGAATGAATAAGTACTAGTATCTAATGAATAAGTACTAGTATCTACTGAATAAGTACTAGTATCTAATGAATAAGTACTAGTATCTATTTAATAGGTACTAGTATCTATTTAATAGGTACTAGTATCTAATGACTTAGTACTAGTGTTTATTGAATACATACTAGTATCTAGTAATAGTTACTAGTATCTAAAAAATAAGTACTAGTACCTAATAAATAACTACTAGTATCTAATATATATGTACTAGTCACAATTGGAATACATACTAGTCAGAACTGAATAGTTGATATCTGAATGACAGATGCCCATAGAAGTCAATGGCAATTTTTTTTATTTGTTACTAGTAACAAAAGAATAGTTACTAGTCACTATTGGAATAAGTACTAGTATCTAATGAATAAGTACTAGTATCTATTTAATAGGTACTAGTATCTAATGAATAAGTACTAGTATCTAATAAATAACTAGTATCTAATGAATAAGTACTAGTATCTAATGAATAAGTACTAGTATCTATTTAATAGGTACTAGTATCTAATGAATAAGTACTAGTATCTAATGAATAAGTACTAGTATCTATTGAATAAGTACTAGTACCTAAAGAATAAGCACTAGTATCTAAAGAATAGGCACTAGTACCTAAAGAATAAGCACTAGTAGCTAATGAATAAGTACTAGTACTTAATGGAATAGATACTAGTATCTAAAAAATAAGTACTAGTAGCATGAAAATAGAGACTAGTCGGTTTAAATGATTAAATGTTAAAACGGCTTGCCATAGTATGCCTCCTAACTCCTCGATCCTCGACTCCTCGCGGTGCAATTAGAGAATTGAGATGTCCTTCAAGATGGCTGAGCTCGATCGGTTTCCGGGTCATAGGATGGAGGACGGAGGAGAGAGGAGACGAGGAGGGATATTGAGAAGCACCCAAAGACTCCATAGACCAGTGGTTCTCAACTCCAGTCCTCGGGACCCGCTGCTCTGCACATTTTGTATGTCTCCCTTATTTAACACACCTGAACCAGATCATCAGCTCGTCAGGAGAGACTCCATGAACTGATCTGAGTGTGTCAGATAAGAGAGACATACAAAATGTGCAGAGCAGCGGGTCCTGAGGACTGGAGTTGCCATAGATCCATTTGTCCGGCGTCCCTCTCACATGAAACCGCATGAAACCAGAGAATGTCTAATAGGAAGAGAATTGGCACTCTCTGGTTACTTCCGGTTTCTGGACTGGCTGCAGTAACACGTCTCTGTCCATGCGGGGGCGCTCGCAGGCGAGTACAGAATGAATGGAGGTCTATGGCGCTATACCCATCAAATTCCACTTTTCTCAGGATATAATTTTTTGTCTAGTAATTTGAATGTTGTATCCGAAAGGAGATGCAAAGAAATTACACATTGCTGGGTGTTAGATTTTTTAGAGTCACTTATTTGCTTTAAAAAGTATTTTAAAATGTCAATGACGTCACGTCATACACAGTGATAGTGCTTTACGGCAATCCTTCAGTCACTTTGGTGCTTTCGTGCTCTGCACTTTCTTTTCTCTCGAGGCATCGATAACACAGCTGACACAGGTAAATACATGTATGGCAAGCCGTTTTAGCTTAAATTGTACCCAGCGTTACTCGTCGTAATTGCATTTTTACTAGTAAGAATTCAATTAGAGAGCTCTACAATTCAATTCTTACTAGTAGCAATTACAATTAGAGAGCTCTCCAATTCAATTATTACTAGTAAGAATTACAATTATAGAGCTCTCTAATTCAATTCTTTCTAGTAACAATTACAATTAGAGAGCTCTACAAATGAATTTTTACTAGTCGTATGTCTCCATTGACTTCCATTCATTTTTAATTACAGAGCTCTACAACTGAATTGTTACTAGTAAGAATTACAATTAGAGAGCTCTACAATTGAATTGTTACTAGTAAAAATATGAATTAAAGATATGTATAATTGCAGAGCTCTGTAATTGAATTAAAGAGCTCTGCAATTACATTCTTACTAGTAACAACTGAATTAGAGAGCTCTCTAATTGGAATTGTTACTAGTAATAATTGGATTAGAGAGCTCTCTATTTAAATTGTTACTAGTAAGAATTTAATTAAAGGGTAACTAAACCATAAACCAACTTTTTTTATTTAATGATCTGTAAGAATGAGGCTTTATTAGTGCTGTTCATTGATTCGAGTAACTTTTTTGACATTTGGGTATAAAGTGTTTTAATTTTACAATATATGGTGTAAAAACGTCTGAGTGCTGCCCTCTTAAGGTTGAACGGTGGCTACTGCAGTTGAATTTTCCTATTGGATGTTGCGGTGGCAAGTGACGTAAAAGGTGGCAGGTGACGTAAGCAGGTTCCAGCTCTACCACGCATACGCTGATTTCACGCAGCCGTTATTTTGAAATCGAAAGCGAGGCTCCGGTGGGAAGAAAACCGGAAGTGTCGCCTTTAATCACAGGAGAGTCGTGAATGCGATGGCGTATTGTTGTGTTTAATGATGTTGTGTCAATTCTAAAAATGTACAAACATTTCTTTCATACTTTAGACTATATACAGTGAAATTCATTTATAAATAAAATATTTTTTTTATATATAATTCAGAATGTAAAAAACGAAGCAGGTATGAACTATATACATATCCTATATTGGATAAATAAACATCCAATAGTGTAAATCGCGGCAGCAGCTTCAGGTTGGTAATCCAAGGCATTGTTGTTTATCTTTACTTCCGGGGTTCTTCCCACCGGAGCCTCACTTTCGATTTCAAAATGGCGGCTGCGTGAAATCAGCGTATAGACATGTATAGAAAGGCTAGATGGCTCAAGGGGGAGTCAGCTGTGTCGTCACTTGGCGGCCATCTTAGGTCAGGAGACTGCGCTGCTGCTCCCTGCTGCTGTGGACGGAAGGTGAGTGACATAGCCAACTAAAATGCTCGTAACTTGCTGAATTCTTGACGGATTTACAAACGGTTTGGTTTATTACAAACCTTATTAACGTGGCTATGATTTGTGCTGATGCCGTTTGTGGCTATAATTTTTCACAAGTATGCAGTTAAATAGCCGCATCCCTGACGTTTATGACCCACCAAGCCGTTTGAAAATCGGTTGAAAATTGAGCAAAATATAGTTATTTCAGCACTACATGCACAATAGACTTTAATGTTATAACTGGACGAGCGGTCCTGTCCTAAGATGGCCGCCGTGTGACGTCGTCGGGTCCCATTGGCTCTCAGCGCCGGTAAGCTATCTAGCCTTTCTATACATGTCTATGCTACCACGCCCCTGGTACGAGCTCACCACGCCCTTGGTATGAGCTAGCGTAGATTTATCTGTGTACAGTGGTCAGGAGGGTACGTAGGTGTAGTGTTGCTGGTTGCAAGGAACAGCACTGCTGGACTGCATAACTTTCCAGCAGACTTGGAAAATAGGCGCCAGTGTTTGCATGCACTTGGCCTGGAAGACCGTGAGTGTGAAACCTGCATTTTCGCGGGATTGCTTCTCCAACGCAATAGAGGTGGAAATGGGCTTCTCCACACAGCTCGCGCTGAAAAGCGACAGTGACAAACGCTCCTGCATGGACTCCACCACCGCAGCGGCGTCTTGATGTGAGTGATCATATATTTTAATCACAATTTATGGTTAGGCTAAAGTTAATCCTCTGGGTCGACAAACGCGTCGGCGCATTTTGCTGGATTTTTTCACATAGCGGCAAAATATGAATATGCCTATATAGAGAGCGCGCGCTATTGACATCAACTTGATAAAACCAGAGAATGACGGGCTCTGATAAAACTCATCAGATGCATGTACTTTACGTCGTCTTGCGACCCTGTGAGCAAACTCCATTTTAGAGTCTGACAGCAGGTCTCAGGTGCACGCCCCCCCGCTCACGGTTCGTCCCCTCTATCTCCGCTGGGGTCTGCCCACTTTTCTAGCATTTTTCAAATATTGACAGTGGGTGGAGTCAGGCTCTGACCAGGGGTTTAGTTACCCTTTGAATTAAAGAGCTCTGCAATTGCATTCTTACTAGTAACAATTCAATTGTAGAGCTCTCTAATTGTAATTCTTACTAGTAACAATTCCATTGTACAGCTCCGTAATTAAAAATGAATGGAAGTCAATGGAGACATACGACTAGTAAAAATTCATTTGTAGAGCTCTCTAATTGGAATTGTTACTAGTAATAATTGAATTAGAGAGCTCTGTAATTGTAATTCTTACTAGTAGTAATTGAATTGGAGAGCTCTCTAATTGTAATTGCTACTAGTAAGAATTGAATTGTAGAGCTCTCTAATTGAATTCTTACTAGTAAAAATGCAATTACGACGAGTAACGCTGGGTACAATTTAAGCTAAAACGGCTTGCCATATACATGTGCTAGAAGAGTTTTTGTTTTGTTTGTTTCTGGTCCCGCTTCGGGTGCCACGATGCCATCAAGCGGCATCGTTCATTAGCAGAATGCTAGCGTGTTATGGGCAACAACAACTCAACCTGTAAGAAATCGAAAGGACATAAGTACTCGTTCATTCAATTTTCGACCTATAACCCATGTTGAACTTGCAAAACCTACAATAAAATCTGAGATTTCTCAACGGCAATCGGGTGAAAGAGACAAATTTAGCCGTCTAGCCCCATAGACTCCCATTCAGTCTGCACTCGCCCGCGATCACCTCCAGTGGAATTGTAATGGAACTGCAACCAAGATCGATACAATGGGGCTAATAGGAAGTGCCAAGGCTCTCCGTAGACGGGCTCTGAGATAACTCAATCCAGCGATACTAATCATAAACAACAGGTGTGTTCGAAGAACCCACTTATCCGGATCATGATTAGCACGATGATATCATCTTGGATGTCTCATTTGATCTCGGATGTTTTAAGCAACGTACGAAGAACGGGCCCCTGGTGTTCTTGATGGGTTTTTGAGATTTAGCCAACTTTATGTCGGCAGTTTATGTTAACAGCTATCAAGTATTTCACCCGAATGGCCATCAGTATTGACCATTTTCTGGGATGATGGATGGATGTGATCAATGAAAAAAATGGAAAGAAAGAAAGGGCAGAGATGTGGTTAGGAATGAAAAGTCAGTAGGCCTATGTAGTTTCTTCATTCACTGTGACCTATACCTGCACTGGATGGCCAATTTCACATGTATTCTGTGTATTTTCAAAATATAAAATACTGTATTTGTATTTAAATAAAAATGTTCACACAGTATTTTGTATTTGTATTTTAAATGCATTTCCATGTATTTATTAACCTGTTGCAAGAGAACTTTGTCTTTGGCCAGGCTATCCCTTTATGGATTTGAAGATTTCCATGAAACACGAATTATGGATGTCCAGAGACAAAAATCTCCTGCTGTACATTTTTTAGCAGCAACTCTTTGGAACTCAAAAATAGAAGAAATAAACAATTCAAATTATGCAAGGGACAATAAAGCTCAAGCCATATAGATTTTAACTATACCACATTATTTCTCACCTTACTTGCTTACACACAAGGTACTATACATATTGTTTGTGTGTAATAACAGTCAAGTAATATTTACACTTTTTTATATAAATAATTTGGCTATTAAAATCAGAAATTTTGTGGGTATAGATTTCTTGACATTTGATAAAAAGGGCTGTCCATCGTTCTTTCTTTCTTCTTACTGAAGAAACTGCTCCTTCTATATAGAGGCAATGTAGAGATGATCTTGTCAGGCAAGCATGTTTTGGTCTATAATGTTTGAGTAAATGTCCTCTTTTGTCAGTAATGTCATTGCAAAACTTACATGCATATGCATTTCCACTTCATTTCACCTGCAGGAATGACAGATCTAAGTTAAAAGGGTATCAGCACAGTTAACTCAGAAAACATTTCATCAAGTTAGAAAACTGTACTGACTCTAATTAACAACTAATTTACATTTTAAAAAAGTTTTGAAAACATGAAATAGGAAATGCTTTATGTAGCCTAAAGTATGCCCATAATGAACCTTTTATTTGCGCTTATTTATCTGCTAAATTTTCAGTCAGTAAGTGAAAATATACATCCAGTTGGTCTTTATCACCACCTTCGCCTTCGCCAACTAGTCTCTCCCCTGAAGGATCCCTTTCCCACTCTACAGATAAAACGTTGTCGGGATAATTTCGGTTTCGCGTATCTACCCCGAAGTGATAAAATTCTGTATCAAAATGTTAAGGCCAGACAAGTAGTTTAAGGCTTGGTTTGTAGGGAATTACAAACCTGCGCACATATATTCAAACGCGCATAACTATAGAATTAATTCTTGAGCGCCATCAGCGTTTCTCACAGGTTCGCGTTTAAAGTCTGTGTAGAGAGAACGATGTCGTCTCAGCGGCCTCTAATTTAATAACTAATGATCCTTGCGACGGAAGTGAATCAATCAAAACTAACTTTAGCTGAAAAATATCTTTATTCAAGAACCGCTATAAAGCCCAAAAAATCTCTGTTACCTTAAATTATCCGTTTGTTACTGTAAAGCCGCTTTGAAACAATCTACATTGTTAAAAGCGCTATATAAATGCAGATGACTTGACTTGACATGACTCCAGCAGTCTGGTCTGTGCTACGTCAGTACAAGTCCGTGCTACTCAGCTTAGAGGACATGGTCCAAACAGATGCCTCAAACACTGGTGTGACAGCAAGAGGGCTGCTGGAGAGATTTGGAAAAGGTACCACAGTTTTAGGACTCATGATGGTCACTGCTGGTACTGGGGAGCTGAGCTTCATTGAGGAAAACATGGATTCCAACATATACTGCGACATTCTGAAGTAGAACATGATGTCCTCCCTTCAGAAACTGTGCCGAACGGCATAACGACCCCAAAAACACCGCCAAGATGACAACTGCCTTTCTGAGGAAGCTGAAGGTGATGGAGTCGCCAAGTATGTCTCCAGACCTGAACCCTATTGAGCACCTGTGGTGATCCTCAAGCGTTAGGTGGAGAAGCGCCACGTGTCTAACGTCCAGCAGCTCCATGATGTCATTATGGAGGAGTAGAAGAGGATCAGCAGGAGGATCAGGATTGAGGCAGTGCTAGATAACAATGGTGCTCACACAAAATATTGACACTTTGGGCACAGTTTTGACATGTTTTGTTGCCAGATATTTTGACAATAATGGCTGTATGTTGAGTTATTTTCAGAGGACAGTAACTAAATCTATAGTGCTATACAAGCAGCACACTGACTACTTTAAAGGAACCGTATGTAAGATTGTGGCCAAAACTGGTACTGCAATCACTTTCAAATTACTGTAGAGCGGTGTATCCCCGCCCCCTCCCCCCTGACTCGAGGTTGCCAGTTAGGCGAGATGGTCCTCACTGCAGAACATGAAATCCACGGGGAGGAGTCGGATCCAGATCCAACTCCTCCCACCTTACATATACCTAAACCTACCCATCTCCACCCCCTGATCCCTAAACCCACCCCTAAACCTACCAATCTCCACCCCTTATATCTGGATCCAACTCCGCCCCCCGGATCTCGTGTACTGCATTGAGGTGCTACTGAGTTAGGCTGCAGGATCCAGCAAGAACGTAGGCTGCTACAAAGAGCTTCCAATGGCAAGTGACGAGTCCTACACAGTGATTTTTTTTTCGGACTTTGTCACGACGTATTTCAGATTTATAACGAGGTCTTTTAGGTTTCGTAACGTTAGACATTTTTTATCCGACACGTTTGTAGCTGCAGCTGTGGTAACTAGAGCAGAGCTGGCAACCCAGATGCAGAAACACTACTGACTTCGTGATTGGTAGATAGGTGTAGGGTGGAGCTTCAGGCCAAAACACAACATGACAACATCAACATCAGTTGAGGGCTGCAACTTCACTTTTAAATGACAATATCCTGGCCGGACTACTGTTGTCAGTGATATAAGTATTTGAAATGAACATGATTTCTTAATGTCTAGTGACATATCAGGGCCATTTTATATATATATATATATATATATATATATATATATATATGTATGTATGTATGTATGTATGTATGTATATATATATGTGTGTGTGTGTGTGTGTGTGTGTGTGTGTGTGTGTGTGTGTGTGTGTCAATAGATTATAAACCCTGTCAGTTATTAAATGTAGGCCTAATATCTAATACCACATTAAAATCAGCGTAGTATAAGTAGTAGCTTAATACTAAATTAATTAATTGTGGAAAATAGGAAATATGTAGCTTTTGACTTTATTTTGTTAGTAGACAGATAAAGGTATTTAATGAAAAAAGCACCTCCATATTTATAGTCTTTGTGCAAGTATAGCAAAAGCAACAAATGCTACAACTATACACAATCTACACACTATCATTCATGTCTATAGCACAAACGACTTCGACTTTTAAATCCGTCATCCTAAATATAAGAAACAATAGCTTATTTGTGATGCTTGCCTTTAATATAGACTGCTAATCAAAAGTCCTTAAACAAGTACCAATGTGTACCGGCAGATGGCAGCAGTGGAATGTAATTCTGCATTTCTACATCCCAAATGGAGCATTTAATGAACCAGCTTAGATGTTCTTCCTGCTGGTTACATAAAGGTGCAAAAAATGAACTAAAAAACAATCTCTGTAGTGAAAAAAGCATGCACAATTCAAGATCACAACAAGCTTTCATAATGAAGTATCTCTTGTGTTAAGTAGCCTAAGCCCAAACTCCATCTGTTACATTCGGTCCTGGCTTTATTCATAAAGCCTACATTCTACAGCTTTATCTTTATGGTTTATGCGTTTATGTTACTTGGATCTGGCCTAAAAATACTTGAGTGTCATTAACTGAGTGCACGTAAACTGCCACTTGTGCGCTCATCTAATTCTCCATTGATTTATTTTCCCGTGTCGTGCGTCAATCTTGACGTCATTAGATTGATGCTTGACCCGGGTAACGGAGTTGAGCGAGCTGCTGTTCTGAATCGGTTCATTAAAACGGTTCGTTCAATCACCAGGTGGCGACAAGTGAGTGCCCTTTTGTGTTATGAGCGAGTCATCATTCGATTAGTTAAAGTCCACCCTGTAGTCAATAATTTGATCCCTTAAAACTCATTTTTGATCACCAAAATTACATATTTAAACTTAATATAAAAGTCTTAATGCCTTAAAATAGCTTGAATGTAACTCTACACCCTTGCTTCATTTATACTCGGTTCTATGAATATGCTAATTAGCCCCGTCTCCACTCACTCACACCAGCTCAGAGATGCACTCGTTGACCTGATTGGTTGCAATGTAGTTTGTGACGTCAGAAACACCAGCGATTTCAAATCGCCTTTTTGAGAATCTTTGGTTCACTGCAGTTTTAAGGAGAAAATACTAAGCAATGGTGTTGACTTATGCATTTACATGTGGTTTGTCTTAAAGCATATTTAAAAAACACCATATAGACATAAATAAACAATTATAAATTTGCAACTAATGCCAGCAACACTCTACATGATTTTAGCCCTGATTTTCCGCTCACCGACAGCGATCGCTCTCATCTGAGTGACGATCGTTGTTTGAAATATCAAAGACATGAACCGCTGATACAAGAGAGAAATTTATATCAAGTTTAATATCTAGACTAGACAACAAAGTATTTCATTCATTGCTTATCATCATCATCATCATCATCATCATCATAAAACAGATAATAGCATTATGATTTACAGTAGCCTGAAACTTTAATTGTGTATGGTCGTTATTTTGTCACAATTCTTGTTACACAATTCTGAACAAATCGTGTCATTGCTGGTTACATTACGTTTTTTTCTTGCTCACTATTTATTGTGTTATACTGTAGATAGTTTTTAAGGTGTATTATTTTTAATCAATTAACATATTTATTTTGTTCGTTTTATGTGTTGTATTCAATTTATTTATAAATATTTTATTTAGTTTAATCGAATTTTTATTATTTTTTTACTTTTTTTACACTGCTTTTTTTTTTTTTTTTTACTTTTCCACGGACACCCTAGCACCCCCTTGTGGCCCCCGACACTCAAAAAAAGTAAGCCTTTTTTTTATTTACCATTTCAATTAATAGTAAAATTCCATCAAATTGAAATTGAATAATCCTTACATATTATTCCTACTATAAATTAAGAATGTCAAATGAGTAAAAACAACAAAAGCTTAATAAAACATTTTGTACAAATCTTAAACTTAAATTTAAACATAGGCTATTTACTTTATTTTTTTTACCATTATGAATACGAATCACATTCCCCAATTCCCTTGTTCCATTAAGATATATACAAAATGTTTTATTAAGCTCTAATGTTTTTTTGTTTTTTTTTGTAGCCTACTCATTTAAAATTCTTAATATGAATAATATGTAATCGTATATGTATTCAGTTCAATTACATAGAATTTTGCTATTAATTGAAATGCGTAAATCTTGAAAAAGGCTCTCTTTTTTTGTAAAAGTGTAGGGATCCCGGCCGGTCCCCAGTTTGAAAACGCGCTTCAAAAGAGAAATAGCCTACTTCAGGGGAAGTCGAAAACTACGAGTAGCCTAGAAACGAGAGCAATTCGTTCATTTAAAAATACATTCCAAAAACGGATTCATTCACTAACGAAACATAGGCTACTGCTGTGCTATACATCTTCCTCTTATCTCAGCGGCTCCTGATGTTTCAAACAGCGATCGTCACTCATGATGACGTAGCTCCGTTTTGCCTCCGTTTTTAGTCTTTTAGGAATTCTGTGCTAATTAGTGGCTGTCATTACCATAATCTGAGCAACATTCCTGAAAGGAGATAAAACAACTGTCCTGACTTGCATTGACATGATATAGTCCTAACGGAATCACATAGGCTATACGTATGCGATTTGTCCGTACGCCTTAACTTAAAGTCTCAAGTCTTGATCGGTGTAAGGATGTGACACGTTGTCAATAATCAATAAAGTGATCTGTTCTCCTCCTCTCCTCGTCTCCTCCCCTCAGATGCGCATCATCCAGCGCTCGCGCTCCCTCACTTCAGCACTCGCGTTTCTCAAGTGCGCGTCTTCTGCATTTAACGCCAGCATCATTCGAGGTAGAGCGACACACACACAGGCAAGAGGGAGAGAGGAATACGAACACTTCGAGGAGATAGACGCCCGAGACAAGGTCGACTGAGTCTCACGATCCGTTCTGCGTGTCTCGCGCTCGGACGCTCCAGACGCGGGCGCGTGTGTTTTGCGCTGTCTCCTCTCCACGCGTCGGTTTCCAGGGGTCTTAAATCTGGAGGCGAGGACCCGGGGATGAGCCTGCTGTCGAGGGGCTTCGACATGGCGGGCTGGGGGTTCCGTTGGGTTCTGGTTCTGGTGCTGCTCGCGCTCTGGAGGCCCGGGACCGCTTGTCCGGAGCTCTGCACGTGCACGGGGGTGCGGATCTCGTGCGTGGATGCGGAGCGCAGTATTATGGCTTTTCCAATGTTGCAGTCCGAGGCGGAGATGGAGAATATCACAGACATGTAAGTCATACAGAAGATGCCAGGGGTCACTGAAGGTGATCATGCATGTTGTGTCAACTCTTTAAAACAGCCAGCCAATGAATTACAGCGTCATTAACTTGCATAATTGTATCTATGATTTATTCAATTTGATTTATTGTACTGTGCCAAAGTAATTTTATAAGTGCAAACCACATTATTTTTGTCATTATATTCTCTTCAGTGCTGCTTCTGGTATGTTTACACAATATGTTTGCAAAAATAATGATATGAGACAGATGCCAATGAAGACATTTTGATGGACTTTAGGTCACAAATCACACCAGAGCGTCAAGGCCATATTTTATCGAGCGTGATGTATTTTCTCAATTACCCTGGATGATTTTTTAAAGAGAATGTTCTTGTTGCTGTCTACAGATCCATTGCAAATCAAAGCAGTTTCACATCCATTAATGAAAAAGATCTCAACTTGTACCGCAACCTCAGAAACTTGTGAGTACTAAAATGTGGAACAACTTATATGTTCTTTATATGCGGTGAGATGGAAGTTTATGACATCGGTGTTTGTCTTATCCCTCAGAACTGTAACAAACACGAGGCTCACATATATTTCTCGGCAGGCCTTTCAGAGCAACCTGAAACTACAATATCTGTGAGTGTTTTGGTTTTGGACGAGCTGGAGGTTCAATTCAGCATATTTTGATTGTTTACAAAGTTACAAACATCTGATATTGTGGGAATTTAGTATGTATCTTTATCAGTGCTGATCATTGTCTCCTTTTTCAGGAATCTCAAAGAGAACAATCTGTCGTATCTATCCTGGAGGACTTTTCATCATTTGAACCTTTCATCCCTGTAAGTCTCGGAATGTTT
Source organism: Leuciscus leuciscus (assembly GCF_965113295.1). Classification (NCBI taxonomy): domain Eukaryota; kingdom Metazoa; phylum Chordata; class Actinopteri; order Cypriniformes; family Leuciscidae; genus Leuciscus; species Leuciscus leuciscus. Next base: position 35,659,616 of record NC_138737.1, on the reverse strand, counting down.
ATTGAAGATATATTACAGTTACCATTCAGTGTATGCTGTGCCTCCAGTGTGACCTTATGGTTTTTCTTTGTTTTGGTTTTGGTGATTCAAATATTTCATTTTCTATGACAGCAAATGATGCTTGCACACAATATACAATTAAATAATATATTCCAAAACTATTAAAAAGTCAAATGTATTTAAACAAATTTGAAAACAAAAATTGTCGATTTTCAAGGTTGTTGGTAAATTTGATAATTTTTGGAATCAGCCAGTGCCGACACTCTTGAAAATATTGTCTGATAAACTGGACTTGCCAGTTTTGCTTTTCGATGTGGTTTAATTGGATCAGTGAGGTCAGCAGAAAAGACATCAGTAAATAAAGTGAGATTAAATGCATAATGTATATTAATGTGATTTAACATTTAATTATTGCAGGTTGGCGTAATATTCTGAGTTTGCATGTCACTGTTTTTATTCATTTTGAATACTGAATCTGCTTTTCTGCAAGTAAATGCATGTTCACATTTACAATAGCCATCATGTTCACACACACAACGCCTCTGCGCTCACTCCCGATTCCTCTCACATGAGGACAGGAGAGCTGTCAGTCAATACAGGGGAAAACAAAGTAACTTGCGTTATTTATTTGAAAAAGTATCTCAGATATTTGTTGCAAATTGAAAAGTAATGCATTACTTTACTAGTTATTTCAAAAAGTAATCTGATTACATAACTTGTGTTACTTGTAATGTGTTACCCTCAACACTGTCCATTCCAACTGTGTGATACATCCTGATTATGATGTAGTCCAACCAGGTTACATGTAGAGTTATTTGGGTTCTTGTGTGAGCAGGGCACTGTTATAATACATTTGTATGCATTGGTATGTCGCAGGTTGCTGGCAGGCAATACTTTGCAGTGCTCGTGTGAAAACGTGTGGTTGAAGCAGTGGAGAGGAGAGGAGTCCGAGGAGCTGATGTGTGTGGAGGAGGGAGGGAAGAGGAGAGCTCTGGCTATGCTCACACTGCCCAACTGTGGTAAGAATTACTTGATAAAGAAAACATATGGACAATACAGTCTAGACTTCCTTTTACAGGGGTCATATCATGAGTAATCAAATTATATGTAAGATATACAGTAGGAGCTCTGTGAAAATGTACTGTAACTTTAAGAACTCAAATTTTTAGGCCATTTATTGAAACAATGTTGAAAAAACAAACATTCCATGATTCCCCAACGTTCTGATGTAAGATAGTCACAGTCCTGCCCAGACACAGTGAGATAAGATGAAGCTGGTTAAATTATTGTTAGACGGTAATTCCTAAACTAATGATAAGTGAGTGAAATAAGCAAAAGTTGGCTCTCTGCAAATAGTTCTGAAGGATCCTGATGTTTGAAACCAGTGGCTGAATCAGATTTTTAACAAGAACCTTGATCGTTTCAGTCTGATTTAAACAGTGTTTACTGTGAATTTCACCACAGATTGGTTTGCGAATCTGTCATAATGTACTAGACTTTGCAAAGATGGGACAGTTAAAAACAGGAACCAGCATTAACCCTAAGCTTGTGAGCGCAGTGCTGTATCCTATTTCACATGTGAGAGGGCGTTTACATTGAATTATAAAAAAGGACCGCAGCAAAAATACTGCTTAATTTGAAGAATCAGAAAGAAAAAAGAAGAAGAAAAAAACTACCAGGAAAACATTTGACTGTTGCTGTTTTGGTGAAAAAAGAACATGAGTACACCTGAGGGGGTAACAAATAATGATAATAAATGATATCTATGGATCATTTGATTGAAAAGAGGCACTCAAATATGTCTTTATCAGTGTTAGTTTTGTATTATTTACTATTTTAGTATTTAATAATAGTAATTTATTAATATTAAGTGATAGTAAATTTGTTATTTGCTTTTGATTACTTTTTCTCCACTCTAAAAAATACTGGGTTGTTTCAACCCACGTTTGGGTAAAATATGGACAAAACCAAACGCTGGATTTAAAATGTAATTAAAAAAAATGTAAACCAATGGTTGGGTTTGTCCATACAGTATTTGACCCAAATGTGGGTTGAAACAACCCAGCAATTTTTAGAGTGTCGATTTAGCTTTTATATATTTTTATTTCGTTTTAAAATTTTAGTAATTTTATTACTTCAACTTAATTTATTTCAGTTAGTTGCAAAGGCAACATTTCTAATTATCATTAAATTTATTTACATTTAAAGTTTTTCATATAATATTTATTATTTTATTATTTCAATTACCGAAAATGATTTATAACAGTTGTAATTTTACTTAACAACACCAACACTGGCCTTTATTAAAAGCTTTTAAGAACTGAATCCCCGAAAACTGATTGTCAACCAGATTCCAGTTGAAAGAATTGACTAAGACATTCCACTATGGCCTGGATAACTGAGAATCTGCATATTTGAAAGGAAACTTGCGGTTTCACTCATATAATATTCCAGACTGAAGTTTAGGTTTGTTTGTTTGTTTGGTAAGATGTGATTTGTCCAGGCTGTAGTTTTATGGCTGCGGCTTGAGACGCGGATCATTATTGATCCGAAGATCAGCCTCGAGCCAGGCCTATTTTAAGCAATACCACAGCAGAAGGCCCTCGAGGGAGGAAGAGAGGACAAGAGAGAGAGGGAGGAAAAGGGAAAAATAGAGACAGACGGGGGGATCCCCAGAATGCAAAAACACTGAGACATTTAGACTCTGCTGAGCGTCTGCTGGCCTGTGGCCAAATGCTGCCTTTCTTTTCCATTTTTTGTGCCATGACAGAAAATAAGCTGCTCCACTGACTCGTTTGAACTTGCCATCGTTTTTGGAACATCTCGAGTGCCAGATGTACATTAGAGATGTTTTGCCAAAACAATGAAGAGAAACTTGATGCCTTTTAATCCCAAAAATGATTCACTTGCCCTTATGTCGCTCCAAACCAGGGGTGTGTTTCCCGTACAACGCCATAACTCGCTGCTTCACTACCATAGTATGATGTAGCATTGAAGAAACCAACTAGCTAGTCACGACTGTTTCCCGAAACCATACTGTCGCAAAGTGGTCGTTCAGCCACGTTTGTTTAATGATGTTACGCAGGTGGCATATAAATAGGCTAATAACTCCTTTTAATGAATCTGTTTGAGATCAAATTAATGCTAGATGTTTTGCTATAAATTACGGATATGGCATCTGAGGACTATTTCTCATTTTTCTTAGTTATTTAGCTTTATTTCCAGATTCAATCATAGGCTCGTTTGCACATGCGCACTCTTCAAAAACTGTGCTTTAATTCTTGACAAACTAAAAGATTTAAATGACATTTGTATGTATTTTAAATATAAGAAAGATTGTGATGATTGTCAGCTTGCTTATTTTGCTCAAGACAAGGATTTAGTGAGTCCACATGTCATGCAAACAAGAAGCTGCTTCTAACCACAGGTCGAGAGTTGTCGTTCCAACCACACAACTTTGCAATGCTGTTTGCAAATGTTCGTTAGAACTAGCCTATGTTTTCTGGAAACAATGAGTCGTTGAACTATGCTGATAACGACGGAACTTGCGAACATAGTTGGCTAACGATGTTTTCGGGAAACACGGAGTCGTTGAACTATGCTGATAACGACGGAACTTGCGAACATAGTTGGCTAACGATGTTTTCGGGAAACACTGAGTCGTTGAACTATGCTGATAACGACGGAACTTGCGAACATAGTTGGCTAACGATGTTTTTGGGAAACACTGAGTCATTGAACTATGCTGATAACGACAGAACTTGCGAACATAGTTGGCTAACGATGTTTTCGGGAAACACGGAGTCGTTGAACTATGCTGATAACGACGGAACTTGCGAACATAGTTGGCTAACGATGTTTTCTGGAAACACTGAGTAGTTGAACTATGCTGATAACGACGGAACTTGCGAACATAGTTGGCTAACGATGTTTTCTGGAAACACTGAGTAGTTGAACTATGCTGATAACGACGGAACTTGCGAACATAGTTGGCTAACGATGTTTTCTGGAAACACTGAGTAGTTGAACTATGCTGATAACGACGGAACTTGCGAACATAGTTGGCTAACGATGTTTTCGGGAAACACTGAGTCGTTGAACTATGCTGATAACGACAGAACTTGCGAACATAGTTGGCTAACGATGTTTTCTGGAAACACTGAGTAGTTGAACTATGCTGATAACGACGGAACTTGCGAACATAGTTGGCTAACGATGTTTTCGGGAAACACTGAGTCGTTGAATGTGGCGAGCACGACGAGGTCGAGGGCCGTGGGAGGACGGCGCGAGGCCGGTGGCGCGATTGATAATGAGCGACACGTGCGCGACGCACCGGTCTCGCATCTCTCACGGAGGAGCGGAAGCATAAAGGAGGAGCGACGACAGTGAAGAGCGAGAGAGGACAGGCCTGAATTTTATTTGATGTGTTTCTGTTTTGTGTTGCCAGCAGTCGTCCGTGAGGGGCTGCTGGCTTTTACTTTCATTTTTGTATTTGTTTATTTATTTATTAAAATGTTGAATGTTCGCCGGTTCCCGCCTCCTTCTTCCCATAACATCTGTCTGAACCCCGTTACATTGGTGCCGAAACCCGGGAAGAAGGAGTGACACGCTGTCGGAGAGCCCTCGCTGCTGGGGGGGATCGCGGTGCTGAGGAGGTCGGGCAGCACGAGGGAGCGACGGCCGCCGATTGCTGCCCGAGGCGATGGTGCTGGAGCGATGGAAGATCTGGTGGGACGGAGAGCTCGACACCGTGCTGCTGGATCGAGGAGGGGTGGCTGCCGTCCAAGAGGGAGCGGAGGAGTCGCTCCCGTTCGCCGTGGGCCGGAGCCTGTTGCCGGCGGCCATGATGGGGGCGGAGCAGGGAACGGGAAACTCGCTGCCGGCTGCCCTCGACAGGAGGAGTCACCGCCGGCCGCCAGGAGGCGGAAGAGCGTCGAGCCGTTCCCCAACGAATGTCCAGTACCATCGCATGGCACCGCGAGTGACTCTCAGCCGGTTGAGGACCGAGCGGCTGTGTGTCCGGGAACCGGATCATTTTTTTTTTTTTTTTTTTTTTTTTCTCTCTCCCCTCTCTCGTCTCTGTCGCTCCTTGTGCTTCCGTTTCCTTTCTCTCGTACCTCGTCTATCCATACCCCCAGCCCAGGTACAGCAGCCGCCGTTATCGGTCCCCCCCGGGGAGGGGGGGGAGTAAGCGCAGTCGCGTGGGTGCCCCCCGGCCTGCGAGGGGTGATGGGGGTATGTGGCGAGCACGACGAGGTCGAGGGCCGTGGGAGGACGGCGCGAGGCCGGTGGCGCGATTGATAATGAGCGACACGTGCGCGACGCACCGGTCTCGCATCTCTCACGGAGGAGCGGAAGCATAAAGGAGGAGCGACGACAGTGAAGAGCGAGAGAGGACAGGCCTGAATTTTATTTGATGTGTTTCTGTTTTGTGTTGCCAGCAGTCGTCCGTGAGGGGCTGCTGGCTTTTACTTTCATTTTTGTATTTGTTTATTTATTTATTAAAATGTTGAATGTTCGCCGGTTCCCGCCTCCTTCTTCCCATAACATCTGTCTGAACCCCGTTACATTGAACTATGCTGATAACGACGGAACTTGCGAACATAGTTGGCTAACGATGTTTTCTGGAAACACTGAGTAGTTGAACTATGCTGATAACGACGGAACTTGCGAACATAGTTGGCTAACGATGTTTTCGGGAAACACTGAGTTGTTGAACTATGCTGATAACGACGGAACTTGCGAACATAGTTGGCTAACGATGTTTTTGGGAAACACTGAGTCGTTGAACTATTCTGATAACGACGGAACTTGCGAACATAGTTGGCTAACGATGTTTTCGGGAAACGCACCCCTGTATGACTGAACACAAAAGAAGATATTTTGAAAAATGTATATTTTTTCTAAAGTCAATGGGGTCCAGTGACATTTAGACTCCACTGACTTTCATTGTATGGACAAAAACAATTCTTCAAAATATCTTTTTTTTGTTTTCTGCAGAAAGTCACAGAGGTTTGGAATGATGTGAGCATGAGTAGCCTAAATGATGAAAGAATTAAACATTTTGGGTTAATTGCTTTTTAAGAGTAGGAGCTGCTATGGGAAAATCCAGTCGGAACAGACTGAAGGTGTGTGTTGTTGTGCTTGGTGGATATTTAACTTCAAACATAAAAAAGTACATACAGTCTTAAAATGATCGTAGCTGCGTGACCTGCAGTTTCCGGCAGCAGAAAAAGATTCCCGGGACGGGGTTGATAAGGATGTAACCTGCGGCAGCCTGGGAGCAGATGGAGATAGAGATCTGAGAGCTGTCCGCACTCTATGGCCTTGAGTTTAGTGGGAGCGCCTAGCGGGATAGAACGGTGTTCCTGTGATGCCGATGGAGAAGTACGAGTTATCTGAGCTAAATTTAATTCAAATATACACTTCGGTTTCACTTTAAAAATAATTGGCTGTTAGAAAATAAGAAATAAGATTCGTTTTTTTAAGACTATATAATATAATATAATATAATATAATATAATATAATATAATATAATATAATATAACATAAAAAATAATTGTTTTTGAGAATTGGTCAAATGGTTTTTAAATGTTTTCATGTTAAAATTAAGTTACTTTAATTTAATTTATTAAAAGTGATCACATTTCTGAACTAAAATATCAAATACATATCTCAGTGCCCCTTTAACTATACCCGGAAAATGTCCAAAAATTAGAAATAAAATGATAGATTTCTTTAAAAGTTATTCAAAACAATACATTAAATTAAATATAGATACAGTATTTGAAACCCTATTCAAGTTAAAACTATAATTTACTTTGATTACATTTATTTAAAGTGATTCAGTTTGAAAAAATCTAAGAAATGTATACATTTTAAAAGCTTTTTAAAAGGATCAAATACATATCCCTGTGTAATTTTAAATATAACCTGAAAATGGCAAAAAAAAATTAATTGTCTTTTGAAACAATATAATAAACTGGAAAGTTAAAAAAACTCAAAGATTCAGACACAGATATAGAAATATTGTTCCTTTTTTATGTTGTTATAAGTGTCATGTCCTGAATGGCAAACTACTGCCAATCTGACCATTCAGACTTAAACGCATTTTGAAAAAAATATTTCAAACCACTTATGTTCTACAGACCTTTAGATATTTTTTTAATCAAAAACCAAGACAACAATACTGATTAACAATATATATATTTTTTTACTAATTACTACTTATTGTTAATTAGTGTATAAACGTTCTGGTTGGTGGTTTGTTGTTCTTTCTAGTTCTGCCCACTGTGACTCTCAAGCCCACCAAAGTGACCATGCGGGAAGGGGTAAATGTGACGCTGGTGTGCAACACGTCAGGAACGCCCACACCTAATCTGAACTGGGACACCTGCAAATTAAACTCAGCGCACCAGGTAATTCTGACCTTCATCACCAAGTTCTTTCAGTTGTAATTATTAGTGGTTGTTGCAATTTCTTTTCGTGTGGATGCCAGAGGACATCCAGACTGGAGGAGCATGGGTAACAACACCATTTCATTTCACTGTTTTCTCTAGTTTGTTAGGTCTCTCCACAGCATTTTAAAATTGTATTGCAGACCATTATTGTTCAGTCATTTTGATGATACATTATGAAAGCCATTCCTTATTCATGACCCATTTGAATTCTGCACAGAATGCTATATTTTAAAGAAATATGGTGTAGATTATGAGAAGAAATGGTTAGAGATTAGGAGGGAACTGCGGCTTTACTGAGCTCAACAGCTCTAGTCGAGCTGTGATATAAACAAAACGCTATTGGCTATTTAAAAAAAGGGGAGGGGCTATTTGATATGTCCCGCCCTGTCTTCCTGTTTCAGTGGAAATTCCGTCAAAACATTGAATAACGCTGCGCTTTTCAAGGCACTTCAGTGGGCCTTTAAGGCTTTGATTGATGGAACAGGGCAAAAACACCTTAATAACCGCTTTTCCACTATCGGGGCCAAACCGTTCTCATTGCCTAACCGTTCCATTCTGTGCCGATCTGGCCAAGATGGCACGGATAAGATTTCATTTTCTGATATCAGAGCTCTTTGGAATGTAATATAAATGCGTTAGTCAATGCCTTTGAAATGCAAGAATTTATAGAGAAATGAGATGTAAGTAGCGACCACATTATGGAGGATGATCAGATATTTCTATTATTAACTTGTGTTTACTTCGCTCAAATAGCGTGCTTGGCCAGCTACAGAGAAACCGGTTTGTAATCATGCATGTGCCGAACCAAGCTCAGGTGGAAATATAACCGTAACCAATTCCTAAACCGTTCGGCCCAATGGTGGAAAAGCGGCTAATGTATATTGCAATTTGCAAACCATTTTCGTAATGAGGCGTAACAGGATATTCCCAAAAACAACAATCCCCGAATAGCTATTGGTCAACATTATCCAATTGGCCATCCGCCTAAGTGACGCCAATGGAAAAGGAAAGTCATTTCAGAGGAGGAGCAACTGATTACATTTTGATTAAAGACAAATATTGTTTTCTTTGGCAATGAATTGTCCACAATAAGGCTAAGAATCTGTATTATCTGTATTAAGGAGGAGTTCTATTGCATAGACTTTAAATAGAAATGACTTTGACATTGCTGTAACTCACACCCCCAGAAAGAAGGCTCAGGTCAGATGTCAGAGCTCAAGCTCTATAATGTCTCTTCTCTGGACAACGGATGCAAAATCACCTGCAGATCTGATAACATGGTGGGAGAGTCTGAGGCGTCTGTGCATCTGGATATACTGTGTAAGTTATCAAGAGAAACACACAGCTGTAAAACGAACAGATACCCTCTGTTTTAGGAGAATGATTGCAACAAGTCTGGGATACTGCTATAATTGCTACTCATTTATTCTGGATATTACATTTATATATATTTTTTATATACACTACCCAAGTTTTAACGTTTTTAACAGAATGCCCAAAGGGCTACATTTATTTGAAATCTTTTGTAACATTATACATTTCTTTACTGTAACTTTTGATCGATTTTAATGCATCCTTGCTGAATAAAAGGAAAAAAATCAGTAACACTTCATTTTAAGGTGACGAAGTTACAAGTAACTACATGTAGTAATAGCAGTAAATTATGCATTATTACAAGTAACTGACCCTAAACCAAACCGGTAGCACTTTATTTTACAGCCCTGATCCCCAATGTACATACTATATACTTATTATAGTCATTACAATAACTGCGTAATAACTAGGTACTACCCCTAAACCAAACCTTAACCCATGTAGTTATCTTATATTACCAGAACTTTCTTAGTTAAGTACACTGTAAGTGTACTTACATGTACTGTAAAATAAAGGCCATCCACCTAACCCTAACCGTCATTATAGTAAGTACATGTAGATACTTAATATTACACAGTACTTATTTGAGTTGGTACAATGTAACTATGACACCTTAAAATAACTACTTTTGAAGTAAAATTTGTGGTTACACTTTATTTCAAAGTGTCCTTGATACAGTGTATTTTATGTACTGAGCAATATGAATTAACTACATGTACTTACTGTAGTGTTAGGTTTTGGTTTAGGGTTAGTTGCATGTAATTATGCATAATTTGTAGTTATTACTACAGTAACTAAATGTAACATCTAACAATGACACTGTAAAATAAACTGTTACATTATTTAATCAGCAAATAATACATTAGATTCAATGATTCAAGACCAAGCCTGTAATGCTACCATAAAACATTAAGTATTTAAGTTTGTTTATGCTTGTCTTTATTTATTTGGGTCATTTAGGTCCTCCCGTGATCAGCAAGCTGATGGATGCGATCTCAGACCACCATTGGTGCATTCCCTTCAGCGTGGCGGGTAACCCAGAGCCCAAACTGAGCTGGTTATTAAATGACCAACCCGTGGAAGAGGGCAACTTTATCCATACCGTGATTCACGATTATTCAGAGGGGGAATACCACGGTTGCTTACAGCTTGACAGTCCCACACACATCAACAATGGGGAATACACGCTGATGGCCAGTAATGCATACGGAGAGGACATCAAGGCAGTATCCGCTCATTTCATGTATGAGCCGTGGAACGGTGAGTTGAAATTAGCATGCAACCAAATCTGCTAAATTAATAAATGTAAAATTCTATGAATGTGTCTGAGAAGTTGCCTTATTTGTTTTCTTTTTCATGTTTATTCATCAGAGTCAGTTACTGATCCGCTGTATTATGGTGAGTCTAGTTTAAGAACTTAGAATTATGGAATATTATGAATGATTATAGCCATAGTTCACCCCAAAATGTTTGATTTTAACATAATTTATTCACATTTCTGTCATTTCAAACACATACGACTTATGATTTTCTTGTGTTCCATGCAATAAAGTCATGGGTTTGACAATTTTCATTTTGGGGTGAACTATTGCTTTTTAGTCATTTATTACATAATACACATATTAATTATAATGTTATAAAATCTTTATTTCAAAATTTTTGTTAAAAAAAGTGATAATTCATAATAATTCTCACATTTTCTTCTTCTGTTTGTCTTCTTGTGTGTGAGATCCCACTACAGGTATGTAAAAAATACACAGGAACATACACAATTATAGATGATAGATTTGTAATCTATGCACATATATCTGAGTGTTTCTTCTCTTCCAAACAGATGACACTCCTCTTGGACCGCCTGAGGACAAAGTTGCTGTGAGTGAAATTGAATTATTCTTAAGTTTCATAATTTCATAGGTTTTTACTGCTTCAAAATAAAAAACCAAGTCTGTGCGTTACAGTGATTTTATCACGAGTAGGATTTTACGGACAATGTGGGGTGGAGTTCCTTAAACCCCTTAACAATGTTAAAATCATGGTAACACTCTCAAGTGGCTTATAGACTCTTTTTTTTTTTTTTTTTTTTTTTATGGCAGTAACAGCAATATTATAATTGACACTGTTGGTTAATAAATAGTTACTTTTATTAATATTAATAATTGGAATTAACAAGTAATATAGTCAATTATGGCTGTTCATGCTTGACAAGCAATGGAATAGCTTGCCACAATTATATATAATGTATGTTTATCATAGTTTTACAACAACTTCAAATGCATTTCATCAAATCAGAATTGGTCTAAACCTTTTTAAAATAAATACACTCTTAAAATTGTATTACTTCACAGTGTTATGGCATTGTTATGTTGTTATTGTTATGTTCCAAACCCGGAAGACTTTTGTTCATCTTCGGAACACAAATGAAGATCTTTTGATGAAATCTGAGAGATTTCTGTCCCTCCATTGACAGCTGCGCAACTACCACTTTAACTCTTTAAAAAATTCATAAAGAGATCGTAAAACTATGAATTAAGTGGTTTAGTCGAAATTTTCTAAAGAGACTTGATCGCTTTATATGATGAACAGATTTAATTTAGTCTTTTATTCACAGATAAACATTAATCAGTGAACATAAACAGAAGCTCAACCGAACCTGCTTGTGGCGCGAGAATGAACCTCATTGGTTCTTGCAGAAGCTCAAACGTGATGCGTAACACGAGAATGAACTTCATTGGTTCTTGCAGAAGCTCAAACGTGATGCGTAACACGAGAATGAACCTCATTGGTTCTTACAGAAGCTCAAACGTGATGCGTAACACGAGAATGAACTTCATTGGTTCTTGCAGAAGCTCAAACGTGCTGCGTAACACGAGAATGAACCTCATTGGTTCTTGCAGAAGCTCAAACGTGATGCGTAACACGAGAATGAACCTCATTGGTTTTTGCAGAAACTCAAACGTGATGCGTAACACGAGAATGAACCTCATTGGTTCTTGCAGAAGCTCAAACGTGCTGCGTAACACGAGAATAAACCTCATTGGTTCTTGCTGAAGCTCAAACGTGCTGCGTAAAACAAGAATAAACCTCATTGGTTCTTGCTGAAGCTCAAACGTGATGCGTAACACGAGAATGAACCTCATTGGTTCTTGCTGAAGCTCAAACGTGCTGCGTAAAACAAGAATAAACCTCATTGGTTCTTGCTGAAGCTCAAACGTGATGCGTAACACGAGAATGAACCTCATTGGTTCTTGCTGAAGCTCAAACGTGCTGCGTAACACGAGAATGAACCTCATTGGTTCTTGCTGAAGCTCAATCGTGCTGCGTAACACGAGAATGAACCTCATTGGTTCTTGCAGAAGCTCAAACGTGCTGTGTAACACGAGAATGAACCTCATTGGTTCTTGCAGAAGCTCAAACGTGATGCGTAACACGAGAATGAACTTCATTGGTTCTTGCAGAAGCTCAAACGTGATGCGTAACACGAGAATGAACCTCATTGGTTCTTGCAGAAGCTCAAACGTGGTGCGTAACACGAGAATGAACCTCATTGGTTCTTGCAGAAGCTCAAACGTGGTGCGTAACACGAGAATGAACCTCATTGGTTCTTGCAGAAGCTCAAACGTGGTGCGTAACACGAGAATTAACCTCATTGGTTCTTGCAGAAACTCAAACGTGGTGCGTAACACGAGAATAAACCTCATTGGTTCTTGCAGAAGCTCAAACGTGATGCGTAACACGAGAATGAACCTCATTGGTTCTTGCAGAAGCTCAAATGTGATGCGTTACACGAGAATGAACCTCATTGGTTCTTGCAGAAGCTCAAACGTGGTGCGTAACACGAGAATGAACCTCATTGGTTCTTGCAGAAGCTCAAACGTGGTGCGTAACACGAGAATAAACCTCATTGGTTCTTGCTGAAGCTCAATCATGCTGCGTAACACAAGACAACACAACACGTCAAGCGAACATGCTTGAGCTTCTTTTTACCACAACTGATGTGTGGGTTGATGAATGTTTATTAATGTCTCTTCAGAAAATTTGGACTCAACCACTCAATTCATATGGATTAGTTTTACGATCTCTTTATTAACTTTTTGAAGTGTTAAAGTGTCCGTTGCGCAGCTGTCAATGGAGGGACAGAAACCTCTCAGATTTCATTGAAAAGATCTTTATTTGTATTCCGAAGATCAACAAAAGTCTTACTCACGGGTGAGTAATTAATGACAGAATTTTTGGGGTGAACTATCCCTTTAAGCCATCTGTGATGTATGTTTGTGACCTCTAGATGCCCAATCAGTTTTTAGTATAGTAAACTCGTCAAAATCTCTTCCTCATGGAGAGTTAGTATTTTTACCCAATGAAGCTTTGAATGCAGCGACTGCTCTTTGAAGACTCTTCATTCTGCTTGTAGGTGTACGTGGTCGTGGGAATTGCAGCAATCACATTCACAGGCTTCATCTTGATGCTTGTCATTCTGAAGTTTGGACGCAACTCAAAGTTTGGAATCAAAGGTAAGCACCTCTCAGCTCTGTGCGCGGCTCTGCCAAACCTTCATTAAGGACTGCTTTGGAAAGACACATTGTTCTGGGCGGAATAAGTGGGTTTCCTTTGTGGAAATTGAAAAAGAGGAATGCTTAAAGGAAGGCTGTGCTTCGACTCTTTAATGAGCTGTAATAATTACTAATACACACTTAATCTATTATAACATTTGTTTCTCATGGAGAATATTAAAGAGGACTTATTATGCTTTTTTACATTTCCAACTTTCTTTAGTGTGTAATGTTGCTGTTTGAACATAAAAAGTTCAAAAGCACAAAGTCACTCCAGCAAGAATTATTCTCTATATCAGTGTCAGTGTTTCTGAACTCCCTGAAACGCCTCCATTGTAGTCTTGAGTTTTCTTCCGGGAACGAACATTTCACAATATTCCTCATTTAAATAATTCCTGCCCAAGGCATACGGAAAATAAAGGGGCAAGGCCTGATTGAATTAGTAGTGTGTTGAAACTTCCCAAACATGCTCTAAGCTGTTGACCAATCACAACACACTGGTCCAGCTGACCAATCAGAGCACATTGTGCTTTTCGGAAGGAGGGGCTTCATAGAGACAGGAACTAAACAGAGTTACTGACAGACTGGGAAGAGAGGATCTTCCCTGCAACAATATCAAATGTGTGAAAAAAAAAAGGTTTATTGAACATTCAAGCATGAAAACCTGTTCAAAAACTAAACCAAAACTATGTAACAGGGTATAATAGGTCCTCTTTAAAAAGCGCTCACTAATATATTAAAGTTTGCTTAAATAATCTTTGCTGACTACTAGATACTAAAGCGATTTCTTGCATTCTTGTTTGTCTCTCCCAATGATGTGTGCCATGCTTCTTGACTAAACATGACTCTTCTTAGGGATTAAACGTATGCATTGTGTTGTGGAGGGGTGATTGTTTTTCATTTAGTAAGTTTGTTAGAAGATTTTTCTTACATTTTCTTAAGAAAGGAGTGTGAAAGTGCAGATGTTGCTGTCGCAATGCTAGTGTGGTTGCCTGGGCCTTGCTACAGTATATGGTGGTTAAGGTGCTCTGAGTAGTTTCTATTTCATTATGTTGTTGCTAGGGTGTTTTGGGTGGTTGCTAGGTGGTTATTTACTGGCCCTGGTATGATATTCTTGATATTCTGATCACTATGTTTTGGGTAATGCTTTCATGCAAGGTGATTTACTAAGCTTTGCTCTAGTCAATTTACTGGTATTTACGCCATTATTTAAAGCCCCAAAAAAACATGTCTTAAACCAGACGCTAATTTGTACTGCTCTTGTTAGATTGCGTTGGTCATTATGTAAATGTTCCGGCTGTGTTCTTTAATTTATGCGTCATCAGTAGATTGCGTGCAGAACTTTCCATTCCCATCGGCCCTTTTTTGGAATGACTTTTTCACGCTAATTGACCGTTCGCAAAGACCCACCATCTTTAGTTACTGTTGTTATATCTGACAAGCCATGCCGCTCTCACGCCACACATCATGTTCTCACGCAGAGAAAAATACATCTCGGAGCAAAGAGGACACTGACAACGTGCCGATAGACAGAACAGAGCAGGTTACCTTTCATATGAAACAAAGTCTCAACTTTCAAATTTTGTCTTTTCTTTAAGAAATGTAAACAATAAATACTGTTTTGTGGCTCTTTAATGTGTGGTGACAGATCGCTGTAGCGTCTCAGTTAAAGCTGCTCGTGAACCAATCATCTCTTCCTTCTAGTTAATTTATAGCATCAAATAAACATGAATGAACATCCGAAGGAATGTTGTTTCAAACGCGGAAATACGTCAGTACACTCCGTTTTTCAAGTTCAAGTCCACCGACGTTAATCTACTAACTCTCCTGACTGCTTTGTCGGACAAAATGGTGGATTCGGCAGATGGCGAATTTTGATTGATCAGATTGCCTGTCAATCAAACTCCTGGCGAAGGGTGAATTTGCCCTGTTTAGTAAATCTGGCCCTTACTGTTAAGATGCAGTCACATTAGCGAAAGTTTGGTAAAAAGTGTAGCAGTGTATGAAGCACAGCTCACACAGAAGTCACTTTTAAACCATTAGGCTTTTGCTAGCGAAAATTTGCCGAACATCAGTAAATGTGACCGCACATAATCTCGGCGCTTTCTCTGTAATTTACTAATGATCCTCTACAGCAGATTATCATTGTTTTATTCCCCACATATATGTGTGTTTGCGTTTGTCTTGCTCCTGACAGCTTGATAGTCAGTTGGTCTCTGAGTGAGAGCGTGTGATTGTTTTTGTGGTTTCTCTGAGAGGAAGTGTCGAGTTAGATGTCCTAAGGGGCTTATTTTCGCACAGTGGTCTTGAGTGTGTGTGTGTGTAAGTGCCTCCTTGGTTGTCCACAAGGACAAAATGCATGATTACTTACTTATATGAAGGTTTCATGCCCATGTTTTATGATCCTAATCATGCTGTAATCACTGCGTGAATGTGTTTTCACTCTATTTTTTGTTTTTATACAAATCATTTAATAAGAATAAGGATTTGAGTGAAAACTTTATTTCTAGATTCTTTAAACCCAGTGTGTTCTCAAACATTCGGACCCCACTGTAGATACACACACAAACACATCTCACTGCAGCGCAGAGAAAAGCAGACCCCTGCACTATTCAGAGAGGAGCGGAAGTGGAGTGGGAATGAGGAATGAGGAACGAGGTGAAATTGTAGCCCTCGGGTTCAGGAAGTGTGGGTGTCTGCAGAGACGCAGTTCTCCATCTGCCTGACAGAGAGAGTCAGCAACCTTGTGCTTATCAATGATTCAGAGGCCAGGTATCAGTTTTCTCTGGTTTGGACGAATCAAAAAAATCAATAAAGCTCGTCAAGGTCAGAAGTATCATCAGTCTTTGACTCGTGGTCTTTGGTTAACAAACTAAAGGTGCTCCTCACCCTCAGCCACCATCCCACAATTCTCCTCTCTCCACCATCAGACGTGAAGGTTTTTATAGGAATGTCCCTGGTTCAAAACAACATTTGAATACTTTGAACATGACTCAAACAAACCAAGAACCGTGTTTAAAATAATGCACTTATAAAATAAGTCTATGGGGAAAGGCTCTGCTCTGGAAACATTTTGTACATGGAGAAATGTATTCACTTTTGAATGTACAGCCAAAAGTGAAAGGTTATATCCAATATTTTAACTTCTGTTATGACCATGGAAAACTTTCATATGAATATTAGAAAGAGTTTGTTAAAATTGGTAACAATTTACAACAAGGTTCCATTTGTTAACTGCAACAGTTAACTACTACAAACTAAACATGGAAAAACACTTCTAAAGGATTTTATAATCTTAGTTAATATTGATTTCAACATTTACTTATACATTATTCAAATCAAAAGTTGTATATTTGATGGTAATTAAAGGGACATGATCTAACATTAAACTAGCAATGAATTTACTTGGTGATTTTATTAACTAATGTTAACAAAGATTCATACTGTAACAAATGTATTGTTCATTGTTAGTTAGTATTAGTTAATGCATAAACTAATGTTAACCGTAAAGTGTTACCGTTAATAATTATGTTGGTAATCTAGAACAGAATGTCTAAATCGATCTCATGAGAAAACATTACTATTTTACGAGGTGGCGATTTGCACAATGCAAATTGTAAAAAAAAGTAAGATTTTTTTTGGGAAAAAACCAAGAATGAAGGTCCACCCCTAAACATAACCGCCACTGGGGTGTAAGCATGTCGTACAAAATGTACGAATGAGATCATACAAAATAGCCACCAATTCACAAAAACGTAAAATAGTTACGAATTGCCATGAGAATGTATTAGCATCTCCACCACTAAAAATATGAATTTAAAGCTAAACACATTTTATACAAAATAATTAATTTGTATTGCTTTAACCTAAAAAATAAGCTGCATATTTCTGCCTTTTAAACGGCCTGGTACACTTTCCCCATGGACTTCACGCATTACTGTAAGGGTGTGTTCACACTTGCAGTTCGGTTCTTTGGGTCCGGACCAAAAAAATAAAACAATACATTTAGTCCTGATTTACTTGGCGTTCACGCTGTAATTTTTAAGACAGATCCTAAATTTGGCAAAAAAACAACAAACAAATCTTGTGATGGAACTTGTTGAACATCCAAACCAATGCGATGTGCTGGGCTAATGCGCTGTATGTGCGTAGCCTCCATATGATGCTATTTTGACTGGCTGAGAACTCATGAAGAGCTTATAAAATGTGTAAAGGGTTCAAAACAGCGGCAGGAATCCCTCCGCTGCGAGGACACACGGCTCTGATGCCTGTACTGAACTGTGATGGGCATTTTAGCTCCTATAACGAGAAAAAACTGGTATGCTTCAGTATTCTGTCGTTTTCAGGGTCACAACTGGTGACCTTTTGCAGTTGAACCGCACTAAAGTTCGTTTGGAAGTGGCCGATGTGTTTTGATTAAAACGAACCCTGGTGCGATTGCTCTGTTAGTGCGGTTCATTTGAATTAGTCTGAACGCTGCCATCCGAACCCTGATGACACCAAACAAGCGGGCCGAGACACTGAAAAGATGGGTCTCGATCCGGTTCCAAATGAACTCTAATGGGGTTTGACTGAAATATGAACGCAACACGGACCAAAGATGTAACAAAAGGGACGTCAAGATGCGACCCTAAAAAAGACTTTTCTCGTCAAAGTCGTGATGTGTCCCATCACAGTTTGGTACAGGCCTCAGACGGAGGGATTCCTGCCTCTCTTTTGACTCCTTTACACATTTTATAAGCTCTTCACGAGTTAAAAAACCATCAAACGTAGGCTACACACAGTGGGCGCATTTCTCCCAGCACACAGCATTGTTTTGGATGTTCAGTAAGTTCTGTCGCGAAATATACGTAATAAAAGCCAACCAATCAGGTTGTAAACATTTCCCTATGCCTTTGGTTTTGGTATCTTTAGGTTCTGTGTTAAAATGCCAATGTGAGCACTAAGCAGACCAGGTCAGGACTAAATACAATTTGTTTGTTTATTTTTTGGTCTGGACCAAACAAACCAAGCGAATCGAACCCTGGGTGGATACAAGTGTGAACACACCCTGAGACCCATCGTTTCAGTGTCTCGGTCCGCTTGTTTGGTGCGCACCAGGGTTCGGGTGGCAGCGTATTTAAATGAACCGCACTAACAGAACAATCGCTCCAGATCGAACCAAACCTGTCAAGTGTGAACACAGACTAAAATGCTTTTTTTTGTTTGTTGCTTAAACAGTTAGTTTCAGTAACAGTAACTTCGAAATGAGTTTCTGTGATGCCAGAGATGCTATAGATAGAGCTTAACTTCTTTTGAACGCAGAACATTCCTTTAAGTAACACAAAATACACAATGAATCTCGGGCTAAAGCACCAATGTGCGTTTTGTAACTGTAAAACAAATATAATATAAGAAATTTAAACTTGTGTTTTTGATCACATTATTTTAAAGAACTATTAAATCACAACCAGTGTCACGACTGTTGTGGATGTTGAGTTTATTAAGTGCATGCTGTACCACAGTAAAAAGTCCAGCCGGTAGGCCAAGGGCACATTACAGTGTTTCTGAGCACACTGATGGTTCATTATTGTGAAGAGAGCATTCAATATTCAAGTGCATTCAAGCATTCAAGTGGCTGACCGATACTAGATGTCTAGAGAGCAGGGAGGCCGTTATAATGTCAATATATATATATGCAAGAACACAATTTAATGACGACAAAAGAGATGTACATTATTGTTTTAATTAAATGAACACTTATACTTAAATTCCCTTAAAAAAAGGGCTTTGGCAGATTTTGGAAGCGTGCAGTTATTTGGCTATGCCAGTTTCTCAACAGCTAATTAAAGAATATTACTGATTCAGGTAAATGTTGATTACTCAATTTTTTTATTTCTACTACTTCCTTCTTTTCTGTAAAACAAAGCAGCAAAAGTCTTGGTTATAATGAGACACTGGAAGTGAATGGTGCTTATTCGTTAATGTTAAAATTCTCACATTTTCAATAGTATCACCACAACATGTTAACGTGTTTTTAGTGTGTTTTTTTCTTTGTAAAGTTGTTATATACAATTTTACAAAACAGTGGCTGTAAAATTATGTATTAATTATATACTATTATAGTTATTTATTAGTATTTTTAATTAAATATTTTATTTTTCAGTTTTTATTTTATTTTTAGTAATTTTGTTGTGTTTTGTCTTATATATATACAGTATAGCTTTCAATTTTATTTTAGTTTTAGTCATTTTAGTACTTCAGCCTATTTCAGTTAGTTGCCATTGGTTTTTAGGTGTTTAAGTTTTTCATCTAATGTTTACATTTTGTTTTATTTCTGCTTTATTTCAATTGCAATTTTGTTTAAATATATTTTTTTGTTTTAGTTAACAATAACAACAGTGCAGTCAAAGTGCCTTAATGTAACCTGTTTTTTTTTAAGAAAATGAGAGATGAGTCAAAATCATTTTTGACTCATCATAGCAAAAACTTATATTGAACCCAGAATGTTCTACATGCAACTTAGTTGAAAAGAATCCCTTAACTTTCATATTACTATGTGTTTACATTGTACAACTTATAACAATAGGGTCCTCTCACCATCGGTGCTCGGGCCCTAACTAAAGAGCATTTTGTGGATCTGCTTGTAATTAAACATTTTAATAATTAATAGCATGTAATATGTGTAACGGGCACGGCAATGTAAAGAGATGCCATTTAAAGTAACCCTTTCAATCTTCTGTTTCATCAGTTATTAGATTGCTAGTGGTATATTTGTCTGGTAAGGGTTAAGGGTCTCATTTCATTGAATTCTTTAAGACGAACAGAATAAGCCCTGATTTAGCGTTCTGAAAACTCTCATTACTGAACGGCGACTTCCGCCTGTCATTCAGAGTGCGCTCGGCTCTTAAAGTGTGTGTGTGTGTGTGTGTGTGTGTGTGTGTTAAGAACTTGGGGGTGGACCTGCCTTCCCACCACATGCATAGTTGCCATAGTTGCAAGCGTCATAGTTACTCTGTTCCAACGATGAATCATTCTCACAGAGCATGAATCACCATTAGCTGAGATCACACACACATTCACTTGTGTAACATGCACAACACGCACAAACATGCCTAAAAAATGCCTGTGTTGTTTTCTCTCTGGTTAGCGATCACTAGGGCTGCGTTCACACTGTCAGTCCAAATCCCATTATTTGTGTATCCGATTGGAATCTGATCTAAATTGTTGACTGTGTTGGGATGCGACACTTTGCAACAACACAACTTTGTTTCTGCAGCGACTTCCAGCATGTTTAGGACTAACTATCCCTCTTTTGTACGTCTGCCACACAGCTTTTGACTTTAACCTCTAGATGCTAATAACATTTTAGCAGTTTGATTATTATAATTATTTGTTTTTATTTACTGGTTTCCCTTTTTCTCTGTTTTCATTTATTATTAGATAATTCAGTTTGCAATGTTTTATATATTTTCTTGTTTTTTTATGTTGTATTGTGTTCATTATGTTTTGTTTTGTTGTGTTTTGGTTTCTTTTTAGGTTTTGTTTTATTTCACAATGTTCCCGTCGAGGTTGTGGCGAGATAAGAATGACTGTGGTCACACCAGACTGAACTGGACCGAGAATTTATGGACCATTTTGGGAGAGAGGTTTATGGCTGACCCCACCTGCAACACGCCAAGCCATCTAGCCAATCATACGATAGCTCACTATAGACAGGGTGGATTCTTATTGGTTGTTGCAGAAGAATGGTTCTCTAACTAACCCATGCAGTGGGGGAATGGTGTGACCTGGTCTCGTACTTGTGCTGAGAGGAATAAATGGGTGAATCCGTCACTGGGTTTACTGTAAGCTGCTAGAATCTGTGTCAGTGGGCAAATGAACCCTTGATGCTTTAAGAGAGAAGGACAGATCGCACCCAAATGGAGTCGCTCATAAATGAATCATGCCAGATGGGCCTTTTTTCACCCTGTTCACACATTTAATGACCAGATAGCAAAGTGACAGCTGAACCATAAAGATTTGCACGTACTGAAAACAGACACATATGTGTGAAAAGAGACAGTGTTCTCATTTTAATACACACGCAAAAAAAAAAAAAAAAAAAAAAAATATGTACGAGACAGTGTCTTGTTCAGCCTTTCATATTTATGTATGGTAAAAATGCAGATAACACACTTTTAATATATATTTTTAATTGTGAAGATTTGTGGCCACTATTACTAAAACAGGATCAGCTGACACTCGAGATGTTCAATGCATTTGAGGCAGAAAATCAGACCGCAACTGAAAAATCCTTAAAGTCAGCATGAAATCACAGTCGCTTTGATTTACTTTTTTAATACATTTTCATGGTCATACTGGGAACGATTGATCAGACGAGAAAAAATTTTTTTTGTCCATCACCAACTTTTTGGAAGATGCTGTTTCATGCAGAAATCACATTATGGAAGTAAAATGGGGACGAATAACCTTTCAAATAAAACTGCATTTGCGCAGTTGTTTAATAACTGTATTTTGCAAAAAATGTGCACATTGTTTATCAGTACAAACAAAAGTTTTAGACATCATAGACTAACATACAGTAAGTGTAAAATGTAGTTCATTTTAACTGAACATGCACAGCTGCATAATTTTATTCATAAAATGATTTTATCTTTATGTTTGTTTTTGTTTGATTTACTGTGTCGTGTGTATATATATAGACTTTTGGAGTTTTGATTTTGTTAATGCAATGTATTATAGATATAACAACCCCAAGCTCATCAGGAGTTTTGTTATTTCTGCAAAATGAGATTGCAAATCAAATGATTTATCAAAATATCATGAAAACAAGCAAGAGATGGTGCTGCATTTAATAAAATGCATTACTTCAAATAACACGCTGCTGCTTTCTTGTGTCTGGACGTCATCATCGCTTTAGTCGGCCTGACAGAAACGCTCTTCAACGCGCATAAAAAAACAATCCGTCTCATGTCCCAAAGTGGAGGTGGAAGAATTTCCTCTTTTGCCCCCCCTCCTACTCTCTTTCTCTCTTTCTGTGTGTCTCTCTCTCGCACACAAACACAGATGTCAAGAATGAAAGGCGTAATGCAGTATGATATTGCAGCTCGGAGGCAGTGATTGGCTTAGACACAGAAACTGTAAGGTGAAGTTTTCGGCATTTCTGTGAAGACCTTTGGGTGACTTTGAAGTTCCCGGGTGCAGCTCGGAAAAATGAAAAGCTCTTTTGAAACCAGCTTTTTGTCCCTTTTCACTTCATTGTGAGTGGCAGTTTGATAAAGGCATGGCCGGGACCGTTTATCAAAGGCGCTTTAGGGGGCACACGGCGAACACGAACAGACCCCAGCGGATGAAGATGCCCCCCTTCCTCTAACTCCCACTGGGTCCCTCCTCATGCTTGGCATTAACACAACCGGCCTCACCACAGCTGGGCAGTTACTTGGTGGTTGTATGTAAAACAGAGATCAGTGTTATCTGGGCAGTTCATCTACGTACGCAATACGTGGCGTGTAACAATGCTATCTCACGCCCAATTCGTACAAATTCGTACGAGTGAGTAAGAGGTGGCTAATTGGTACGATTTTTCTAAACCCCAGTGATGGGTAGGTTTAGGGGCGGGGTCAGGGGTTGGTCATTCGTACGAATTGGCCAACTCGTAAAATATGTAGCTACAATTTAGCTCAAATCGTACGAATTAGCCACCTCGGGTTGCGTGTGAGGCTGAAAATCACTGTAACTCTAGACCTGCAGGACAGAAAAGCTGATTTTTGAGGTGTGTTTATGGACTGTTTATCTTTTAATCTAATCTTCTGTAATCCTATTTCAGTCGTATAATGTGTTGTATTATGTATAAACCTGCTAGGCAGCCCATTAGCCACTCCCCAATGTCCTGCATGACACTTTTATTTAGATTGTTGCCGTCCTCCCTTCTGTTCACAACATCTGTTCTCTCGATATGATTTCTCTTTCCATTCCTGGGAGCCACAGTCCCTCCTCTGACCCCTGTGAACATGCTCTTTTTACGACAAATGTTTTCTTTTCTATACCCGGAAAATATCCAAAGGGTCTCGTGTTGAGTTGAAACAAATCTCTCAACAGTCTGTGACCAAAAACAAGACAAGTAAAAGTATATAGTCTCTAAAAAATATCTCAAATCTAACTTTTCACCTTTGGACTGTGTGGTTGCCTTCAAACATGCTGAGTGATGCACTCCAGTTTAAACAACCCCCAATGTGATGACACATGGTTCGAAAAGAAAATCATTAGTACTCTCACTTTAAAAAGCTTAGCTGGATAACAAACATTCCAGTAATTTTATGTTTGGAGTGAAGGATTTTGATGATTTTGAAGTTTGCTTTCAGATTACCCTGTTGAATCTCTGTCCATCTGCGTTTTCTTTGGACATGTTCTTTCAAAGAGAAATGCAAATGGGGGAATGCTGGGCTATGTTTGGAAAAGCGTACGGCCATAGGTCTCTTGCTAGTTACTATGTAATATATATATTTCTCACAGTATTTATACGTCAAAAGTTTGGGGTCAAACGGATTTGTTTCAGCAAGGATCCATTAATTTCACCAAAAGTTTCAGTAAAGAGTAAAAACTTGCATAAGTATAAAAAAAAAATAAAATAAAATATTTCAAATAAATGCTGTCCTTCTGAGCTTTCCATTCTTCATAGAATCCTTAAAAAAGTTTTGTGGTTCCTCAAAAATATTAAGCAGGAGAACTTTTTATCAACATTTATAATAATAATAAGTGTCTCTTAAGCAGCAAATCAGCTTATTAGTATGATTTCTGAAGGATCACTTGACACTGAAGGCTGGAGTAATGGCTGCTTAACTGAATTCACACGAATAAATGAAAATATATAAAAATAGAAAACAGTTATTTTAAATTGTTATAATATTTCACAATATTACTATATTTTTCATCAAATAAATGCAGCCTTGATGAGCATAACAGAGTTCTTAAAAAAAACAAAAAACTAAATATTGAATATTTAGTATAATCCCCATACTTTTGAATGGTAGTGTACATTTGCCAAAATGTGCATCCCACAATGCAATGCATCTGACTTGAACTTCCATTTCCAGTGTAACGAGTGAACCAGAAGTAAGAACAGCTACGATTTTTTACACTTGCTGTGTTTGTGACAAGGTCATGTGACAGCATTAATCATTCCATAATAGGGTTTTTCATACTGTAGTATAACCAAATAAAGTATATACTATGCAATGAAGTATATATACATACTGTAGTATGCTAGTATGTATTGTGAACACAGCCCTGGTCACCATTCACAGTGTCAAATATTCAAAAATGAATAAGATCCGAGAGCACAGTTTATTTTTAGCTTTCTTAATTTAGGTTTATGGGGGTTTAGGATAGATTTTCATCTCAGACCAGTGAGAAAATGTGAATGCAACACGAGGAAGAAAGAGAGAGTGTTTTCCATTGTTACTTGAACTTCCTGTGACCTTGGGGTCTTCAGAAGGAAGAGGGGCTGGAGTTTTACTGTCACACGAGAGGATGAGGGTGTTTTTGGTCTTTAAAAATAGCAGCAGGCATTAAAAGCGAGAAAAACGATCAATCTCTGTTATTTTTGGGAATATGATATTTTCCTCTTCATGTTCTGGCCTGAAAGAGCGCTCGGCACAGGGGTCCCAGTCAGTATTGCTGTGTAACCGAAATCCAATCCTGAAAACAATCCATCCGCTGCTGTCCTCTCTCAACGCTCTTTCCTTCCCACCCCTCATCCATCATTCCATCCATCCATCCATCTATCCATCTCTTCTCATTAACTCCTCTGATCGATAGATCACTTCCTCTCTGCTAGCAAGAAAAAGAGTTTAAGAGTGTGTAGACTGGCTGGGTTTTCTTACCAAACACACACACACACACACACACACACACACACACACACACACACACACACACACACACACACACACACACACACACACACACACACACACACACACACACACACACACACACACACACACACACACACACACACACACACACACACAAGAGCTCTGGATTCAGCCTGAGAGTATCTGTGTGTATATTGGCCCATTCACTAAATAAGCATCTGAATGTCCTCATTTAAAACAACTAAAAACAAACCAGTGATTTTCACTTCTGCTTGTTGCATTTCTGTGTTTGAACATTTAGTCTATTTTACATTTTTGTGTGCTAAAAGTAGGAAAACCGTTTATATATATTATGTAAATATTTAATAGTTTATATTAACATATTTCACATATTTTAGCTAAATTTTGCTGCCAAAAATACACTGTCAGTAGTATAGTAATGCATGAAGCACCACACACCAAAGTCACTTTCAAACCAAGCACCATTCTGTTGGTTTCTGTTCATGAGTCGCCAGTCCTCCTCGACCCCTTGGCTCTAACGTCCATCACCGGTACACCTCAGCCCTTCACCCCTTCGGCTCCATCGAGCTCTGGTCCCCCAACCCTCTGCCTTGGCCCTCAGTGCCTGCAACATCGCCCTGGTCCTTCATCCCTCCGACTTCGCCTTGGTTTCTGGCCCACCTGACTCTGTCTCGGTCTGCAGGTTCGCCCTGGTCAACACTGCCTTGAGCCCTCCAGCGAGCTCAGGTTTGCCAGTTCCACCGTGGCCCCACACGTGGCCTCCTTCCTCCTTGGTTTCTCCCTCCATCAGTCCTTCCCTGGAGTCTTCCACCTGAGGGTCCTGGCCCTCCTTCCCACCCATTTGGGGATAATAGCACCTCCTCCCACCACTTCAGTGTTATTTGTGTTAACAGTGCCAGGAGGCGCTATCCGGGAGGGGGGTGTAATGTAACGTGTGGCCTGATCGGTTGTTGCTTGCTTTGTCAAGAAGTTTTAGTTAGTTAGTTGTTTTCCTGTATCTAAGTTATCTTAAAGGAACAGTTCACTTAAAAATGTAAATTCTGTCATCATTTACTCACCCTCAAGTTGTTTCAAACCTGTATGAACTTCTTTCTTCTGCTGAACACAAATATATTTTGAAGAAAGTCGGTAACCAGGAACAAAAATACTATAAGTCAATGAGGTCCATCAACTGTCTGGTTACCGACATTCTTCAAAATATCTTTGTGTTCAGCAGAAGAAAGAAGTTCATACAAGTTTGAAACAACTTGAGGGCGAGTAAATGATGACAGGATTTACATTTTTAAGTGAACTATTCCTTCAACTTCTCATCAAAATAAACATGTGAATTACAACCTGTCACTCACATGAGATCACATGCAATAGCAAACCACAACCATCCAATTCCCCAAGGATAAGATCAAGTCCCGCCCGACATTTTCTATTTTTCATAGATAATATGTGACCCTGGACCACAAAACCAGTCACATGGATAATTTTTTTTGAAATTGAGATTTATATGTCACGTTAAAAGCTGAATATATAAGCTTTCCATTGATGTATGGTTCGTTAGGATAGGACAATATTTGGCCGAGATACAATTATTTAATGCAAAAAAATCTAAACATTGAGAAAATAGCCTTTAAAGTTGTCCATTCACTCACAAAAATAAATGTTTTATATATTTATCGTAGGAAATTGACAAAATATCTTCATGGAACATGATCTTTACTTAATATCCTAATGATTTTTGGCATAAAAGAAAAATCTATAATTTTGACCCATTCAATGTATTGTTGGCTATTGCCACAAATATACCCGTGCGACTTGTGATTGGTTTTGTGATCCAGGGTCACATATGTACTGTTTGTGCGGTTCTAATGGGAATTGTTAAAGTGTTCCACAGTTTAGGTGCAGCTACAGCGCATGCACGATCACCCCTAGATTTGAGCCGACACTCAGGAATGGTAACCTTGATTGACAGAGTTTTCACTGGATGATGTTCTAAAAGGTCAAAGATGTAAGAAGGTGCTAAGCAATTTAAGCGTTTAAAAAGAAAGCAAGAACACTTTAATTTTATAATTGGTTTTAAAGTGCCAGTGCAGAAACACTTAAACAGGAGTAATATGTTCACGTTTTAATATGTTCAAGTCTTGCTGCCGCATTTTGAACCATATATCATTAATATAATATATGAAGATACAATATCCAAATTCAAATTTGATGATCAACTACCAAACTGTATTTGTCAAGCCATTTCATGGGGGCTTTAATGAGTGAATATTTCATATAAGCCCATGCACAAACCAAAGCAGTGTTACAAAGCTGATAGCTTTAACCCAATGTAATTGTATTAGATGGATTATCATGTTTGAATAGGACAATTGTGAGTTTCGATTCAAAGACAGCATCATGTAAATCACTGAGTGTCATGTATCTCAAGAGACCTTCAACATTCAATTACCCCTTGAACAGCAGAGAGAATCAATACAACGGCCTGAGTTTTGTCCGGCCTCAGGCTCATGCGCTGTAATGTCAGGACCCCTGATCACTTGGTCACTCCTGATTGTCTCCTCTTTCGTCTGCTGCCTCTCTCTCATTATTTTGCCCTCTTCACCCTCACCAGACTGCAGTCTGACCCCTGTCGCTTTACTCCATTTGCAATGATTTTTGCAGTGAAACAAGTACTTAAACCGAATGGCAATCAATCAAACCCATGTGAAGGCTTTGTGTGTTGATAAAATATATAAATATTAAAATTAAAATGCTTAATATATAAATAATATATAACATAATGTATGCTTAATATAAAATAATAGACTATAATATATAAAATATTAATATAAAATTCAGCTTTGCATCACTGGAATAAATTACATTTTAAAATATTAAAATAGAAAACAGTTATTTTAAACTGCAATAATATGTCACAAATTCCCACAATATTACTGTTTTTACTGTATTTTTATATATTTTATTGTATTTTTGATGAGCTGAAGAAACTTTTTTTAAATTATTATTTCAAACCTTTGATCTGTATACTCTGCAAACACAGAAAAGTGTAATTATAAAAACAGGGAAAAGTCGCAGTGCTGTTGGATGTATATCAACACTGCTGGAACGCCACTCAGCCAATCAAATTCAAGGACCAGAACTTGCCACCGTGGCAATGAGCCAATCAGTCGCCCCATTAGTACAGCCATCAGTGTCTTCTCCAGCTCTAGATGATGTCATAATAGCTGTAAAACGGTGTTGACGTCCTGTAAAATCTGTTCATTATTTTCACAGACACTTTTGCTGGTAACAAGACGCTTGGGTTTTCTAGTAAATGCTTTAAGCTGTCATGTGCCATCAGAGGGGTCATCGCAACACGGCTGATCTCCAGTTTCCTGTTTTATTTTCTCAGATATCAATGAGGCTAATGCACCTCTACCGCTGCTACAGTATGTCATTCAACATGCCACTGACTCTTCAAGCCAAATATTCTGTCTTGACAGTCTCTATCTTTTACTTACTGATGAATAACTCTGTTGTAGAAGTGCAGTTGCCAATCTAAGAGTAAAGAAGGAAGATGATGTCATGGTTAATGTGATTTACCCACGTAAGGCAAGTTCCTGGATCACTTAGTTGGTCATGGAGCAACCGGCTTTGGGCTGGAATTACTGGGTTCAACAATATTTTTTACAGCATCAGGCAGGGTTACGGATGGATCAACTTGGTCATGTGTTTTTAATTATGGAATAGCTACCCGTTCATTTATATAATAACAAGTCAAAATGGCCACCAAGACATATTTAACATGAATAGCAATCAAACTCAGACTTTGTGCAGGAGGTGCTCTAAGGCCCTGTTCACACGTGGTATTAAGATGCATTTTGGTCAATCGGATCACGAGTTGGCGACGCTAAGAACCAGGCGCGTCGTTAGACATGGGCATCCGGGGCTTCAGCGCGCCGCACCGGTTTAAAAAAAATAACGCAGTCAGCACCGCCGCTGTTACGAACTGCTCCGAGACACGAAGGTAGAGATCCAAATGCAGCTTTAATGAGGGGTAATCCAAAGACGAAATCCAATAAACAGGCAATGGTCGAAACACAGGTAAGCAGTCCAAACAAACAAATAAACAAACCAACAAAACAGGCAGGGACCAGAGGCAAGAGAGTAATCCAGGGAACAAGGCAAGATATCCAAAAAACCAAGAAACAAGAAAACCAGGGAAAAACGCTCAGAGATGCAGTGTAACACAAACAAAACTTCGCAGTGTGTGAATGAGTGAACATGGTATAAATAGGTTGAGACTAACAGGGTGATGAGACACAGGTGAAGAGACACAGGTGAATGCAATCAGAGATGATGAGTCCGGGCAGTGAGTTATGGGAAATGTAGTTAGTGAGTGAATAGGAGAGTCTGGTGTGGAGTGCCCTCTGGTGGTTCTCAAGGGCACTCCAGCTGGTGATCGTTACAGCCGCACAGTCTTCAGTCACACCAGATGTTGTCAGGCTATATGTCAGTAAAACTCAGAAAAACGAACTTACTTACGTCGTGCCAGCCGTTTGCTCGCGGCTCAATCACGCGCAAATGCGGCGCGCCCTGTATCACGCAAAATAAACTAGCATGTAACGTCGTGTTCTGTCGTCAATTAAGTATTGAAATAACCAAAAGGGAGATTAAAGCTGCGTCAAAACTCTATGTCGGGGCTTTTGTATTCCTTTGTAGGCTACATAAATGTTACACATTTTGGCGTAGCCCTACTCAATTTTCATTATTAATATTCTAACATTTTATCAATATTGCAAAGTCATCAAAACTGACTAAATATTTTGTGACCAAAAATGTGAAAATTAGGCCTACATCTAGCCTAAATGATCGTTCATGACATTCTTTTAACTATAAGCAACCCAATTTGTCTAGATCTGTATTATTTCCTTTGTATAATGTGCTTAAATATTGCTGCGCAGTCGTGTGATTTAGTCTGCTTGATTAACATTATTACAATGTATTCCTATTTAACTCTGATATGTAGCCTATATATAAGGTCCTCAAATGTGTTCGAATAATTCACCAGCATCAGCCTTTTCCCAGTTTGAATCACTCCGCTTGTCTGTGTTTGCACAACTTGCATCATTAGGCCAGTAATGGTGACAAGTGACTGTCTTTATGAGTGAACAATTGAAATTTAATTGAACTGATTTAATAGTGCCAAAAACATTGATTAACTCAAGAAAGAAACAAGTTGCTGAAACCAATCTTTAATGCTAAAAAGTTTACATCTATGCAAAATAATCCTTGAAAGATTTCTCATTTAAGGCCATTCCTGTTTGGAATATGTGGTTGTGTATTGTCAACAATAAGCAGAAACATTCTGCATTTCCATTTTATAGTGTGGATCATTCATTTCAACATTTATCCTCATTTTCATGTTTAAGAATCTGTTATCTGCTTGACAAATAATTTATGCTACTGCCCACTGACATGCTTTTAAAGCTATTGTTATCAAAAAATGTTGGCCGTCAAACACCTTAAAATGCACATATGTAGGTCTGAGAAATCAAAATTTTCCGAACCCCCCCTAACTACCTCACATTTGAATGTGTGTGTCTGTGTGGTAGTATGGCCTGGTGTGGCTACCGTGCCAGGACTGAATTTTTTAACCAGTCTGCATGCATATAGGTCTAAAATATACATTATTCTCTGTATTGAATCATGTTATCTTGTTACCCACCCTAGCCCCTGACATTTCGGGCTCAGCCCCTGATGTTTTTAAAACCTAGAAACGCCCCTGCTAAGAACAGGTGTAAACGGTTTCTAAAACGTTATGAGCTTGTCCACTTTCGACCACTTCCAGAGGTAGTCGAAAACACATTCGACAGGATTGCTTTCCTAGTGTAAACACTCATGCGGTCGAATGTGTTCGAACAACCACAAAAGATCATTTTCTCTCCGCCTACTGACCTAATGCATTCATTAAAAGAAGAGCTCTAGCCAGACGGGATTTAAACTTTGTCGGCTGAAGATCCAAGTTTGGTTTGAAGACGAAAAACTTACCAAGCACAATGTTCTCTCAACAATCCTGATTTCTAACACACACTCACACACACAGTCAGAGCAGAAACTAAAGCTGCTGCTCTCCGTATGTTTTTCGTCGTCTCCAGTCGCGTTCATATGTAGAATGCATGAGCTTATTTTGTCCATTAGATCAAAAGATCATTTACCCACCCATAGACCCTCCCCTCGAAGAAATTAGGATAGAAGTGGTTGAAAGTGGACAGAAGAGACGGATTAAAGCACCAGGTTTAAACGGGAATGTGTCTCCCTCGTCTAATTGTCATCCGATCAACCAAAACTCATCTTAATACCGGGTGCAAACAGAATGTTTCTTTCTGTCTCTTTCTTCTGCAGAACACTTTTTTTTCTTCTTTTTTTAAAGGACAATGCAAACATTTGAAGGGACTTTATGTCTGTTCCTCATTTGCATTTCCTTCATATTAAATATGGCATCTGACACCTGAGGAACATGGCTTTGTTTCTGGAAATGTTTCTGTCTTCTGTTCATCCTACTAACAGTGCACTGTTACTGTTATGCAACTTAACATTTAGATGTTCAAGTAGATGTTCCAAAATCAACATCCTGTTGTTCCTGGAACAACATTCCTATCAACCCTTTTTGTGCACGGATTTTATGGATGGGGTTCGGGTTAAGATTGGTGGATGTCCTGTTTTTATACAAAGACAGCCAAACCACTGATCTTAAGACAAGACACTACAGGAAAAAAAAAAAATGACCCTTATGATGCATTATAAATTCAGGCTTTATCTGTTGTTATAATGCATTGTACTCTTAAAAGTTATAACCACAAATAGGCAAGTATGATAATATATTGTCCCTGTTGTTATGATTATTTGTAAGATGACACAATGTATTATAAGGTTGTTTATAAGACGTTATTCATGACGTATTATAATGCATTAAGAATACTCGTATAATGCATTATAAACAGGGGTGCACATAACTGGTGCGCATGTGTGGTAAAAATAAACGACATTTACTTACTGGAGTTGGATTTTTCTCCATCTCTGGTAATATAGCAATCATGATGATAAGTGTGTTCATTAATTATAAGGGGTGCAACGGAACACAGTTTATCCATGATCCGTACGGATCAAGTCCCACGGTTCGGCACGCATGTGATTTGTGGATTAACTGATAAGTTTAACCATCATAGAGTGAAAGTTTATTATTTGGACGCGATTTTAAATGCGGAAGAAGAGGTGAAAATCGGGACTCGCATGCTGTTATCTGTGTGCACAGCCTCACACATTCGATGCGTGCAGAGAGAGAGAGAGGCGTGTTTCAGACAGCGCTCGAACACCGAATTGATTCCTCTTTCGCGTTTACTTGCGCTTGAACTGACACATGCACACAAAATTATGTAAAATACCCGTCTCGACAAGTATTCTCTTGGTTATGTCATAAGTGAACAGTTGAGAAAGAAACCGGATTCATGTCAGTGTATTCGGTCTGTGCATTCGGTCTTAAAGGGGCAGCAGCCTAATATTCCTGCTGTTGTCTGTGTCATTAATGTTAATAAAATAAAATAAAATAAAATAAAACAAAACATCATCATCATCTACAATATTCGAGAGAAAAGAAGATAACGAGGAGAGCAGTCAGGAGGGAAGTGATGATGACAGCTCGTAGGACAAGTGTGCCGCGTAAAGTGTGAGTACCAAGCAGCATCTCCAGTTGCTCCCTTGAGAACCAGACCAAAAAAAGTTATGTGCACCCCTGATTATAAATACAGGCTTCATAGAAAGTGATACCAAATATTTTTTATATATACTTAAAACTAATGTATAGTAGTTTGATATATTGATACACAGGTTTCACAATAAATAAAATCATGTGTAATGTTGCTGTTTGAGCATGAAACATGTCTGCAAAGTTCCAAAGAACAAAGGAACTCCAGCGGGAGTTATTCTCTATGTCTGTGTCGCTGTTTCCGAACTCCCTGAAACGCTTCCATTGTAGTCTTGAGTTTTCTTTGAACGAACACGTCACAATATTCCTTATTTAAATCATTCCTGCCTAAGGCATACACAGAATAAAGGGGCGGGGCCTGGTGTAGTTGAGTTAGTAGTATGTTTAAACTCACGGTTATGGTAAGTGGTGTGACATTTCCCATACACGCTTGAAGCGCTTGATTAATCACAACACACTGGTCCAGCCGACCAATCAGAGCACATTGCGCTTTTTGGAAGGAGGGGCTTCATAGAGACAGGGGGCCCTATTTTAACGATCTGAAACGCAAGTGTCAAGCGCAAAGCGCAAGTAACTTTGTGGGCGGATCTCCGGCGCTGTTGCTATTTTCCCGGCGGGATAAATGACTCTTGCGCCAGGCGCAAATCTAAAATGGGTTGGTCTGAAGTAGCTTCATTATTCATAGGTGTGGTTTGGGCGTAACGTGAAATAAACCAATCAGAGCGACATCTCACATTCCCTTTAAGAGCAGGCGCGCTTTTTCCATAGCGGATTGCTATTGTAACGGCGGATTTGCCAGGCGCGCGCCAGGAGCGGTTCACAGCCAAGGAGAGCAACGCTCTCGTCACGGCCGTAAAAGAGAGAAGTTACATTGAAATGGAGAAACCCACCCAAATTAACTTCGGTTAAACAGGCGTATGATAATTTGGGTAAATGTGTAAGCTAGATGTATGCTTTTATAATAAATTGTCTATCTATCTATCTATCTATCTATCTATCTATCTATCTATCTATCTATCTATCTATCTATCTATCTATCTATCTATCTATCTATCTATCTATCTATCTATCTATCTATCTATCTATCGTAATAATGTATGATTTGCAAAAATGAAAACTGCTGCTTCTGTGTAGATGAGAGAATCAAAGTGTATGCGCGTTGTGGCCAAGCATGCGCCCTTAAAATAGCATATGAATAACATGCGCAATGCGCCACTGACTTTAAACAATTTTTTCCTGGTTAGTGGCGCAATTGTTTTCTAAACCATCAAAATAGCACGAAGGAACGTTTGCGCCGGAACACACCTCCTCTTTGCGCTGAACCGCCCCCGGGAGCAAGTTCATTCCCTAGTTTAGCGACGTGCTTCTGTGGAGGGAAAAGCACGCTTTGCGCGGGTGCAAAATAGGAATGATACATGCGTCGCTGTACAAAGTCAATTGCGCTGGGTGCAAGATAGGGCCCTTGAACTGCATTTCCCAAAAGCATCATAAGCCTATGAGTAGATCGTAGAACCATTGCCACCAATGGTCTCTGCGATCAACTTAGCTTACGATGCTTTTGGGAAACAAAGCCCATAGCGTTACTGACAGACTGGGAACAGAGGTGCTGCAATAATGTAAAATATGTGAAAATAATGAGTTTTTGAACATTCAAGCATGAAAACCTATTCTAGTAGACCCCAAAAACTAAATCAAGACTTTGTAAAAGGGCATAATAAGTCAACTTTAAAACTGTATTTCCAGCTAAAATGCTTTTTTGCAAAGTATCTTTTCCTGGGAATAGGTCATGATAGATGTATTGCAAAATATTGTAAACCTCATGGAAATTGAACAATTACACCCTTGATGGCAATTCTGTTGAAACATTTTGGGTTTTTTTTGGCTCTTGAAGATGTTTACATGTGCACTATTCATTTCTTTTAGTTGGTTCCTTGTGTTTTATTCCAATTTCAACAGAAAACTGATTTCAGACACTGATTGAGTATCATGACTTGCTGAACACTGTGGTTTTGGGGGTCTTGTCTGTAGTATTTATTAATCTTGGAATTTGTTATGCTCCCCTTTTGCTTTAATGACAGCAGAATTTGAGCTGCATGAACTTTTATACAAGTTTGTATAAAACCTGATGATCTTGTTCTCCAGCATGATTTGAGAATGATTCAAACATCATTTTGTGATTCAATTGAATCAAGAACATCTGACGGTCTGAACAAAAAAAAAAGAGTTAGCATGATATCAATGTCTCAAATTACTTGATTAGTGACCGAGACATAACAGAGAATTTTAAATATTTTATATTCAGTCTATGTCAATGAATAAATAAAATCCAGAAGTTTGTGTTGGTCATGATGATCATGTTTTCCAGCATAATTTGAGAATGATTCAAAGAGCATCTTGTGCTTCAGTTAAATCAAGAACATCTGACCATCGAGTCACAGGATGTCAGTGTCCCACATTTAATTAGTGACCAAGAAATAGTGCAGAATTTTAAATGTTTCATATTCATTTTACATTTTAAAGTTTATATATAAGTTCAGAATCCTACCTTTCTGTTTATTTCCAGCTTTTAATGAAAAAACAAGCCCCACATTTTCTTTGTGGTCTCAGAGTTTTGGACCCTACTATACATAAAAATCTCCTGTCAGACAGGAAGCCCCCCACTGTTTTTTCCCTCCATGTATTACATTTTTCCTTTCTGGTTCTGCCAAAACGTTTGACTTTAAACTGGAACAGTGTCAATCTTTTCAAATGGGCTTGCTGTCCCTGAGAGACCTTGCAGTGATGTTTTTTAGTTAAACATTTCTGATGTTTTTATTGATAATTTTTTTGTTTAATTTTGTTGGAACATTCGATCAAGCAATTGTTTATTGTGGCACAGAATATTAAACTTCCCTTTGCAAAAGTGTATGGTGGCAAAAAAAAAAATATATATATAATCCTGATGCCAATAAAAATGACATTTTAATTGCAGTACTCTTGCCAGGAAAGAAATGTTTTGGTTCTCAGTGTAAATCTTTGTCTTTGACACAGGTCCTTCCTCAGTCATCAGTAATGACGATGACTCTGCCAGCCCTCTTCATCATGTGTCCAATGGCTCTAACACACCCTCGTCCTCTGACATGAACGCGGACGCCGTCATCATCGGCATGACCAAGATTCCCGTGATAGAGAACCCGCAGTACTTCCGCAGCACCAGCAGTCTTCTCAAATCTGATACCTGTGAGTACCTGTGTCTGTCTGGCTTTGTTTTTTCATTTGTGTCTTGCCAACCTATGAAACAATGTTAGCCCAATGACTACAAAAAATTTACATTATGAATAATCTGTCAGGATTTTTTTTTTTTTTTTGCAATGAGAATAAGTCAAATAAGTACATCCCCCCAACATTAATATATTGTTTACTTTATTTCGATTGTCCACTTTAGACGTTCTACTAAATAGTAACTTTGCAAATAGATTTCAACTAACTCTCATTATGCAGGGAATGATTATTATTCCCTTAGAGTATTAGTAGACTGTTAGGTTAGTGTTCGGGTTAGTACAATAAGTTGACATGTAGTTGTAAAGTTACTT
Source organism: Leuciscus leuciscus (assembly GCF_965113295.1). Classification (NCBI taxonomy): domain Eukaryota; kingdom Metazoa; phylum Chordata; class Actinopteri; order Cypriniformes; family Leuciscidae; genus Leuciscus; species Leuciscus leuciscus. The sequence continues at coordinate 35,623,045 of NC_138737.1, read as the reverse complement.
ATAGTCAGTAGAATGTCTGTTGGGGAGCATCAAAATAAAGTTTAATACTAGTATACTACTTATACTACTAGTGTACTAATACTCTAATGGTGTTTAAACATAATGTAATATTAAAAGGGAAGTGTACTGTAGAGTAAATTAAAGGCAATAAATAATCGACTATTTAAATTAGTTCACCCAGAAATGAAAATTCTGTCATTAATTACTCACCCTCGTCGTTCCAAACCCGTTAGACTTTTTTTCATCTTCAGAAGTTTAGTCCAATTTTTCTGAAGAGTCTTGATCGCTTTATATGATGAAGAGATTTAATTTAGTCTTTTATTCACATATAAACATTGATCAGCGGACAAAAACAGAAGCTCAACCGAACCTGCTTGACGAGCGAGAACAAACCTCATTGGTTCTTGCAGAAGCTCAAACGTGCTGCGTAACACGAGAATGAACCTCATTGGTTCTTGCAGAAGCTCAAACGTGCTGCGTAACATGAAAATGAACCTCATTGGTTCTTGCAGAAGCTCAAACGTGCTGCGTAACACGAGAATGAACCTCATTGGTTCTTGCAGAAGCTCAAACATGCTGCGTAACATGAAAATGAACCTCATTGGTTCTTGCTGAAGCTCAAACATGCTGCGTAACACGAGAATGAACCTCATTGGTTCTTGCAGAAGCTCAAACGTGCTGCGTAACACGAGAATGAACCTCATTGGTTCTTGCAGAAGCTCAAACGTGCTGCGTAACACGAGAATGAACCTCATTGGTTCTTGCTGAAGCTCAAACGTGCTGCGTAACACGAGAATGAACCTAATTGGTTCTTGCTGAAGCTCAAACGTGCTGCGTAACACGAGAATGAACCTAATTGGTTCTTGCTGAAGCTCAAACGTGCTGCGTAACATGAAAATGAACCTCATTGGTTCTTGCTGAAGCTCAAACGTGCTGCGTAACACGAGAATGAACCTAATTGGTTCTTGCTGAAGCTCAAACGTGCTGCGTAACATGAAAATGAACCTCATTGGTTCTTGCTGAAGCTCAAACGTGCTGCGTAACATGAAAATGAACCTCATTGGTTCTTGCAGAAGCTCAAACGTGCTGCGTAACATGAAAATGAACCTCATTGGTTCTTGCTGAAGCTCAAACATGCTGCGTAACACGAGAATGAACCTCATTGGTTCTTGCAGAAGCTCAAACGTGCTGCGTAACACGAGAATGAACCTCATTGGTTCTTGCTGAAGCTCAAACGTGCTGCGTAACATGAAAATGAACCTCATTGGTTCTTGCTGAAGCTCAAACGTGCTGCGTAACATGAAAATGAACCTCATTGGTTCTTGCAGAAGCTCAAACGTGCTGCGTAACATGAAAATGAACCTCATTGGTTCTTGCAGAAGCTCAAACATGCTGCGTAACACGAGAATGAACCTCATTGGTTCTTGCTGAAGCTCAAACGTGCTGCGTAACACGAGAATGAACCTCATTGGTTCTTGCAGAAGCTCAAACGTGCTGCGTAACACGAGAATGAACCTCATTGGTTCTTGCTGAAGCTCAAACGTGCTGCGTAACACGAGAATGAACCTCATTGGTTCTTGCTGAAGCTCAAACATGCTGCGTAACATGAAAATGAACCTCATTGGTTCTTGCTGAAGCTCAAACATGCTGCGTAACACGAGAATGAACCTCATTGGTTCTTGCAGAAGCTCAAACGTGCTGCGTAACACGAGAATGAACCTCATTGGTTCTTGCAGAAGCTCAAACGTGCTGCGTAACACGAGAATGAACCTCATTGGTTCTTGCTGAAGCTCAAACGTGCTGCGTAACACGAGAATGAACCTAATTGGTTCTTGCTGAAGCTCAAACGTGCTGCGTAACACGAGAATGAACCTAATTGGTTCTTGCTGAAGCTCAAACGTGCTGCGTAACATGAAAATGAACCTCATTGGTTCTTGCTGAAGCTCAAACGTGCTGCGTAACACGAGAATGAACCTAATTGGTTCTTGCTGAAGCTCAAACGTGCTGCGTAACATGAAAATGAACCTCATTGGTTCTTGCTGAAGCTCAAACGTGCTGCGTAACATGAAAATGAACCTCATTGGTTCTTGCAGAAGCTCAAACGTGCTGCGTAACATGAAAATGAACCTCATTGGTTCTTGCTGAAGCTCAAACATGCTGCGTAACACGAGAATGAACCTCATTGGTTCTTGCAGAAGCTCAAACGTGCTGCGTAACACGAGAATGAACCTCATTGGTTCTTGCTGAAGCTCAAACGTGCTGCGTAACATGAAAATGAACCTCATTGGTTCTTGCTGAAGCTCAAACGTGCTGCGTAACATGAAAATGAACCTCATTGGTTCTTGCAGAAGCTCAAACGTGCTGCGTAACATGAAAATGAACCTCATTGGTTCTTGCAGAAGCTCAAACATGCTGCGTAACACGAGAATGAACCTCATTGGTTCTTGCTGAAGCTCAAACGTGCTGCGTAACACGAGAATGAACCTCATTGGTTCTTGCAGAAGCTCAAACGTGCTGCGTAACACGAGAATGAACCTCATTGGTTCTTGCTGAAGCTCAAACGTGCTGCGTAACACGAGAATGAACCTCATTGGTTCTCGCACGTCAAGCGAACATGCTTGAGCTTCTGTTTACCACAACTGATGTGAGAGTTGATCAATGTTTATATGTGAATAAAAGCCTAAATTAAATCTGTTCATCATATAAAGTGATTGTGTCTCTTCAGAAACTTTGGACTAAACCGCTCAATACATTTGGATTAGTTTAACAAATCTCTTTAATCTCTTTCTGAATATTTTGAACGTCAAAGTGGTAGTTGCATAGCTGTCAATGGAGGGACAGAAAACTCCCAGATTTAATCAAAAAGATCTTAGTTTGTGTTCCGAAGATGAACGAAAGTCAAGAAAAGTTTGGAACGACATGAGTAATTAATGACATAATTTAATTTTTTGGGTGAACTATCCCTTTATTTAATTTTTTTACATTCTGATAATGAGAATATGGGTGGAAATGTGCTTAATTGTCTTAATGGCCCTACAGTAGGCAACATATAATTCTAGTTTATTTCTTTTGAATTAGGGGGAACATACTCAAACATTTATTTGGCAGGTTATATGAGTGTGCATCTGCATACACAATCACACAGCATCTTAAATATTTATTTTATAACCCTCATCACTTGCCTTTCTCATTTTTTACGTTCTCTGTGTCCTTTCCTTCCCACTCTGGTTACTTTTAATATAGGGTTATGGTGTACAGTGAGTTACTGTAGATCGATGCAGCCTCATCATCTAGCTCTCGCTAATGTAATCGGCTGACTGGCTAGTTTTTCTTCAAAAGCATTTCTTAATCACATTAAGGATAAATCTCTAAGAGTGCAGTGTCTGTTCAGAATCTTCTCTCTCTCTCTCTCTTTATCTCTCTCTCCTCCAGCACACTAAACGGCTGATTAATCTCGTCTTATCTCTGCACTGTCCTCACTCTCTTAAGGGACGTCTGGGATAAGAAACGTCTTTTTTCCACCAAATCTGAAATAATCTCTAGTACACCTTTTATTAAATTATGTCCAATGTCCGGAATTGCATGTGTCTGATTATAAATAAAGCTCTTGGAAACCCATTATTTAATAATGATTATAAAAAAAAACTTAGCCATTGGGATGTCTATAGAACACACACACACACAAAAAATAGATATTTTGAAGAATGTTTCAGCTGTTTTTGTCCGTACGATGAAAGTCAATGGGGTCCAAGCACAAAAAGGACATACTCCAGCAGTTTAATCCAAGTCTTCAGAACCATTGCGATCTCTTTGTAAATCAAAAATGGTGACACGTCAATAACATCAAAGTTTGACATGTCAACATATTTGATTTGAGCTCTGTTTTGTTGATCAATGATTTGATTTGATCAGAGAGTGAATAACCACATAAATTTCAAGTGAATGATGACAGTATTTTCATTGTTTAATTTGTGGAGTCTCCAACAAGATGAGTTAAACCAGGTGTGTTTGATTAAGGAGACACGCCATTTATGTCTCCCATGCTTCAAATAGCAACCTCTAAACAATATAATTTTCCCTAGGTTCTCACAAAAATAACCTACTCAGTCCATACCTGTCAGGTTTTCTCACTCATCTGAAATTGCTCAACTTACCATGAATGAAGCACTAACATTGGTCAGGGTGTCTATACTTAACAGATCACTTCCATCCAGTTGCATAGTAGCCATAATGCTGACAACACCAATCCTACATACTCATCATGTCCAGATTCCAAACAAAAGAGTTTGCTTCTTCAGTTAGTTGACCTTGATGTTGATTAGCTTCAGATAATAGACTATAGTATAGACCATAATAGATTATAAAGAGGTATACTTCATGCATATTAGTTTCTTACTAACTCAAGCATATTCAAGGATCTGCCTAGCTGACATTATGGTACTAGTCTGTTATTACCATTTATTACACATTCCGGTTCAGTCTCATGAGTTTGGTTCATTTCAGGATTTATGTCATATCTATTTAAAAAAAAATTCTTTGTTTGTATGTTATGTTTGAAAAGGTCTGATTTATTGTCTTTCTTGAATTACTTGTTCTCAATCCTTTGATCTTTGTGGACTTCTTTGAATAAGCACTCAGATCCTTTAACTCTCATTCTCTAGGATTTACATTACAGAACATCTGACTATCAAGCTATATTTTGTGAACTCTGCCAGGTGGGTTTATCCATTTTGGATTACTCGTCCTGTTTTTATGAAATATCCAGTCCTCTGAACTGTCTTAAAGGTAGAGTCGGCAATTTCAGAGGGACTAGCAATAGCAAGCTAGCTTTGAAAGCATAAGATCCCACCGTCCCTTCAGTGTGTCTCCAAAGCCACGCGTCCTTCAAAACACATGAACGCGCACAGCAGAGTCTGCAAAGCTTCACGAGAGACGGTGTTAAATTACCTCATGTCTCAAAGCACATAACATTACAATAATAATGAACATAAACAACTTAAAGAGCGCTGCCCTGTACCACCTGACTGCTGCAGGTTCATTTTGGTGTTGATAGTGTTGACACAGAAACGCATAAATCCGAGTCTGAGGATGTGAGCTGGTCCGTGTAGAATGTCACAGGTTGCCATCTTGTAGTTAAAAATTGACATGGCGTGAACGCAGCATAAGCTCGTTGTTTTGGTTCAGTGTGACTGTCTGTATACAACTCTGCACTGCCTTACTGAATGTGCTCTTGATGTGGAGCGTGGAGGTATGGAAATACATATGTTGACAGATCATTGCATTTTGTATCATCCATCCCAGAATGACCTGTACCTGAAGACCTTGTTAATGTTTCCTGTTTGAGAGAATGTTTCTGATTCTCCTGTTACTGAGACTATCACTTAGTTTCATATTTCTAAGACTTTTGCTTAGTTCCTTAAGTTTCCTGATTTCAACGCCCCTTGAGTCTCCAAGTCTTCAGGAGTCATCAGCTTTTGAGTCTTCATCCTGTGAGCCACAATCTTGATCCCCAAGGTCCCAACCCATGTCCACCATGTTTTGCTCCAATTCCATTATACTATTTTGGGATTGAAGGTTACAGAGTTGAAGGGCAGTGCAAAATGTAACATAAATGTGTGATTGTGTTGTGTTCTTTCGACAGTTGTTCAGCACATTAAGAGGCACAACATTGTACTGAAGAGGGAACTTGGAGAAGGAGCGTTTGGGAAAGTGTTCCTGGCCGAATGCTACAACCTGTCCGCAGAACAGGAGAAGATCTTGGTGGCTGTCAAGGTTGGCTGTTTAATTTAGCTTTGATGTTAGCATATTGATCACTATACGTTCAGTATACTCATTGTATTTGTACACATTCTGTGTTTGTAGACACTGAAAGAGGCCAGCGAGAACGCCAGGAAGGACTTCCATCGTGAGGCCGAGTTGTTGACCAATCTGCAGCACGAGCACATCGTCACGTTCTACGGAGTGTGTGTGGAGAGCGATCCGCTTATTATGGTGTTCGAGTACATGAAGCATGGCGACCTCAACAAGTTCCTCAGGTACAGCTTCCTGATAGTGTCTGCGCGTTCGCATTGGAATCCAATAGTGCTTAGTCACATCTTTTCTTTAATTGCTTTGTCCTTGTAAGCCAATAATTACACATCATTTTTCATGTAGCTATTGAAAATCTGTCACTAATACAAAGTAAACCATAGGACTTTCATTGCTGCTTTTTAAAGCTAGTTAAGAAAGTGTTCTAGTTGGTAAACAAATCCAAATGATCTATCAGGAGGCTGATGGACAATTATATAATGTTTTAGTTTATCTCTGAGTTTAAAATGAGTGTTTTTGAATTGTGGTCTGGTTGAGGTTGATACGTTCTCTGTCCGGCCCAGGGCTCATGGTCCTGATGCAGTTCTGATGGCTGACGGACAGGTACTTCAGCAGGCAGAGCTCACCCAGTCTCAGATGCTTCATATTGCGCAGCAGATCGCCGCAGGCATGGTGTATCTGGCTTCCCAGCACTTTGTTCACAGAGACCTGGCCACACGAAACTGCCTAGTCGGGGAGAATCTCCTGGTAAAGATTGGAGACTTTGGAATGTCCCGAGATGTCTACAGTACAGATTACTATCGGGTAAGTTTTGCTTTACAGTTTGCCTGTGCTTTTTCAAATTAATTATAAATATAAATTCTAATTCTAATTTGTTTACATTATTAATAGTAATATTACATAATTATGTTTGTAACGAGGTTTGATGTTGTGGGAAGAAGGAGGCGGGAACCGGCGAACATTTAACAGACTTTAATAATAAAATAAATAAACACATACAAAACGAAAGCCCTCATGAACGACTGCTGTCACATATAATAAAACAAAACATCAAAGAAAATAGTCCAGGCCTGGCCTCTCTCATCCTTCACTGTCGTCGCTCCTCCTCTTATGCTTCCGTTCCTCGGTGAGAGATACGAGACAAGTGCGTCGCGCAGGTGTCGCGTCGTTCTCTCACGGCCCTCGGCCTCGTCCTGCTCGCCACAGTGATACTGGTATATTATAAGTAAATAAAGCAATATTTTTTTATAATATTTTATTTTTAACAACCCGTAAAGCCATGTTTTACAGTGAATTTAGAACAGCTAAGGGGCGTTGTCAGCTAAAACCACCTTAGCTGTTCTAAATTCATCCACCAAGCAATGTAGTTCCAAAGAAGTTGCCAAGCAACACATGCAGCAACAAAGAATCACAAACGGCAGTTGCGCAGTAATACTAATGTAATGCGGTCACAGGTGTATGTTTGTTGAGTAATTTACAACGGCTTCGAACACGGCTCAACCAATCAGAATCAAGGACCGGAACTATCCATTTTATAATATTTATTTTATTAAAAAATACAAATAATGTCATGTTTCATTGCTGTCTTGATATGTAATGCAATGACGTTTAGGCATCCGGATGTCCTTGTGTGTGTGTGTGTGTGTGTGTGTGTGTACAGCTTTGATGTCATCTTAGTAATGTGTAATATATTGATAGTTTTTTTTTGTGCTATTATTATTAATATTACTTACATGTAACCTAAACGAACACCTCCTTTAGGAAAAAAAGTGGTGTACTTAACGAAAGTTCAAAAATATTATTTAATTTAAAACTAAATGTGTGTGTGTATCTTATGTGTGTGTATATATATATATATATATATATATATATATATATATATACAGGGTTGGGGAGTAACGGAATACATGTAACGGCGTTATGTAATCAGGATACAAAAATCCAGTAACTGTAATCCGTTACAGTTACGTCAAAAAACGTAGTAATCAGATTATAGTTACATTTTGAAAAAAGGGGGAATACTTTCAGCATTACAATGGTTTCATTTAAAACTAAATAAATCAGTATTTTGGCATAATAACACTATATTAAGCGCTGCTTGATTATACAGTAGTTCCTGGTTCTGTTGCCAGTAATGACTCACGTGTGCCACGCGCTGGTGCGTGTGCAAATAACAGCTTTCTACAATCTCCTCAGACGCAGATTGAATCACTGCTGCTAGTAGAAACGATGCTGCCTGCGGGTAAAATCGCTTTTAATTCATGGAAATTCCGCTACTATTTTGTAGAAATTAGGAGAGTATCTTTTTTAGTACCCAAAATGTCCTTTCTTAATCTTTTCTCGCGAAACATGTTCGCTGTCTAGGTAACAGGGGAACTCCCACTGCCAACGCACCAAGTTCAGTCAGGCAAATTAAGAAAGATCACGGCTTTAGTCAACATGTAGGCCTATTTTAAAATAAACTAATATGTAGATTGTGTACACATTTTAAATGTTGTGTTTTTATTTTTTTGTTAAAAATTAGTTAAAAATAAAACAAAATAATCTGTAATACCATACATTAGCCACTAGATGTCTGTATAGCCCTTACATAAATTCAGGCCTGTGTGTAGGCTATATTTTGCAAATATTGTACACTGGACCAAATTCTTAATAAATAAAAGTTTTTTTTATTTATTTTTTATAATATTTCTTCTTGCTTGACTTTATTTATATACGTGACCTTGAAGTAATCCAAAAGTAATCAGTTACATTACTTTCATATTATAGTACTTGGATTACGTTACTGAATACTTTTTTTATGAAGTAATTTGTAACTGTAACGGAGTACATTTTTAAAGTAACCCTCCCAAGCCTGTATATATATATGTTTCAGATTCATTAGTTGGAAATTAATGCTGACTTCACAAGGACACTTAAAGGCGATATTCAAATCCTTTTCCCAGTATATGTATAAATCAATATGCTTCTCATGTTTTTTGCTATACAGATCACTGAATACTAGCTATTCGAACACCTTGACCCTACTGGCTCTCCTCCTGTATGATGTCAGCAGAATTTCAGTGTGTGTGTGTGTGTGTGTGTTTTGATTCACTCCCGTCAGTTAGTCTCTCCCAGATTAGGAGTCAGGGAGGAAGGTGGCGTGGGAACAGGAAAGAGGGGTTACTATGGCAACAGCAAAGAAAAAGAATAGAGCACTTGCGCCATCAGACAGAAACTGAAAAAGTCATTAAAGATCTCTCATTAGTATTCACCCCCAAATTCAGCATGAGGGCCTACCGAGAAGGAGAGGGGCTAAAAAACTAAAAAAGACTAAAAAACGAATGAAAAGATAAAGAAATATAATGGTTACAGAGAAGAAAATCAAGAAACACAACCTTACACTTTGGTAAATAAAGCATTTGAAGAGAGAAAGACAACTTAATTTATTCTTTGATAGCATGATGTTCTTCTATTGTGCTCCATTCATGTATTCAGTGTGAATCATCTATCCAGTGTTTGAAAATGAGTTGAATGATGTTTATAAATGCAGAGATGTGCTATTAGATAACTCTCTTCATTGACAACTGTGCCAACAAGTTCATTCGAGTTCATTTATCTCTGAATACTGATGAATATCATGACACATCTCCATTATACGAGTCTCCATTGAGATTCAAATGCAGGTCAGTAGATTTGTGTGTGTGCGCACTGTGTGTACACCATTGATTAGGCCTATAGAACATCAGTTTCCATAGAAACAGCTGGTCAGGCAGAGGCTGATGGGTGGATTTGAAGTTGTGAAAGCATGTTGTGTAACCATAGAACTTCTTATGAAGCCACATTTGTGCATTATAACCTATATTCAAAAGCTTTAGTTGAGAATCCTCATAGTCAACCTATTGCCTTTGCCTGCATTTCATTCTTTAATAGAGAGTTAAGTGTCTCGGTCATATTGTGCACCATTCATCACTACACATTATACCAAAGATAAAAACACGTATTTTTAATCTTTCATTCAAATGTTATAACTTGCTCTGTCTCTCTATACATAATCTTTTTGGCTGATGTCACCAATCCCTCTTAGAAACACACAGTTTTTATTAACCAAAGATTATGTTGTCCTACCCTTTTCCTCATTGAATATCCAGATTTCCAGATTATGAAAGTAAAATGGTGTGTGAACAGCTTTCATGTCATTTTAGTAAAGTGTAATATCTTAATAGTCATTCAGTTCTATTATTATTATTAACGTAACCTTAGCAAACACCTCCTTTTTAGGAAAAAAAGTGGTCACCTTATTGACCTTTTTTTTTAACAAAATTTAAATGCAGTATAAAAAAAAGAGAAAAAAGTACCCTGCTGAAAACAACAGCTTTTGATCCTTTCTACATACTCATACACTGAGGCACTTTAACAGGCTATTTGACAGTGTGAGCAAAAACATGGTGTGACCTGCAACAATAACCAGCTTTGCCAGTAATTGCCCACCTAAAACCAATTAAAAGAACCTTGGATTTTAAACTGGTGCAAACTGGTCTAAGCTTTTTAGCAGGATGTTGTTGTGTGTATGAGTGTGTGTGTGTGTGTATATGCGTGTTTGATTGCAGAGGAAAAAGGTTTCTAATAGTGCTTGTGCAGTAGACCTCTTTTTAAGTGACCCTTCCAGTCTGTAGCTCCACTATGGAACCAGTGAAAAAGCCTAAAAGCTTTTGACCTTAATATTTGATGAGTCCAGTATGTTAAACCAATTAATCTGAGACTAATCCACATACTGGACCACAATCTCATAATTAATATTTCAGAGGCAGCGCATTATGGAGAAAGCTAATAAATGAAATGATTGGTTTTGGGGTTGAGCTCCAGGCCAGACCAACTCCCCAAGCTTACAGCATCCAAATCCTGAGAGGCGCAACTTACGGCACCATCTGAGGTCCTGAACTAGAAATACTGTCAGCATTTGCCTGAGAGCTTTTTGGATTGAACAATGCTCCAATGGCAACAAACTAGTATCCACTGTCTCCTCTTGCTCTTAAAATCTGTATGGATCTTATCCATTAGCGTTTATCAAATGCAGGGAGTTTTGTTAGAGTAGCTTGAATTTATATATCTTCTGTTTTTATCGATTTGAGCACACCTGGTCATCTTAATGTCAAACCACAGTCTAACATTTATTCTAAGTTTCAGTGCCATTCTATTTTTGTAATTAATTACATTGTCCATCACCACTTTTATTTATTCGACAGATTCAAACTCACGTCACCTACATCAGCACCATGACTCAATATGTCGGATGACTCAGTGTGTACTTACTGTTTCACATGTCTAGGTTGGAGGTCACACCATGCTGCCAATTCGCTGGATGCCACCAGAAAGCATCATGTACAGGAAATTCACCACGGAGAGTGATGTCTGGAGTCTGGGAGTCGTGCTGTGGGAGATCTTTACCTATGGGAAACAGCCCTGGTACCAACTGTCAAATAATGAGGTACTGATGCATAACATACACACCCATGTGATCTCCATGCAGTTAAATGACTTTTTTGGGGGGCAGCCCCCCTCTCCAGCACTTGTTTATTTATTTATTTATTTTAAAAAATGAGCCAAAAAAATGGATCCAACTAATCTGCTATTTGATCAATGTAGTATTACTGCCCTGCACATTTTGGATGTTTTGTACAGTTCTTTAGGCTGTTCTGAGGAGTAACCAATGCCCCAGAAACCACCCAGAACACCACAGCAATCACCTTGAACACATTAGCATCCAAACAGAAGACCACCAAGAATACCCATAGCAGCCACCTAGAGCACATTAGTCAACAACCAGAAGAACCTAGAGCAAGGGGTAGCCGACCCAGCTCCTGGAGAAAGGTTGCTTACCTCTGCCTTAGAGATCACCCAGGACACCCCAGCAGCCTCCTTGAACACATTATCAAACGCACCGAACACTATAGCAAGAATCTAGAACACATTAACAACCAACTAGAAGACTCTGAGGCAGTGTTTCCCTACCCTGTTCCTGAAGGCACACCAACAGTATACATTTTTGAACTTGTTAAAACTTGGTTTCTAAGTCAAGGGTTTTCAAACCTTTTCCGGAGGATCCCCAAAACTGCACTCCTCCCTTATCTGTCACACCCACTTCAGGTCTTGCAGTTTCTTCTAATGAGCTGATGAGAGGAATCAGGTGTGTTAGATGACAGAAACATACAAAATGTGCAGTGCTTGGGATCCTCTGGGACAGGTTTGAAAACCCCTGGCTGGTCTAAGTGGTGTTCACAGAATAGCATAGGATTAAGACTTTTATCGGGTAGACCTGACCTGCTTCTTCTTAGTGTTAGTGCTTGACTGGGGCCCAGGTCAGAAAGCAGACAGACTGTCTGCTGGATACCTTGAGTTCCCATGTAGCTCATATAAATTACAATATTACCATATAAATGTGCCTCCAGGAACAGGCTTGGGAAGCTGTGCCCTAGAGACCACCCAGAACACAGTGGTGTCACTATCCTGCAGAGTTTGGCTCCAACCTCAATTAAACTTACCTTAACCAAATAATCAAGGTCTTCAGGATTGATAGAGACTTCCAGGCAGATGTGTTGGGAGAAGTTGGAGCTAAACTCTTTAAGACATTGGAACAAATTGGACATCTACTTAGAACAAATTAGCACCTAACCCGAAGACCCTAGCAATGACCTGAGTAAGGCCTGCATCCCTTCAAACCTCAGAACTGAAGTATTCAAACACATCAGGCTACACTATATAAACTTCAAAATACTGTATATTCAAATTATATCACTCCTTGGATGATGGTTTATCTTAATAAACAATCCTTTTCTACATTTATAGCAGTTTGACTCATATATTTCTGGACATTTAATTTGTTTGACGTTTCACTCCTTGCTCTTTTTTAGGTGATTGAGTGTATCACCCAAGGTCGTGTACTGCAGCGACCCCGGACCTGTCCAAAGGAGGTGTATGACTTGATGCTGGGATGCTGGCAGAGAGAACCCCACACCCGACTCAACATTAAAGAGATCAATAACCTGCTCCTCAACCTGGCCAAGGCATCACCAGTGTATCTGGACATCCTGGGATAAGATGTGCCGCGTTTGGGACTGGGAGTGGATCCCTGAAATTGCCCCCCTCTTCTATCCCACCAAAAATCTCTTTCTTCTACAGCTTTAACACCTCCTTCCTTGCCCTCCTCCTCATCGACTGCTCCATGTAAACGTCTAGATACATTGGCAACAGGATTGTGTCCAATGACTATGAATTATGTATTTCTGAACAAAAATGGATTGAATGGAAAGAGCCGTACTCAAGTGACTATAGTTTTACTTACAGTGAACAAAATCCCCAATGGTTGACCATCCTCAACTTCTGGACCAAGTTCACACTTGCAAATTCCAGTTCAGTGAATAAACGCATTCGGGACTTGAGGAAGGATGTCCATCTTAACAAAGAGGAAATAGCAGCTCCAAACAATGACCAAACACAAATGAGAGGAGAAATAAACAACTTTTCTGCCCACTGGACAGATTTGGTCCTTTCAGCTCCCATTTGTATTCAGCTCATACATCCGATACAAAGCACAGAACGTGAAACTAGCATGGTGATCAACAGTGACAAACTGCAACTATATCTATACGTATACATGTGTGTTTATAAAACTGGATGTTCACAGTTGAGCGACTCTAATTAAATGCTTCTGGACGCTGACAGGATGTTGGTGCTGCCGAGCAAATCTGAAATGCAAAGTAGTCCATTAAAATGTGTCGAGAACATAGGCGTTATTTATAGTGGGACATGTCCCCACTACTTTTGCCATTGCTGATTTTGCCCCACTACTTTATGAAATAGTTTGCAGCAGGTTCATGTCCAGTGCAGTGAAGGCATCTCCAGTTGTCGAGCAGGGGTTATATTTTGTTAGTATGAGTAGCGATCTGTTGGTGGAATTAGCTATGTTGTATGATTTTTCATTTTTCACGTTTCAGTTTTAACTTGGAGAAAAGCTCTACTACTGACCTGCTTTCCAGGTCGATGCTTCATGTTTATAAGATCACGTTAAATTATTTGTGCATAGCCTTATTAATATTCATAAGCTAAGCCTTCTCCATTTTGTGATGTCACAACCAGCGTGTCTGTTTTCCGCCACTGTGCCCTCGACCAAATCAACGGCCATAGTCTTCAGGTCTGTACACGACGTGCAACATGGAGAGCTGGATGGAGTCATCTGAGACGAGGCCATGCCTCAATACCATCAGCTTGCATTTCTTACAGGAGCTTAATTATACAGAGTGGCCGATTATGATGGTGTGGGCTAAATTACGACCTTTCTTTCTCTCTTTCTCATTCGCCATGTTTTACTACTGAGTTGAAGCACTAATGTAGTACTCAAGCTTCGGGTCGTACAAATGCTATAGTGTAATATATATTTCATTACAGGACAAATGTCTCCTATTAGCAGCAACTCCCTCTAGGCTCATATACGCTATCAGTGCGGAGAAGAGGAGAGACGGGAGGGGACAGGATAGAGAGAATGAGACGTGGGGAGGAAAATAATATTAAGGAGATAAACTTGAGTCACCTCACTAAAACCCGCATTTCTTCTTCCTTTTATCATACATACATTATTATATCTATTTATCACTATAGAGATCCTATCAAAGCATCCTTTTTTTTTTGCGTTGATTATTGCACTGTCAATCTCCCACAGAAGACTTAGCACACTGTACTCAATGCCGTGAATCAGTCAAACAAATATCTTCTAAAAAATTCATTCTGTGAGCCTAAAATCCCAAAAGAAGTTTACACAAGTTTGGAGTTAATTACTTTTTTGGAATAATTTTGAAGAGATGTAACTTTTAATTTAATATTTTATTTATTGTGTACTTAATGTGAAGCACTTTTGTGTTTGTCAATTATTTTATTTATGTAAAAATAATAATTATTGATATTATATATTTTTTTCATATTTGGTTGAGAGTTCAAGGGTTGTGGAATGGGATGTATTGATGCAAAAAAAAAAATAGAAAGATTACATATTTTGGGGTGAACGTTAAAAAAAACTACATTAAAAGTTACATTGACTGCAAAAGCAATGAAGTCTAATTTTGGATTGTGACTGTTTTTCATGAACATTAAGAAAATGTTCTCAAATTCTAATTGAAACAATGTATTATGTTGAATTTCTGTAATGAAGTAATTTCATTTTTTACTGACGAACTATGTTTTTAATGTTTTTAACTTTTTTTTAATTTTTTTTTTATAGTACAACAAACTACCATGAAGTATGAATATTGCAATGTCATTACTTTTTTCGCAGTACAGTGATGGCTATGATTTTTTTTTTTTATTATGTTGTATATAAATGGAAATGTAGAAAAATTTGCTTAATTGTCAAGAAAATAATACCACAATGCAACTTCTTATTTTCATGAGGTTTTCATGAGGTTGTTCAAAGATATCAATATGGATGGGGAGTTTAAGTGGTTTAGATTAGTCTGCGACAGAACAAGGGACTGTGACTGCATATCAAATACTGTCTTCTACATGTACAGAACTTCTTCTGATGTTTCAGAATGTCTATAAGCTAAACTACTGTCCACAATTAAACCACCTGACAAGTGTTAAAGTCAACATGACAGCAAAACTGATCTACTTTACTTTCTTACACTTTCCTAGTCTGAAACATCTTTCCTTGTCACCAGTCACCAATTTACGGAAGTAAAATGATGCAAAGGCTGTTTCATGTTGACTTTGAATCCAACATTCTTAACACACTTCCAACCTAGTATACTTTTCTTGATACTTTTAAATGATACATGCCTACTTACACCTGGAAAGAAGATTTCTGCAAAGTATCAAGTAGTGTGTTATACAGTTAAACACTCAGCTACAAAAGTACAATCAAACGTCCTTGTCTGTATGATTTCTCTGAGGTATATGGACAAGTCAAGTTGTCCGCCATTGTATTTAATAAAAGTGTAATGTCTTACCTCATCACGTGTGCGTTTGGAGTGTGTTATTGTGACAGTGAGTTATGCGTAGGTCCATGTTTATAGGTTGGTCAATAGAGGTTCATACAGAGTGCTTTGACAACATGGGCCGAACGTATTGACCTACAGGCACTAAAATGCTTTATTGACAGCCATGTTTTTTATTGGCTGTCAGCCTGAAATTTTACCTCATACAGAAACATGATGGAGACCAGAGCAAGTTAAAAACAATTTATGATGACATGACACAATCCATAAAGTTTATGTAGCATTAGCGTTGCTATAGTAGATCTGAAGCTTCGAGAGTAGAATAAAACAAAGAGTTTGTTCCAATTCCCATTTCACTGACATGGTCAGAGGGGAAAAAGAAAGGGAAGACTGATCAATCAGTGGATCGATGGCTTGTTTTGACATTGTACATTAAGACCTAACTAATTGCCAGGGGGCTAAATGCTTTTAAAAACACATCCATGATTTTTCAGAATTCTCGAAGGACCGAGTGAGTGTGCAAACAACTGCAGCTCTGAACAAACAAAGATCCACTCTTCTGATGTCATCTTTGCAAACCCAATCTTGCAGTTTTATATACATATGTTTTATACTTATAATTATTACAGTACTTATAATTAATTATAGCATGTCAACCGCGCTGCAATGTTTGTGCTATAGATATGAATGAGACCTCAAAAAGTGTGGCTTGTTGAGGAGAGGTGTGCTGTACTTTTACACCGCATTTACACTGCAGGTCTTGATGACTGATTCCAATTTGTTGACTATATTCATATTTGATGACCAGCTTACATCTTCTTTTAAAAGTGACCCATATCCGATATCTGCATTTACACTATGCACTTGGCGAAACAACCCAAGGTAGACGTACTGACCAGGAAAAACGAATGCCAAAAAGGAAGTAAAACAGCAAGAGGTGCAATGAACGCAGATGAAATGATAATACAAGCTTTTGCTTTCCGCACCATCTTTAAAGGTCAGCAAATCATTGGGTTGAGCCTTCATCCTCCATTGCGCCATTGACAAGAGTCATGTGATCACGGCTGGTGTCCACTTGAGTTGACGTCATTCTCCACCGTCACTTTTTCAGTGACGTACGACTCGCATTGACGGGAATATCTGATCTGTCCACTTACATGGCAGATGAAAATGCACATATCCGATTCATATCAGATTTATTTCCACATATGAATGAGGCCTGAAACAGATCTGAGAATATTGTGTCCTGATACGATATCAGTGAATATTCATGTGCTGCTTTTCGGCTCAAACGTTCGTGGACCATGTAATGTAAATGCGGCCTAAGTGATCAGACTAGTATTTTGGCCTACAATACATTGACTAATAATACATTTATGATGGATCCAAGGCAAGAGACCACAACTGGGATAAACCATTTATCCCAGCATAGTTCACCAAAAAATGTCATCATATTTCTTTCTTCTGTGAAAAATAAAAATAAAATAAAAATCTAAAAAGGTTTGTTTTTTATTCAGTGGGTTTTATAATGTTGTTTCAAACCCCACTGTATGGACAAAAGCTGCAGAAACATACTTTAAAATATGTTCCTTTTTGAATGAACTAACCAGTTGTAGGCCTACAGAACTTTTAACAGAAGGTAACTACCCATGTTTGATAAGAGAGATGCTTTTTTTTATGACAGCGCCCCTCCTCTTCATCCTAAATTGATTTTTCCCACCTTACTTCCTCAGAGATATTAACTTTTAAATGCCACTCCAATACATTAAGTGGACAACTGTGAGGTTTTGTGGTCTGTTAAATAAATACTAAACACAGACTCATCCTGATGTCAGGGCATTTTTTCTGGGAAAGGATGGAAGATCATTTGGGATATTAGCATGTGCTATTCATCAGATTAACCACATTAGCAGCTGCTTAGTGTCAGTGTGTGGAGAGAAAACAGTCGCTGACAGCAATGTGTTCACCACAGTAGTAAATCTGTGTTGTGGTATTAATGCTGTTTTTAACTATCAAAGCCTACAGAGCATGTGCTTGGTGTCAGTTTTACCTTGTATACTGTAGATTTAAGTTTGTTTTCAGAATTGGTGTATAGATCCATAAAGGGATATTTTACCACAAAATTCTGTCACAGAAGAAATGCAGTTTTTAAATAATATGAGGGTGAGTAATGTGGTTACACTCAAAGGTGCTTTAAATAATACCATTGTATCCAAAAACTATGGTAGTATCATGGTAGCATTTCTTGTTAGAGAAGGTTATGTTTACATATGTGCAGAGTTAATCAACATGAACTGCACAGATGAACGGGACAATGAAGACAACATGCTAATGCTAATGAATGTTGTGCCAGTAGTGACAGACATTATCCAAAACAAAATATTCTGAAATACAAAACAAAACTGACAGTGTGAAGTACATATTGAAGACATCTTGTGCTTATTACCAAAGCAACCACCATTTTGGGTAAATTTGAATGTTAACAGAAGCTCTCTAAAGATATTATAGACCACCTTGAGCTAAATGATTAGCCAGGGGTGTACAGTAGTTGTTGATTTACAATTTAAGATAGCGTTAGGTGTACATTAATTTGAACTGAGATTTTTTCATGAAATATTTATATATTGTTCATAACTTGTACGTTATGTAGTAGGCTAATTTCTCTCCATGAAGCTGGTGGTTTGTGTTAGACGGCAGAATATCTGTAACCAAGAAGTTTGTGTCACGTGTGTAGCAGGGACAAAGAGAGGTGAGAATCTTATGCAAGCAGTTTTTATTTAATAGTCACATAATACAAAAATAATCCAAACCTGAAGACGAGATAATAATCCAACCGGGGAACAGTTGTAAAGACAACAAACACTGACTGAAACACAAGGGTATAAATGCACTGGGTAACAAGAGGCTATAATGAGGGACAGGTGAAGTTGATTAGTAACCATGTTAACTAGCAAATGTAACTACTGAAACACAGTTAGACACATAGACATGTATAGAAAGGCTAGATGGCTCAAGGCGGAGTCAGCTGTGTCGTCACTTGGCGGCCATCTTAGGTCAGGAGACTGCGCTGCTGCTCCCTGCTGCTGTGGACGGAAGGTGAGTGACATACGCCAACTAAAATGCTCGTGACTTGCTGAATTCTTGACGGATTTACAAACGGTTTGGTTTATTACAAACCTTATTAACGTGGCTATGATTTGTGCTGATGCCGTTTGTGGCTATAATTTTTCACAAGTATGCAGTTAAATAGCCGCATCCCTGACGTTTATGACACACCAAGCCGTTTGAAAATCGGTTGAAAATTGAGCAAAATATAGTTATTTCAGCACTACATGCACAATAGACTTTAATGTTATAACTGGACGAGCGGTCCTGTCCTAAGATGGCCGCCGTGTGACGTCGTCGGGTCCCATTGGCTCTCAGCGCCGGTAAGCTATCTAGCCTTTCTATACATGTCTATGGTTAGACAGGAACTAAACACAGGAAGAGAACATAGGCACAGCAAGACAAAAGAATTTCAAAATAAAAGTCTAGACAAGAGGAAATCATAACACTTTTTGACAGTGACTTTATCAATTATTTTAATAGTTGATTGGTCAGGGCTGCATTTCCCCTAAAGCATCGTAAGCCTAAGTTGATCGTAGAACAATTGCCACCAATGGTCTCTATGATCAACTTAGGCTTATGATGCATTTGGGAAATGCTGCCCCGAATGTTTTGTTCTCCTCCAAGAGGGCCACATTTTTAGCCCAAATTGCCGTGTCAGAATTTTTTGGTGATTTGATTATATCATTGATGGAAGTTTATTTGGACAGACTCTCGACCCGATTTTAGCCGAGGGAGCAAGTCTACTCAATATGTACACTTCAGGCAGATCTATAGACCACAATGCAACATGATTGTGACATCACAGCAGCTGCACACCCCACACAGCTCTAGTGCATGATATTGGAGTTATTTTGACAATTAACCGCATAATACTTGTAGCTAACTTAAGCTGATTGTTATAGTTTATTGTATTGAATTTTCATTTGTTTCATTTCATTTTTATATTTTTTCCAACAGCCTAAGCATGCATATAGGATGGCGCAGAATGGTGCTTAAAACAAATTCATGATGTAAATATTGTAAATAATGAATCAGCTCCATTGCAGATTTTAAGTGATCAAGGGTTTAGGGTGTTCCATTTAAACACATTGCAAGGGTTTTGGCAGTAGTGGGCACTCGTGCAACATAAGCAATGATGTACATCCTTGTGAACGAGATGGAGGAAAGTTAGCGGAAATAATTGGATTTGAACGCAGACCGTGATTAGTTGGTTTAGGTGTGTTTAATTAGGAGTTGAGCTAAATTCAGCAGGATATTGGTCATCCAGGAGGACTGGACACACCTGACGTAGTCGTTTGACAAATCTGTTGAAGCAAATAGTTCATAATCAGGGACAAGATGTTATCCTGGCATTCATGTGTGATGCTGAGCAGTTTCATCATTAGCACTCCTTGAATTAGCTGTCATCAGCTAATTAGTGATGTTTACTAAGACTATTGCTGAAATGAAACCTCTTCCAGTTCCTGCCCCATATATGCCACGTAAATGAATGATACCTCAAATCCTGCTGCTAAATGAGAAGTGTGCTTTACTATTACAGACATGATTTTTCAATAGCTGACAATAAAAATAGTGCTCAATAGACATTGAATTAAATGTTATCTAGTTTGATAATGCTATATACTGTGATTTTATTTTGACCTTGTGTTGTTTGTAAATTTTTTTGTATTGAAATAATAGCTTTTACAGAGATTATTTCTACCTTACATCTGATTAACTAAAAGCCTGTCTGTCTACATCTTTTTTTTATTTTTTTTTATGAAAACCAACAGCACATAATAAATAATGGGATCTTATAGCCTGAGATCGTCCTGCACATCCCGTCCTGTATCTGATGTCCATGTTCAATATTGGTCTAAATGTAAAGAATGCAATGTCACCGTTTTTCTGTAGGTCTGGTTGGTACCAGGTTTCACTTCCTGTGGTTGACCTCGACCCATCTTCCCGTCTTTACCTCTCTATATTTCCCGCCGCATGCCTTATATTTTAAAAGATACACACACACACATCATGTATAAACTACACCTCCACCCCACCCCCGACCAGCATCTTCACAAATTAATAATTCAGAACACAGATAATCAGTCAATAATGTTCTTTCATATACAACTAAATAATTCACTCATCCATAGAGGGCATCTGCATTAATGTGAGTATGTGTGTGCGCATTATTGGCGAGGCAGGTTTTGTGTGTGAGAGCAGCTCTATCTATGTATGTATGTATGTTTATGAAGCTATGAATACACTGTATCCCATTATAAACAAATGTAGTGGCTCTAAATAGTTCGTTCAGAGAAAAGGTCTTACATAATTTGCATATGCCTCGTGGTTTGATATTTTGTTATCCAAAGAGATATGTGTGGCTTGAGTGTCAAATTACATTTTGGGGACACTGTACAACAGTAAATTGGGGATGTCCTGGATTTTGAACCCATAAACTCATGTGCTACATGCACACAGAAATATAAGCTTTTTTAAAAAACTAAACCAAATCAAGCAGTATTTTGCACCTAATATAACCAAATTAGCTTTATTTATGTATATTATGCCATGCTCAGGGAATCGGGATCAGTGAACACTGTGTAGGGACTCTGTCGATTGTAACACAGCTCATTTCATGGAGCTCTCTCCTAGTAAGCAGATTAACTAAATCAGGTATGTTAGATCCGGGAGACTTACAAAATATGCAGAGTGTGGACCAGAACCAATTGGGCAACCACTGGTCTGGGGTAGAGGTTTTTAACTGTCCTGCGAAGTCTATATCCGAACTGAATTTCACACCAATGTGATTTCCAAGTGATCCTGAAGAGCTTGGTCAGCTGGTTCAGGTGTATTTGATAAGGGGTGTAGCTAAACTCTTTCATGCAGTGTGTTATATAGCTGTTTGTGAATGTAAAGGGTCTGCAAAGTTTTAAAGATCAAAGTGCATGATAAAATTAGTTATTGTTTTCCAGAAAAAGAGAGAAACGATTCTGAACTGCCGAAAAACAAGTTGTCAGTAATTCCAGTCTTACTTCCGTAACTTACATACGTAATAATGTGAAAAATTTGCATGATGCCAACCTATGGTCTTGTATGTGTCTAACACTGACCCGCCCTCAAACACTATCTGGTTTGTGTTGTGCACAAGAAGATGCTGGTTTTTTTTGCACTGCAAAAGGAATTTCTCTTTGTAAACACTTCCAAAGCATGAGGATGTGAAGGGTCAGTTGTTAAAATGACCACAGCTATACAACAGCAGTTTAACCTTTTGATGATAGCTTCTTAAATCTCTGTGAGGTTTAAATAGGATTTAAAAAACACTTATCCAATAAAGATGGGACAGTAGTACCCACTTTATTTTGGACCAACTTGCTCCTCAGAATCACAAACTGTAAGTATGAATAATTATTGATGTATATATTTTCTACCGGGTGTTCAAAATATGTAGTTTTGTGTTTTAAATTGTGCAGTAGTCACGTTACTACTGTGTTCCTGAAATACTTCTGCTAATCAGCAGTGTGGCCCTATTACCAAAAACTGTGTCTATTAATGCAGATTGTCTGTTGTTCTTACTACTTTGAGTAAAGATAAAGGATGGAGCAAGATTTGTTTTACAGACTTTAATGGTACATCAGTCATTCACGGCTAACATATGCTCTGGTACAGTTAATGATACAGTTCCCACAAGTGCACTGCAATAAATTAGGAATATACACATCGGTTTGTTGATGGACATACGCTTGTTAATGCTGATGTAGAGGAATTACAGGTGCAACATCTCATAATGTATAACAAACTGAGTAGTGATTCACTGAGAAACGTCCGGCTCAAGTCATCCTTGCGATGGAGGTTCGGGTTGAATACCTAGTCTGTCAATGATTTATCATCGGAGTTGCGCTTGAATGAGCTTTAGGAAGCCTCCAGAGCTGAAATTCATGGTGCACTCAAGTCCTCCTGGGAAGTTCGTATTTACGGGTTGGGAAGTCGTGTTTACGACGTCAGGTGCGTTCAAGTCATTTTTGTCGGAGTAAGATGGCGGTGTACCTTCTCTTAATTAACTACACAAAAATACAGCAAGGTTTTTGAAATCTACTTCTAGAAAATGAAGAACAAAGAATGTGGATCAGGTGTGTTTGCTTAATATTTTTACATATTATATTGTTATATTACAATGCTAATATATTTTGTGCATGGAATTAGTTTGTTTTGCTGTACTGTAAATTAAAAAGCCTGACAATTTCACTGCTAAATACCTAAATATTATTGTTTTCCGCCGTGTTTCTCACTGACACGCCCCAACTCGTAAAGATCGGGGCTTAAAGAAAATCCCGAGCTTCCCACTCCTTATTTATGACTTTGTGGTGACGGTTCATGTGTGTAACTCGTAAATACGATCTTTTTGACATAACTTGAACGCACCGTTTAAGGTAATGGACATTTCTTTACCAACACACGCTGTAAGCGGTGGACCAATCACAACAGACTGTGCTTATCTGGCCAATCAGAGCAGTGTAAGCTCTTGGAAAGAAGGGGTTTAGAGACACTGAATTTGTGAATTTGTAGTCATTTGTGAATCTTTGAAAAAATGTGGTGATATGCAATTAGAAAATGAAAGTTTTTTTTTTTACCTTTGATGCATGTACACCTATTGTAGGAGACCTCCAAAACAAAATTTAGAACCTTTAAAATGACATAATAGGGGCACTTTAAAGACCTCTGGTCAAATACAAACCTAAAATTTAGAAAATTAAAAAATGTTACATTCAAATGTGCATTTTGGAAAGCCCTAAGGGCTTGCCTTCACCAAGTGAGCTCCAAATGACCACATTTTTTGACAATTGTCTTGCTCCCTCCAGAGTTCCTACTTCAACGGCTCTGCCCTTCAGAGTGAGAAGGGCATGGGAATTCTCACTTCCAATTGGAATTCACAAATAAATTGGGGGCTCGTGCAGGATTTATATCCCACAACCTCTCACACCTAAAGTGAGAACAATGCCCCAGTGTTTCCCAACACTGTTCCTGGAGACACACCAACAGTACACATTTTAGATGTCTCCTTTATTTGACCCATTCATTTCAGATCTCAGAGTCTCTACTAATGGGCCGATGAGTAAAATCAGGTGTGTGGGATTATGAAGATACCTTGCCCCTACTTTCTGAGAATTAATTTGCGTTGTGACAGTCTAAATACGTGAGAGATGGCATAGACAATCTTTGCAGCATTCCTTTTTTAAGTGTTACACTAGACTAGGAAAATACTTGACTGATGGTGAAAATGCTGTATTCATTTGTCCTAAGAATGAATGCATCAGCATGGTAGCCTATTGCTCTGGTTTTATTTATGTAGCAGAGCAACAACCTAAGTCATACAAACTCTGTTTTGCAAATGATAGCAATGTTTGTGATTGTTCTTTGTATGAAAAAGGTATCTTTTGGCATAGATGGCTTACACACACACACACACACACACACACACACACACACACACACACACACACACACACACACACACACACACACACACACACACACACACACACACACACACACACAATATGCAAGCAAGAAAGAGTGAGAAAGAGAGAGAGAAAAGGGCTTTTACAACCTCAGTCTCATGAAAAACATTGATAAAGATCTGCACAATGAATGAGTTTACATGAAAGCCAATGAATGGTTTTTAAATGAATAGTCAGGAGAGCATCAGATTGTGTTGACATATGCATGTCAAATGTATTGGTGTGGTTAATTAGGGGTCTGACGTGAATACAGCTGTCGACGAGGGCCAGCTGGGATTGAGTCTTTTGTTTCTGCACGGTGGAAAATGAAGGGATGCTGAAAATAAAGAGGAAGTGATGGAACTGAAAAGACGGGAGCTTTCGTCTGGAATGCCGGCTGTGGATTAGCATTCTTCCGCTGCTTAAGACATGCGTCTCCTGCTCCCACTTACTCATTCACTCATTTCTCTCTTTCCTGTCTGACCATCCACTTGTCCACAGTGTTCCGGGTTCAAAACAAGTTAAGCTTTATGGGAAGCATTTGTAGCATGTTGTCGTGCCTCAGTTTGTAAAAACAAGCTAAAATAGCATTTGCAATAATGTACAAAAGAAGCCTATATGGCCAAGGCATTCAGGAGCGTTTAAAAACATAAATGTGAAGCTTGTCATTTTGTTAAAGCGCTCACATTAATTCTTCCATACTAAATGTGTTACATGTGTTATTTGAGCTGTAAAGCTGTCAGTGTCAACATTTGGGGCTCTTTTCTGCACAGATGAACTTCCCATGTAATAATGTAAAGATGGTTTTCCACTATGTAAAGTAAGTGTCAGGGTTTTGTTCTGTTTTGTCTTTGTTTTCATTGTGTTCACATTCATCTTCAGTTGATCCATCTTTCCCATGTGTTTCTTTATTTCATCTCATTCACCTGTTGCTCGTTAATTAGCTCCAATTAGTTCCTTGTTTGGTCCTGCCTGTTTGGTTCAGTTTTGTCCTATCTCTTCCATGTTGGATGGAGTTTCTCTGCCTGATGCTTGAGTGTTTGGATTAAAAAAACAATTTCCTGGAATTATCCTTCACCGTGTGCTTCACTGATACAGCCGTTCTGTGACAGTAAGGCAGGAGAGGTGGTGCTACATTCTGATTATACCTGTGACTATGTACAATACAACTTGGCCTCAAGTTCCTGTTTTCTTTTATAAAACGCTTAACACACAATAAATATATTAAGGATTTTTTTTTTTTTTTTTTTTATAAAACTTTATTCAGATGTATTAAGCAAGTTTATTGTCACATCCATCCTCTGGTTTTCAACCTGGGGTAAGAGGAGTACTAAGGGGTCTGTGGAAAATTTCAGAAAAAAAACAAAAACAAAAAAAAAGTGTTTAAATAAATAATACATTTAAAAAAAAAAAGTGATTAAATCAATAAAATAAATATTTGGTAACACTTTATTTTACAGTGTCTTTGTTACATGTAGTTACTACAGTAATAACTATAAATTATGCATAATTACATGTAACTAACCTTAAACCAAACCCTAACCCTATAGTAAGTACATGTAGTTAATTAATATTACTCAGTACTTAAATGTATAATTACAGTGTAACAAAGACACCTTAGAATAAAGTGTAACCAAATATTTATAATAAAAAAATGTAAAAAAAAATAATGTAATTGAAACTAAATACTTTGAAAATGTATATTATAAATGAGTAAATTATTTTGAGAGTATAAATTGGGTTTATATATAGCAGTATTTTAAAGTTTAGAATGGTGTTCCCTCTCGTGAGGATGATCCTATATGGGGGTCGGTGGCATCTAAGAGATTAAAAAACCCTGTTCTATGAGATATAGATATAACGCTCATATGACAATGACATGCAACAAATATAAGGATCCGCTGTAGGAGCTGTACACTGAAAACGGTGAATAGACCTTCTGTAGCTCCGCCCCCTTCCGGTTTGTATTTCCACAGCATGAAGGAAAGATCTTACGGATTTATGAATGAGCTCCTCGTTTGTAAAATCTGCCCGGTCTACATACATTTGTTATGACATCCGCTTCAAACATTACTATGCTCATCATGATAACTTTCGCTAACTCTAAAATAAGTAAATCCACTTCAGCTATTTACTCTTTGACAGTAATATAATAAATATAATGTTTTGTGGAATATAACAAAGCTGGATTGTTGAAATAAGCAATCAGGACTGGAACTATACATTTCATCACAGTTATTTTAATTTCATGTTAGCATGTAAAATGTTTGAGTCTTGTGATAATATTTGGAAACTAGTGGACCAGCCTAAAGTGATGGACAATTTAATGACAGCAAAATTAGCGAATTTAATTTATTAATTTTACTCAATATTTACTGACAATCCACTAAAATATCTAAAAAAATAAATAAATTGTGCCGTAGGCATATTTATTTGCAAGGCTGTTGGAAGAATTTGGAAACTAGACTAGGCGGAGATGGTCATCGGCCAATCTTTTTGGCATGCTTCTAGGCGCGTTATCTTGAAATGGCCAAATATCATCTGTTTATGTGGCCTGGCTGATATCAGTCTATCACCAATTTTAATGTTTATCCTGGTTAGGTGCCTTACTGTAGAGAATTCCATTGCTGTACACACGATTTTGGCTTGTTTTTATAGATGAGAAATATTGTGGCAATCAAAACCACCACAGATACTGACCATTGAGTCGAAGTGGTATTGAACCCGGACTATTCAAACACATGGTCAGTGAGTAAAAATTATAGATGCAAAGATGTATCAGGTGACGATATTTATTGATGGTTTTAATTAATTAACTGCTTGAAGGCACTGAGTTGTATAATATCTGTTACATAATCCAATATTTTCTCTGGGTAAAATAATTAAATACTTCTTGAAATACTCAAAATGAACAATCGAATATATGGACTGCCTGGTGCCAGCGTGAACAACGTTCAGGACGATTGACGGAACTGTCACTGTCCCAATCAGTTCTGCATCACCATGAAAGTTCATCCATGTGTTTTTAAGCCTTACCAGTTTAAATATTCAATTTGGTACTCGCTGTGTAAGATGTTTTGTGTGTGCACTCATTCAAAGCACGCGTCCAGAAAGCCGCGTCTCAGGCAGCACGAAAATACTGAATTGATTTCTCTTTCGATTCTTCTTGTGCTTGAACGGACAAATTCACAAAGAATTATTTACATTTACATTTATTCATTTAGCTGACGCTTTTATCCGAAGCGACTTACAATTGCTATATATGTCAGAGGTCGCACGCCTCTGGAGCAACTAGGGGTTAAGTGTCTTGCTCAGGGACACATTGGTGTCTCACAGTGGATTCGAACCCGGGTCTCTCACACCAAAGGCATGTGTCTTATCCATTGCGCCACCACCACCCCGCAATTATATCTAAAGGCCATTTCGGCAAGGATACTAGTAAACACAGTCGGTTATGGCTTAACTGAACGTAAATGAGAAAATGAGAAATAAAACACAGGTGTGTATTAGTACTAGATCCATGCAACTCTTCAAGTGACAGCAGCCTAATATTCCTGCTGCGCTACAGTCTGTTTTAATGTTAACCAAAAAACAAAAAACAAAAAAACAAACTAAATAACTTTTGTACCTTCTAAGGATTAATATAGGCCTATATTTAATTTATACAGCAGTTTTATCTTACATTTGAGTACTTTATGTACCTGAAAACTACTGTTAGACCTAACTGAAAAGCACTGTTAATTTCATAATCAGTTGTATTTATGTTGGTCTGTTGAACGTTAAATGGATCCAGTCCATGTTCAATGACTATGATTTGATGATGCATGCATTTTTACATGATCAAAACAGTAATCTATTTTAATAACAAAAGTTATATCGATTTTGGAATCGGTAATTGTTTGTTAAAATTGGTATTGGCCAAAAAATAAAAAGTAAAATAAAAAATCCTATCGGTGCATCCCTAATAAAATTAGTGAGCAATTTCTTAGTACTCACAATACTGTTCAGTTTGGGGTTGATGAGTTTTTTTTTTATTTTTTTTTTTAAGTTTCTTATGTTTAAGAAACATAGCCTAAGGCTGCATTTATTTGGAATTTTAACAGGAATATTATTACAAATTAAAATAACTCATTACACCAGTTTTCAGTGTCACATGATCCTTCAGAAATAATTATAACATTTCACAACACAAGAAACATTTCTTGTTTCTCAACATCATCAATTTGTCAAAACATTTCTCAACATCATCAATGTTGAAAACAGCTGTGCTGCTTAATATTTTTGTTGTTTTTTAGTTTAAAAATTCAAAAGAACAGTATTTATTTGAAATAGAAATCTTTTGTCACAAAAATGCCTTTACTGTCCCTTTCGATCAATTGAATGTGTCCTTGCTGAATTTAAGTATTAATTAAAACAAAAATCTTTCTGACCCCAAACTTTATTTTAAATGCTTTTTTTGGGGAGGCAAACATTTAGTCATTTAAATACAAGTTAAGTGCAAAATGAAAATGCGACGGATCAGCTTAACTTAGTTGTTTATTACCCATAATTTCAATCAAAGATTGACAAACATTCAAACAACCAAACTATGTTCTCTACCCCATACATACATACTTTGGCCAACTGCTGACGTCAAACAAACACATATACAAACAAGCACACTAACACACTGTCGAAATCAAGTTTTTACCCTTCTTTTCTCCCAAAAACTAATAAAATAAATTAAAAAGGCAAAGATTTTCAAAAAAATCATGCACTAATTATACAAATGCAACAAAGAAATATTAACATCTAAATTAAAATACAGAAGCTCTCTCACTTAAAAAGCAAATACAGCCACAAAATGTACTGTGAACACGCACTCCCACGAATACAATACTGATCTAGCACTGCGACGTCATGGTCCTATCAGGACGCCGCAGGAAGCACAGAGGTGAGCGTTCTCGAGAGAATAAGAGTGATGTTACATTCATTAGATTGCATTGTACTGTGAGGTGTTGATTCTATCCTCAGGGTGAAGTTAGGTGACATTGAGGTTCATCATTCAGTATCAGGATTATAGCTCTTAAAGAGATGTAAAGATGGTGTTTTAGGAAACATGGTCATGACCTTTTCTGTTTAGCACATAACATGTACATTTTGTTTAGCATAACTAATTTAATTCAATGTCTTATTATAGGGACCTATTACATTTACACTTTTTAGATTATGTTTTATTGAAGGTTTCTGTCATTTACTCAACTTCATATCATTGCAAATCTATATGACTTGTTTCTTTTCTGTGGAACATACTACGTAACAAGTTACATCTCAGAAGATCTGGACTAGAGCACACAAATCTGCTTTTATAGTGTTTTTTAAAACCTTGACAGCACCTGGTTACAGTATGCCATCATTGTATGGAAAAGAGCAGTGTCAACATTCTTCACAACATCTCCTTTTGTGTTCCACGGAAGAATGAAAGTCAAACAGGTTTGGAACGACAAGAGGATGATTTCTATGTAACGTTACTTAGAGTGCTATAGCTTGAAAAGCAACTATATTCGTCATGGTCTCAAAAGGACCTTTTGCATTATGATGTTATGTTTGCTGTCAGAAAAGTGGTTTGGTTATACTTATTTAGGTACGTTTTGTGAACAAGTTCTATGAAGAAGTAGGAGATTAGGCGAACACAGGTGACACAACACAGGCAAACGACCGGTGAGTTCAGCTAAAGCCTTACACTAAAGTGAGCCTGGTACGATTTCAGTTAAGAGAGTCTTGGTGGCTGAACTCGGAGTCAGAACTGGGGTCCGGGAGAGCATGGTTATCCTGGAGATAGCCTTCAGGATCGGGGTCGTTCTCGTCGTTGCTTTCCGCACTGTAGTCCACTTCCTCCAGGAACGCTGGCTCATCCTCATCCAACACATATGTGGTGTTACTGCAGAAACACACACAGACATATGGCTGTCATTTATTATGTCAGCTGAGATCTTCTGACAGACACATGCAACAGAACAGTTCATTCCCATAAGTCAGACACAGCTTACCTCATTTCTATTAACACCGCCTTTATACGTGAGATTTTGATCTCTTCTGTAAGTGCTGTTTGGGCGGTAAAACTCAATGCCTTGACATTAGGGTGTTGCTTTTACTGTTCTGGGTTTCTTTCTAGTCCTTGGGTTCTCACACCTTTTGACTAATGATCTGCCATGACTTTTGTAGGTGTTCATGATTACTGGACAAGGACTTTTAAAATGAATTATTCACAAAGAAGTAGTTCTAGAAAGAAAGGTAGTGATGTTGAGCAAAACTAGAAAAACAAATACGATATAAATATTGTATTTAAATATACTAGGGGTGTAACGGTACATGTATTCGTCCCGAACCGTATGAACATCATGTTTCGGTGCATACAGTCAGATGAAGAATACAGCCGATCCAAACTCCAATCCAGAAGGGGGCGCACGTGGTAATGCAACGCTGTTTGCTAACCGCCACAACAGAAAAGCAGAAGAAGAGACAATCTATGAACCAACCCAAAACAAGAGTTCAGATGCTCGCTAGAAGCTTATAGACTGAGTTTCCATTCATTTTTGTGACGTGCTCCACAAACTTCACGGAAAGGAAACCAGGACGGCAGAGAGCGGCATCCTGTTTGTTTCCTTTATTTTACAAAAGCACAATGTTTTGTTTCTATTGTGAGTGTACACACAAAAACAGACCCTGAACAGTTTCGCATGGTCTTAAGGTCCTTCCACACTGAGGCCGAAATTTTCATATGCGTTTTTTCGTATTCGTCATCCTAAAAATTCGTCACACACATAAACCTTGCACACTGAGTCAGATGCATATTAATTAATCCATTGCGAAAAAATTCACGAAATAATACAAAATGGAGTCTTCAAGCAGTGAGGATGATGTTGTTGTCCTCTCTCTTTGTTGTCCTCTCTCTCTTCCTCTAAAGAGGAAATATTGGGTCCATCATTCAATTCCTGACATTGCGTAGAGAGAGAGAGAGTTCGGAAAGTTCCACTGCGGGATTATCCTGAGCGAATCAAAGTTTACTTCAGGATGACAGTGGCTCAGTTTGACGCTTTGCTAGCGATACTGGAGCCACATATTAAAAAGAAGAGCTCCAATTTCCATGAACCAATTGATCCTAAACAGTTCTGGATTTTGGAGTTCGCTTGTACGGTGGCTCTGAATTGTCAAAACACCTCTCAAAATGCGAAAAACGCAGAAAATTGAACCTAATTTGATATATTTTATGACGAACGAACGAAAGTTTCGGAGGCAGTGTGTAAAGGCCCTTGCACACTGAGTCCGAAATTCGAGTCCGCAATTTTTGCATGTTAAAAAATAAATACGATCTCACGTTATGTCTATCACGGTTGCACACCACCTCCGAAACTTTCGTCCGTCATAAAAAAATTCGGATCAGGTTAGATTTTCGGTGTTTTTCGCATCCGTAGCGGATGTAGTAGGCATTTTGAATGGTGTTTTGACAATTGACAATTTGACAAAGCCACCGACTCACAAATACGAAAAAACACATGCGAAAATTTCTGACTCAGTGTGCAAGGACCTTTACTCTTATCTGTATGAACATAAATGATGGAGTATTTTAAGTTGTTTCCATTGTTATGAGACAAAATCATTTGGAAAATGGGAAGCCTCAGGAGCCGCTTCCCTCGCTGCCAGCTCGTGGAAAGGTGAAGTAGATGCATGGCACTTTTTCTCCTTCTCGCTCATCTTTCCGTGATTTCTTGAAAAAGCATAACATTGAACTTTGTGCATCTCCCATTGTCACTGCATGTTCATGAACTCTCACGAGCAAAGAAAATGACATCGTAGGCTACGCACAACACGTTAATTAAACGACATCATCCAGATGTGCCAATCACCGGAACTAGGCAGAAAGACTACAGGAGTGCGAAAAAACTAATCTCTGTACAACCTTTCATTATTCTATTTATTTTGTACTTTTATAACACAAGAGATGCTTTTCAATTTTGTAGCCGATTGTGACCAAATACCTTTTTTATTATTTATCAGCCCTACCAAAAAAAAGACCTGTGCAAGAGTGCATTCTGTTTACGGTTTAGTGCTTAATACACTAAAGGAGGCTGTACTGTAGCATCTACCTCAGGGGGACTAAATGCTGCTAGGTGGAACAAACTGTAATTTGCACTACTGTCTGTTCAAAATAAGTGAAAAGAAACATAGCATTGGGGATGTTTGTGAGCATTTGTTGTACCAAACTCATATCAAACCGTGACCCCAAAACCAAGGTAGGTACCGATCCGTGACTTCCTTGTACCATTACACCCCAAATATATATTTAGTAAGGTAAATATATATATATTTGGACACAGACACAATTTTCATAATTTTGGCTCTGTATACCGGCAGAATAGAATTAAAATAAATCAAGATAAAATTAAAGCGCAGACTTTCAGATTTAACGGGTTGAACAAAAATATAATTTTACAGATGATGACAAGTTCAGAAATAAAAAATAAAAAATGACCAGATATTTCCAGATTTTCCATGATCGTTGGTGCATTGTGGACCAAGAAACCAGATCCCATCCCCTAAGTCTTTATGATATTTGGCTTTCTATATATAGCTTGGGACCCCCCTTCAGTGTAAGTCTATGGGATTTCCCGACAAGCCACACAATTTGAGGCATCATTCATGTTTGTAGCAAAACAATGCGGGATGAGTTACGAGCCACAGTTTAATACTTTAGGTTAGGGGGTTGTTCAAATCTCTAACCCTAAGTTTGAGCTATAATAAATGACGGGTCAATACAACAAAACCAACAAACGACTCCTGTAGGATAGCGGTCGAAAACCTCATGTGGCGGCAGAGGAGGCATTTCTCAGCATCTCTCTCTCTCTCCTAACACAATAACCTTACTAAGAGTGATGATGGTTTTATGGCCCTCTTGTTAAGTAGTTAAATGGTTTAATGTGTGGTCTGGTGGTTTGGCTGGTTTTAGTGGGTTTTTAATGGTTTTAATGGTGTGAGGGGGAAGAAACTGGATCCAAGTGAGACTGGCTGAGGGGAGGGGGGGCAGACTCAAAGTGGATTAGCGGGCGTTTTGATCAGGTGATTAGATGACTATAATGAGCAGAGTGCTTCTCTCTTCACTCAAGTGCGCTGAGCCCCATTTGACTGACATCTCCTCAAGTGGTGCCGGCCATTAGAAGAGGGCTGCAAGATCGTGTGTGTGTGTGTGTGTGTGTATGTATGTTATTATCCATTACAGAAATACACAAGTTGGGAGGGGCCGAAGTATGTTCCCAAGAAGCTTCTAGAATCTAGAAGCTTCTGACATCATGGACATCAGGGCTATTATTGTTCTGAACATTGTGGGCTTTGAGCTGCTTAATGTTGTATTGAAACTTGATATGGCAGCTGTTGCGTCTTCTACGGTTTGTGCCGGTTCATGCGGGAGCACAATAACAGGACGTGTGTGTGTGTTTACCTGGTGATGTTGGGGATGCTGCGTGTGTCTATCAAGTCGTTCTCCATGTCCAGTAGATGGGAGTTGTGGTTGTGGAGCTCCAATGGGGATGTGAAGCGTCTTAGCCTGAGCAGAGCCAAACAAAACTGAGCGCCCATTTCCTCCAATTCATTTGTCCCAATCTGGAGACCCTGCAAACACACACACACACAGATCCCATGTTACAAGCACTATTTGTACAGGATTAGTTTGCAAAATGACATCTGGTTCACATTCATTAACAGTCTGTGATTTCATGTTCTGATACAGACAGCATTGGGTTCTTTAGATTTTACTAAATCGGGAGTGTGTATTGTCTGTGTGTGAGACACGATGAATTATATAAAGCATTATGTATATAAAATTAGGGGAAGGAATTAATTTTATTAATTGCATAAATAGACATACATAAATCCCGTAGAATATCTAGGCAGGTGGAGCTGGGGGAGGTGGAGGGGTTCGGAGTAAATGAAGGACTAGCTTACAGCAAACAATGAACCAGAATAGTTAAATGTAGAGCAAGCAATCTCATTGGCTGCAGGATCATCAGAGACCAATCCGCTTGTTCGGCTCTCTAGATAAAACTCAGGAGACGGGATGTAACTTAAGTTAAGCTCAGCATCTAGTATTTGTGGCATAACGTTCATTTACACAAAAAAATATTTGAGCTTGTCCATCCTTTTCTTTAATAAAAAAAAAAAAAAAAAAAAAAAAAAAGATTTCAGGCACTTACCATGGAATTGGGGGCCAATTTCTGGAAGGCTTATATGCAGAAATGTGAAGCTTATGATATTATAAAATCACTTAGATTAATTCTTCTGTTAAATCTAGTGCATTATTTGAGCTGTAAATTTGCAATATCAATTTTATTGATGTTGTAGGATTTAGGAGCTATGTTGCCATGGCAATAAAGTTGTAGAATTGTAAATATCTTACCACAATATCACTCATAAAAGCTACACAAGTGATTTTGTCACAGTAAAATCAAGTTAACAAGCATATTGTTGTTGTCTTGTGCCAATACACAGAGTAGTTAAATATTTATGAATTGGCCCTATTCACTTCTATTGTAAGTGCCTCATTGTAACCCACAGCTTTTTTTTTTTTTTTTTTTTTTTTTTTTTTAAAGAGACGGCAGGACAAATATTGAAATACATTTTTGTGGAAATCAATCAATATTTTGCTAGAATTTGCTGTTGATTAAGCTCAACTTGTATTGAACACAGAAGCCAACTTCATTTTTTTTTTTTTACCTGGAAAGTCAGGCAAGTTAAAAATCTCTAAAACAAAATAATTCGATTATTATAAATTATCAAAGCTATTATAGATGTTTCGGCCACGGAAAAAATAATGGTAATTGTGACTATTTATCCCACAATTCAGACGTTTTTTTTTCCCCTCACAATTGCGAGTTTATATCTTGCAATTTTTTAAAAAAAATTCCCACAGAATTCTGTTTTTATTTTGCAATGGAATAATGAAATAAAAAAGGTAATTGCAACTTTTTATTTCACAATTCTGCCTTTTTTTTGCAATTGCATACAGTATATCTCACAATTCAGACTTTTTTTTCTCAGAACTGTGATATAAACTGATCAAAATAAGTCACAATTATGTTTTCTTTTTTTCGTGGCAGAAACAATTAAGATTCAAAATTAAATAAACAGTTTATAAACAATATTTTAAAAAATTCCTAAAATTTGTTTTAATAAAAATCATTTTTGGAATAATCGGATGTGTCTGTGGAACTAAATCA
This sequence comes from Leuciscus leuciscus, assembly GCF_965113295.1. Lineage (NCBI taxonomy): Eukaryota > Metazoa > Chordata > Actinopteri > Cypriniformes > Leuciscidae > Leuciscus > Leuciscus leuciscus. The sequence goes on along the minus strand of NC_138737.1, from coordinate 35,587,438 downwards.
GCCTGTGCATTAATCGTGCACACAGGTGGTTTTTATCAGTCTTCCTGGAAGCAAAGTATCATGTTTACAATGCACTGGGATGATGATACACTGAGCGGTTCAAGGGAAGAACTAATCATTGGATTGGAAGTTGTGATTAATGGCATCAAATCTTTAAAAGGGTTTTGTTTGAGTCACTTAGAAGCAAGTAAACTACACTTCAGCTTTTGTTTTCTGGGTTTTGTCTGTGAAGAAAACAGCACTTACTGTATTGCTTTGGGCAGAAATTCACAATTTTGTGAATTTACACACAATTTTCTGTTGTCTTCTGTACAACTGTTCTCAGAGAACAAGCCAGAATAAGCCAGTATTAAATTGGGTAACACTTTATTTTACAGTGTCCTTGTTACATATGTTACATGTACTTACCATAGTAATAACAGTAAATGATGCATAATTACATGCAACTCAACCAAACCCTAATCCTAACCCTATAGTAAGTACATGTAGTTAATTAATATTACTCAGTACTTAAATATATAATCACACTAACAATGACACCTTAAAATAAAGTGTAACCATAAATTGTTTTTTTAATGTTGTTTCTTCGAAAGGAGAATATGTCATGGCTAGGGAAAAAGAGGGCAACTTGGCATGTCAATTATGCAAATGAAGCGTGCCAAGTCGCCAATGCATTGACCAATATGCCATTTCATATTGCATTTTTATTGGCTAGTCCGTAGACGTAGGTCGTAGCAGCAAACACACTGTCAGAATATTATCGCAGGCCATCTTTGGTCACAAGACCGTGACAATGGCCGTCTTTGAACCTCTCTCACTGTATGATGTAGGACCGTTTTGGAGCCACGACCACAGAAATCGCCATGATTGGTCATCTTTCATCTCGGACAGCCCAAAATCATACAGTTTACATTAGAGAAAATACAGAAAGAAGCTTCTTCAGCCATGTTACTTGAACTCACAGAGACGCCATTATGTGTCCTACAGACAGAAGACTGTGAGTCACTATCAGAGACCCGAGACTGCTGCATCTTTCACAGATGGTCTATAGCGCCATCTACTGTTCACATTCATCATGACAACCTGTCATTTTATATTTACTTGACATTTTATCATCAAGACAGTTATAAAAACAAGTAGAGGTCATCGCCTTTGACAATTGAAACCATCTGTTTAGATCTCGTGTGACAGTGTATTTGTAGCTTTAAATCTGAGCAAATCTGTAACAAATTTAGTTTCTTGGACACCAATGTCTTGATTAAGATGTGGCATTACAAAATGCTAGTGCTTCTACTAATAATATTTAAAAGGCGTAATTGAACAGGCCATGCTTACTTTAAAACTGCTCCGTGTAGTTTTACACCCTTTTCCCTTTTTTAACATGGTTGAGAAAAGTAAAAAAGAACGGTTGTAATGTTGAATCCCAGAACAGAATTTAGAACAGCACATGCTTCACACAGAATAAAATATTGAGATCTTTTAAGAATTGTGTTTATGACTTTGCGCATCTTTATTAATTATTAAAAAAGACATAAAATTAATATATAAAATTTCATTTTGACTAGCTCTCTTTGGCCAAATTAGAAATGTTTTTCCTGCACTTTTGAATCATAGCCATGTCTCATGAGCCAGAGAGGTAACTTCATTTAAAAATGAACAATCACAACACGTTTCAACATCCTCTCCTCAACATTCAACATTCTCCTTTAAAAGTCAATCCGTTTCTGCTCCCAAGGCATCCGATACTGCCGCGTATCCAAGAGAAATGTGCTCACTATACTGACACCAAAAGCGCCCAACGACGAGGTGGAATAATTAAACAAAAAATATGCTAGATACCAAAACACCCTAAATTTAACTTGCACTCTTAAAAATAAAGGTTCTTTAATAGCATCTATGAAGAACCTTTAACATCTATGGAACCTTTTCATTGCACAAAAGTTTCTTTATAGTAGAAAAAAAAGGTTCTTTAGATTTACTAAAAAGTTATTCACACAAAGAAAAAAAAAATTTCTTTGAAGAACTTTCACTGAAAGGGTCTTTGGGAAATCAAAAATGGTTCATTTATGACATTGCTGCAGAAACACCATTTTGGAACCTTTATTTTTAAGAGTGTATATAAAGTATATATATAAATATAAAAAAAACCAAGTTGTATATTATTTCTCTAAATTTCTATAAAATACAATATACTATTTGTCAGTGTTAACTATTAAAGAAGAACCACATCTTCCATATTTCATTTCTGGTTTAAAAATAGAAAAATGAATGGACACAAAAGTACACGGACCAAAATAGCATTGTCCTTTCAATTTGGATGAAAAAGCTTATGAAGTGATTAAGAGACCAGAGTAAACAGATCTGAATCTAGACAAACTACATAATTGCAGTTATGTTATTTCTAGGGTTGCAATATTCCAGGGAATTAACGGGAATAAACTGGAAATTTGCTAAATTGCAAGTTAGCCTATAACAGGAAACTTAAAGGAATAGTTCACTTCAAAATGAAAATTCTGACATTTACTCACCCTTAAGTTGTTTCAAACCTGTATGAATTTCTTTCTTCTGGTGGACACGAAGGATGATATTTTGAAGAATGTTGGTAACCAGACAGTTGATGGGCCTCATTGACTTCCACAGTATTTATTTATTTTTTCCTACTATGGATGTGGTCCATCAACTGTTTGTTTACCAACATTTTTCAAAATATCATCCTTCGTGTCCACCAGAAGAAAGAAATTCATACAGGTTTGAAACAACTTGAGGGTGAGTAAATGATGACAGAATTTTCATTTTGAAGTGAACTATTCCTTTAAATGTAGCTAAAAAAATAATAATAAAAAAAGAAACATCTTGCAGCATAATCTTGGTTTAAACAACCAGAATGCAAATTCAGTTGAAATGCTACCCTGCGAATTCCTCAATCACATGCACACAGCAACATTTATAAATCAGGCCCTGGTCGCTCTGGAATCAGAGGATTTTTTTTTATTACTTTTGTGGGGTTTTTTATTTTTTCCAAAATGCCTCAGCTTAACTTCCCATGAAAATAACTTTTCCACCCCTTTGCAAAATTTAATAGATTTGGTGACTTAAAACTGTTATTCTAAAATGTAGAAAAGCCAAAAGAATGAGTAGATACGGTCAAACTTGTTTCTCGTCATTTGTCTGGTATTAGGGACACCAAGTGATTTTGGACAGGCTATGAGTATAATCATTTCCACTTCCACTTCAAAGATGTTTTGACTTGCAGGATTGCAAAAAGGCTTACAGCATTCTTCTAGAACAAAATAACTGGTGAAAAGATCTCATATCATTCATATCAGTAAATACACAGTTATTTAAATGTGAAAAAACTAAAAAAATATTAACCTTGGGTTATGAAGCCCAGCCAGTCTGAATTACAGTGCCAAATGAATCCAGTGAGAATTGCTACCACGGGTTGAAGCATGGCATCTCAGAAGGCTGAATTTTATCACAAACGAAGCTGTTGTTCATTCCAGCTGAGAACCGCCCTGCCAAGACCTTGTCATATCAATAGATAGTTTAATCTCACCCACACAGAAAGCCAAGAACCTTGATGTCAGACTGACCGACATTTATTTGCACCCCAAATATGAACCACAGTTAAAACTGATCATGTGTTAGTCATTTACATTTTTCTTGTCATATTTTTCTTTTTTTATTCCCTCAGCATTCACACGGGGTTACAGCGTTTTATATTTTGAACGTTTCTTGTCTCTTTGTTTAGTATTCCCACACCCTGTGAGAAATGAATTTCCATGGCGATTACAAGATAACAGCAAAAACAATAAGAGCAAGGCCAGAAACTTTACTCAAGTACACAAATCACAGCGGTTTGAAGTTGCGTTACATATTTTGCAATGCATCAATGCGTAAATCCATTATTGGTAATTTATTTCCTACGTGTACTTTTGTTCTTTATCTGGTGTTGTTTTTATCTGATATTCCTAGTAATTTTCAGAAGAACTCATTTTCTATCAGCAATCTCAGTAATATTTAGAAGTTTTAAAAAATAAAAGGTTATGTTAAGGTAAAGTTTGTGTGTGAAACTAACCAGCCCTCACCTTGTATTTGCCCTGGTCACAGCCACACAGGGTGCTCTCCATGGTGTAACTGCGCTGCACCCCGATCTCTCTCCAGACCACCACACGCGCCGTGGCTTCTTTAGAGCGTTCAACTACAAAACTGCAGCTGGACAGGCTGAACGCTGGAGCCATCTGAGACAGCAGCTTAGGCAGAGTCTAAAACACAGGACAAGTGGCTTTTACATTCAACTTATTTACATGACAAAATCAACACTGATAAAGAGTAAACTTTATAAGACTAATGTTTATGCTGCCTTTAAAGAGGAACTATTCTGCCTTTTTACATGTTCAACATTCTTTAGTGTGTAATGTTGCTGTTTGAGCATGAAAAGGGTCTGCAAATTTCCAAAGCACGAAGTCACTCCAAAAGGATTGATTCTCTATATCAGTGTTTCCCAACCCTGTTCCTGGAGGCACACCAACACTACACATTATCAAACACACCTGATTCAACCCATCAGCTCAATAGTAGAGATTCCAAGACCAGAAATATATGGGTCAGATAAGAGACATCCAAAATGAGCAGTGTTGGTTTGCCTCCAGGAACAGGGTTGGGAAACACTGCACTATTATCAGTGTCACTGTTTCTGAACTCCCTGATACGCCTCCATTGTAGTCTTGAGTTTTCTTCCGGGAACGAATACTTCAAAATATTCCGCATATAAATCATTTCCGCCCAAGACAAACAGAAAATAAAGTGGGAGAGGCCTGGTTGATTGGCGTTAGTAGTGTGTTGTCGCCATGTTGACGTCCAATAGACACTGTTTTTTCAACCCCGAAACTAATGCGTTATGGTAAGGGGTGTGACATACCGCGTCGTACCATACTGTGGTCAAAGCGGTTTACCAATCATAACATTTCCAGCCGTACAATTGGAGCACATTACGCTTTTTTGGAAGAAGGGGCTTCATAGAGACAGGAATGAGAGGGGAGGGGGGGGTAAACATTCATGCATGAAAACCTGTTCTAGAGCCCCAAAACAATATCAAGACTTTGTTAAAGGGCTTAATAGGTCATAAACCTATGGGAGGAAAAAAGGGCATAAATATTGTAAAAAATTACAATTCTGTCATTTACTCGCCCTCATGTCATTTCAAAATCATATCTTTCTTCTGTAAAAAGAAGATTGTTCAGTTGTTTTTGTCCATATTATGAATGTTAATGGAATCCAAAACCTTTAAGCTCCAAAGATGACATGAAGGTGTATCATGAATTTAATACATACAAAAACATCTGAAACATTTATCAAATATCTTCTTTTGTGTTGTGCACAAGCATTTCCAATTTTCGGGTCACAAATTCCTTTAATGTGTAAATGTGGGCATTACATGTGAATAACCCAATTTTGCCTCTTTTTTTTCCAGAAATGGTCTGAATGGACTGAGAGGGAGCTGTGTGTTGTGAATGTCAGATTATATCTGACTTGCCAAAAAGATGGCACTAAAAGATTAGTATATAAAGTGTTCAGATGTGTTACCCTGTATCCAAGGTCCTCTTGTAGGTCAACAGTGCTGGTGTTGACATTGGTCTGCCACACCGTCTCCTTAATACTACAGCCGTACATGAAAACGTTCTTCTTCCGTGAATGGCCGTGATAGTCGCAGAACACCTGAACGCACACAGTTAACAGACAAACACACACTGTTGGTGTCATTCAACCGTTTAAACCGAGTTCTCTCCTCTACAGCATGATGCTCTCTCACCAGTGGAGTTCTTCCTGTAGCTCTGAGGTACTGCAGGAGACTCTTGGAGTGGTAGATGGTTGGATGAAGCTCAGTGTTGGGGCTCTGCCACTGTCTGTTCAGATCCTCCCCACTCAGAGAACAACGATGACTGCAACGTGAGCATAAAGAAGATTGAAATATGCGATTACAGATAAAGTTCATGAGGAAGTATTGTAGTTTCTAATATTGGTAACACTGCGTGATAACTTTCATTAAGAGTGTTAACAAACAGTATCATAATATCTGCATCATTTTTAAAATGCAGTATATTTTCCTGCTTATATCATACATGTATTACATTTTTTTTAAATAATATAATAATAAAAATCCTTGGTTTGTGCTGTACTAATGATGAAGGAACATTATCAACAGCTTCTGTTCATTTGCAGAACCAGTGTGGCATGCGGAGGTGAGTTTGTTGTTTGCTGACATACTTTCCGTTGATGACCCCGTCAGGGTTGAGCATGGGGATGATTTTGAAGATGTAGCTCTCTCGCAGAATTTGGGCTTGAGGACTGCAGCTCATGAGAAACTCCAGAGTGCCCTTCATCACCCAGCTAGAGTTAGTCTCTCCAGGATGAACCCGTGCAGACAGAAACACCACTGGACGGCTTCCTACAAACACACACATTACAGCATTGCTGAGCGAGTCACACTCATTCACCGAGACATTATAGACTGTGTGCATGAGAGAATGCGTGGAAGAGAGCCTGAGTGAGTTCATGCACAGGGAGTGCTGCTAAGGTGCATGTAACACACATGAGAGCATGTGAGCAAGTGCTTTCAAGAATGCATGCATAAGAAAGTGCATGTGAGAGTGTTAATGAAAGAGCGTGCATGAGAGGGTTTATGTGAAAGTGCATGTGAGAGTGTTAATGAAAGAGCGTGCATGAGAGCGTTTATGTGAAAGTGCATGAGAGGTGGAAATGACAATCGAACTAGGATCCATGTGAATGAGAGAGCATGACAGCATGTATGTAAGAGAGCCAAAAAAGGTGAATGTGAGAGCGCTTGGTAGCGTGTTTAAGTGTGAGCATGTGACTGTGCATGCATGCATGTCAGCAGTCATGCAAAAGAGCATGACAGTGTTCGTGACACTCGTGTGTTGTATGACGTAAGCGGGAGTGCATACGAGAGTGTACGTATATTAGAAAGTGTATTTGAGCATGTGCATGTGAGAGCGTTCATGAGAGTGAGTGCATGTGAGTGTGCATAAGGAAGCATGTAAATGTTTATGAGAGTGAGTGCATGCGAGCATGCATAAGAACACGTGACAGCGTTCACGAGAGTACATGTGAGCATCCATGTGAGTGTTCATCAGAGAGAGTGCATGTTGAGCATGCAGGAGGACACGTGAGTGTGTTCATGAGTCAATGCATGTGAAATACTTCATTAGAGTGAGTGCATGTGAGGTTGCATATGAATGCATATAAGAGTGTTCATAAGAGTGACTGCATATGAGCATGTGCATGTGATCATGTTCATTAGAGAGAGTGCATGTGAGGTTGCATATGAATGCATATAAGAGTGTTCATAAGAGTGACTGCATATGAGCGTGTGCATGTGATCATGTTCATAGAGAGTGCATGTGAGGTTGCATGAGAATGCATGTGAGTGTTCATGAGAGTGAATGGATGTGAGCATGCATAAGTACGCATGTGAGAGTGTTCATAAGAGATAGTGCATGAGGTGTGCATGAGGACACGTGAGAGAGGTCATGGGAGTGAGTGCATAAGCATGCATGAGGATGCATGTGGGATTGTTCATTAGAGAGTACATGTGTGCATGCATGAGTGAGAGAGAGAAGTGAGAAACTCTTTTTTCATGAAAGTGAGAGCTAAAGAGCGTGTATGCAAGAGTGTGTAAGAATGCATGCGAGTGTTTTTATGAGCGTGAGAGTGAGTTTATGTGATTTGTGAGAGTGAGTGCATTTAAGAGTACATGCCGTTTCTTACCCACTAAACCAGGGGTTCAGTTCCATCCTTACTCCAACACAATATACCTGTAGTTTTAAAATAAGCCTGAAGGACTTGATTTGCTGGATCAGGTCAAATTAGGGTTGAAGCTAAACTCTGCAGGGCTGTGGCCTTCCAGGAACTGAGTTTGGCACCCCTGCACTAAACTGATTGCTGTGGCTGTATGTTTATCAGTGATGTTTCTGTGTGTGTGTGTTTGTTACATACTGAACTGGCTGATATGTTCATTGCTGGAGGATTCTGGCATGGCTGTGATGGTGAGCAGGGGACAGCCGTTTCCTCCCAGCGTTTCACACAGATCCTCCTGTCTGTAGTAGATCTGAGGAGTACTCAAAGCACTCAACTTCTGCAGATGCATCTAAACAAATGAGGAACAAAATCAAACTGCATCCTACTATATATCATGCAAGATTAGGATGATGGTAAAATCAAGGTATATTGAAAATATCAAGCCATGGGGGCAGATTTACTAAACAGGGGAAATTAGTGTAAGAGTGAGCAATTCCAAAACAGCGCAAATGGTAGTGTAAAGTTCTGCACATGATCTACTGACCACACGCAAATTAAAGAACACGGACACAGCCGCATCATTTCCACAATGACCAACTCAATCTACCAGTTGGCGTCTGGTTTAAGACATGCTTTTTTGGGACGGTAAATAATGGCGCAAACACCGGTAAATTGACGAGCGCAAACCTTAGTAAATCACCTTGCATGATTCATTTAAATTCTCTCCTCCCATAAATTTTGCGCATGAAAGGGAAACTCCTACAAATGCATATGTGCAGTAAGGTCAGTTGCAAAAATACCCTGTCCATGCCTTTCAGCGCAAATTTTTCACTGCGTGTCTTTAGTAAATCCTGACAGTAGTTTTCTAACGCCAAAAGAGGGTTTGCGCTGGTGCAAGCTGTTAGTAAATCTGGTCCCATATGTCACCTGACGGTATCCATTTTCTGGTCAATTTGTCACCTTTATTTCTGAAGTATGCATGCTTACAGGGCTAATATTGCCACATTAAAAAAGTTGGAACAAGCACACATGCACACTAAAAGTGGGACATGCACACTAAACCACTAGTCCACAGAGCCAACAATAATGGTGAATGTTAAGTTAAACTTTGTTACAGCACATCACAGTCTATAATATGTATTCTGTTATATAAGACCCAACTTTATGCACCCAAACTGTCATACTACATAATCAAAAGTACAACTGTAACTAGCAAAGTACATCATTTTAGTACATATAGAAGTATGTGAGTTGAGGAATACTATACTGATAAGACACATTCAGGTATTACTGTACATCAACTGTTGCATCAATTAAAGGAGGGTACATTTGTATAGTACCTTCAGCATCGAGTAGGTGTATGGATAATGATAGGCAAAGTAGCAAACATCATCTTTATGCTGAAAGGTCACAGTGAAGGTCATGGTGAAGTATGATTTGCCCTTTTGCCCTCCGGCTGCAATGGAGCTTCGTGAGAAATGATTCCTAGATGATAAGAATAGAGGTCAATGCATGAAAACCCACAAATCAAAGTACTTTTACAGGCTTTAATACAATTATATACAACATAAAAGGATGGTACTGACTTGTAGTAGCAGATGTCTGATCCTGTTCTGACCCATTGGGGCCTGCCGTTGATGGCATCCTGTACAGAGTACATGAGCACCTGCATACCTGTCACATCATAGGAAAAACCAGCAGGCAAAATCAGACAAAATCCTGACAATCACACTCTGACTTTAAAGATGGCTAGAGATGGGTTGACTAAGTGCATTTCAGTAGCTGAATACTATACAACATCTAAACATACTCTGCATAACACAATGAGGTTCTAGCTCGAACACAATTCATAACAATAAGTTAGTACTTTAGTACTGGGTTACTTAATAATCCAGTTTAATGGCACAGACATTTGAATGAAACCATCGCCATTCACATCTGTGTTTGTGTACTAGAGTAGAGTATGTTTCTGGACTAATGCTTGAAATGACCCACCATAATTGAATTGGCTGTTAGACTTCTCACAGTTGATTATATTGAATCGATAACGAACTCCAGGACGCATATTGCCCACCTCGAAATAGAACCACTGGTGATAGTGATTACTATTGATGTCAGAGTTCAAGATCAAGTCATACTCAAACCTGCAGATAGAAAAAAGGCAATACACAGAACAGAAAAATAAGAAACAGCTTCTTCATTTTATGAAAAGCACATTTATACAACAACAACAAAAAAGCTTATCCTGCACATACTTTCTGACTTGCATTGCTTTCCGTAGGTTTCCAGACTCAAATTTAGAGTTGAACTTGAGAGACTCCCCATTGTCAATAACTGGACAACTGAAAAGACAAATACATTTACATTGATGATTCACATATTTTGAATAACTCAAAAAAACAAAGACAGTCTGGGTGTGTATAAAACAAAAAAGAGATATTGGTTTATAAATAAATAAAAATGTCCAGCTTCAACCAGTGTTGGCCGACATATACCAGATGATAAAATAAATCGGTGTTATACTACGGGGTTGCTGAATGCTTGAATCTGATTGATGTACAAACGTTTGAAGGTGTGCAATTATTTTCAGGGTAACATATTAAGACCACTTTCATTAAAATAGGCAAAATAATCAAAAGCTATTAGGACTTTTGGAAATTTCATAACAAGTTTTGACCAGAAGTTGGCGCTTTCTTGAAACTTTGAGTATCTTAGGGCATGGAGCCAATGACCTTCTTTCTTTCTGCAACTCGTATGAATGTGTGTTTGTGTTAGATATTAGTTATATGTGTTAGAATAATCAATAAAGTCTTTGTTTGTATTTTAAAGAGAAGTGTTCTTGTTTTATGTGCTTACAAATTTAAATGTCTTAAACTGCTGATCTATGTTATCGTGCTAATAAACAGTGTTTTCACTATAGTTTGGATATTAATATCCACTGCAGAGCTGATAGTTACGGCCTGTTCAAGTGAATGCTGAACGAGTCATATGTTCGGCCGTAAAATTAGTGATTCTTTCGAAATTCCCTATAAATTAATTAATAATTCCCTTTGAGCTAAATTGATTTCCCTTACAATAGCAAGATAGTTTACTTCCGTTTCAGACACTCCTGTAAAAATTGCACTCTGACCTCTGATTGTCCAAGTCGTATACAACTTTATCGATGATGTCACTGGGGTGAATGAGCCTCTCAATATCCTGGAAGATCTTCATTCTGTTGAAAAAAAGAATGTCTTAACTGAATGGTTCATTAAAAATGTTTAATTCTGTCATTATTTACTTACACTTGTAACTTTTTGTTTCTACCGTGGAGCACAAAATGAGACGTTCTGAATAACGGTCTTTTCCACACAAAACATTCAGCGAGTTAAGTTGCTAACTTAAATTTTCAGTTTGAACGTCACATAAAACTTTCGTATGTCTTCAGAAGATTTGGAATATAGTTCACAAGACACTTTAATCATGCTTTTATGGTGATTTTGGAGCTTGCTTGACAGTCCCTGGCTTTTGCTGTATGGAAAAGAGCAGCGTGAACGTTCAGCTGAACATCTCCTTTTGTGCTCCACTCCAACGGGTTTGGAATATCGTCACTGAATTACATAGAAATTTGAGGCTTTGTTTACCCTTTCAAGTACTATATTTCACAGCAAAAAAAGTAAAACATTTGTTCAGTACCTCTGCACACCATAAACCCTCTCTAGAATGGGCTCGCGGAGGTTGAGTGCCACATGCCCAAAGTAATCTGGGTATGCCACCTCTGTGTAGGCAGGCACTGAGCGTGTACTCTTCACCATCTCCAAGTAGAGGTCAGGGTCATGCAGTGGCAGCAGTGCCGCTGTATCTGGAACTTCGAGATCCGCTTGTTCCCCGCCCTCCTCCTGAGACCCATCCACAGAGCCTCCATTCACGCCACCATCTAGAACCAGACGACCCAAACTATAGACCAGATCGCATTCCGATTTGCCGTTTGAGTTTTTTGATATAGAGATGCTGTCCAGCTCCAGAGGTGATCTATCTGAGTTGGGCGGCTGAACGTCTCCCTCCGAGGAACATCTGTTTTGAGGCCCCAAGGATGTCGGCGTGGTGGGAATGATAATGGGACCATGATGAAGCTCTGGGTTGACACTTGATAGAGGAATGAAAGATCTGGGGCTTTCAAAGTCATTTTCCTGAGAACAAAACAGAAACAGTGATCTCGTTTGGAGCGTTTGTTTTGGAATCTGGAGCGTTTTCTCCCTTAGTTTGGTTTGTTTAGGCATAAATGAACACGACAATCGCGCTCTGTTTCGCACCAATACAATCGCTGTGACATCGCCTGAACGACGTGGTCTCTGCCCCATTGAAAACGAATGAAAATGAAACAAAAGCGGTTCGGTCGAGGTGAGAAAGCAATCCAACACAACGGACCAAGTGGAATCATAATTCATAACAGGAAATGTGTAATATAAGAAACAGCAGTGTCTGATTCTGTGAGTGAGCACATTATCGTAGTTGAAAACCCCAAAAGTGCCTTAAAATGTTTTGTAATTGCTCTTCTCCATGCATTGCAAGAATGCTGTCCTGACGAAGCCTTGATTCCCGCTCTAACTGCATTTTAAATTTAATATATATTTGTATCAGTTAGAGCAGGAATGTCTCTCCCTGTTCTAGCTTGTACTATCTTGAATAATGACTGAATCTTTTATTATTATCATGTTTATTGAAATCACCTTATAAAGATGAATCACGGCGCAAACTTGTCAGTCCATCTTGATGAATGATGCAGAGGAAACTGACCAATAATTACTCATGTGACTTGCATAAACACGTTTTCGTACACCTTGAAATGTTGCCTTGTCAAAACTAACCAAACCAAGAAGAAAATGCTATATTGTAACAAATTAAGTCCCCATTTCAAAACAAAGCAAACAATCTACAGCTCTGAACAATCTACTCACTTCTTAAAAGGAAACTCAATTCTCTAAGTGCATGTAACAAAAAAAAAAATTTGTGCAATGGAGAAATAAAAAGCAAAGCTCCCTCAGATGAACAACATCAACTTAAGTTCTTAAAACCATTAAAGCTCCCTTTAAAGGTGAACTAAGTAACTTTTTTTACCTTAACTGAACAGCTTCGGAGTCATTGGAATGGTTATATTACTTATTTCGGGTTGAATGGTGGTCGTTTCGCACCCCCCTGGTGTCCGTGAGCGGAAAATACGCACTTGCAACTTTGAGCCGGCGGGCCGCCGGCCGCTGCGTCAGGAAGTCTCGCGTGATATCAGGTCTCGCGATGTAAACAATTGCTTTACGGCCAAAAGAAATCTGCTAAAATGCTGTCATTATTGCGCTCCCTCACGCTGTCCGAACCCGAATGAAGAAGACGTTTTAAAGAACGTCCCATCTGCTTTGATGTCGTTGATCTATAGCCTCTGGTGTCTGAGAATCAACAACGAGTTTTTACGACAGTGTTGTCAAATATCTATTCCGAAGCTGTAGGGGGAGCTCTAGAGAGAAACCTGTGAGCAAAAAGCGAGAATACAGCGAAGAAAATCCCGAAGCTACTGAGTGCTGCTTTAAGTATTTTTGTGTCTGCTATTTTGAAATCCAAATCATTTTTTATTTACATGCATTTTTATTGACCTTTCACCAGTTAATCAGAAATGTCCTCACCTCAAAATTCTCTGTGAATTCCCGACAGAAATGCTCGTAGACTCTGAGCTCATCAAACGGACGCATGTTGGTCTGTCTGGGCCGCAGTTTGTTGATATCTGTCTCTATGTCATCATTCTGTAGTGCATAACAAATCTGATCAACATCAGTATTCCAGAACTTTGATCGCTCTTTTACAAATATTCTGAACCCCCATTTAGGCCAACGAGTAGAGACAAGTATTCATTGGATAGGATTGCGTTAAAATGATAATATGTAAATATTAGATGAAAAACGTAAAAGTTAAATGAAAATTTGAAATGTTGCCGTAGCAAAAATTCAAGTACAAAAATACCTAAAACTAAAACTGAAATAAAACTAGATAAAAGATAAAAGATTTTATATGATACCAAAAAGTAATTTATTATTATTAATATTATTCATTTATTATTTATAAAATAATTTAATAATTGTCATTTATAAATAAATAAATAATTCATAATGTGATTTGATAAGGGGGAATCTCAAAAGAAATTAAAATGAATTAACAAATTTAAAAACATAATAATAAAAGCTAATTCAGAATATTAACAAATACTACAACAGTATTTAAATAATACTAAAATAACACTAATCTCATTTGATATTGTCAAACTATTTGTAATGTATCTGTGAACCACACAAAAAACGCTTGGATCATGTTCACCTAAAAATTTGAATAATAATAAAAAAATCTTAAAAGAAAATTCTATTATTTAATTATTACAATAATCAGAATTAGGGTGAAAAAATTGCAAAAATTGCAATATATAACAGAGGAAACGTGCCATTTGACCCGTATAAATATTAGATGGAATCACATTATAAATGCCATCAGTCACCCTGTTCTCTACATATTGGTATCAGCTATTAAAAGACCCATATCGTTTGATCACTAGAATCTCAGTGAAGTTTAATGAGACCACTGTTACCTGTGTTTTGTCACCGGTTTCATCCTCCTCATTTTCCGTGTCATTTTCTGTGTCGACCTCCGTAGCTTCATTCTCATCGCTCTCATCAACTACATCATCCACTAACACAGAAGACAGAGGTATCTTTTACCAATGACGCTACTCCAAACAAACAACACTGACACTTTATGCAGTGCTATAAGCTAATATTAAATGGGGACAGAAAAAGCATTTGCAAATAATTTTACTTCTGTAAGCTGACATATTTAGATTTATTTTTTTTAAATGGACAGGACTTTTTTTTTTTTATCCATTGAGTACTGATAAATCATCCACAATAACAACAGTAAAGGCAATAAATATAGTGCATCAGAATTATCATGCACCAAGACCAATAAAAACACCAGCCCTCTGACACCTGTGAGTGTGTTTTACCTCCTGGCGGCTGGTTGTACAGCTGCGCCACCGGTCCACCAGCTGGTACGTGTGGCAGCGGGTGGAGAAAGACACTTTTTATGGTAGGCAGTGGTAGGCGGTTCTTTGGAAAGCACTTCCTCATAATTAGGCTGGAGGTATTGACCAGTGGATCTAGTGTCCGGACGGGCAGGCACTCCTGAACACATCACAATAATATATCTTTATACTGTGGAGAAGCTGTTTGGCACATTCCAATTATATAAAAAGTAAAGTAAAAAACTTAATCTAAAACTTTCATACAGTGGATGCGTTATAAAGGATCCTCATCCCACCGGCGTCTATGAAGGCCTTCCTGCCAAGCTTAATGTTAGTGATGT
Source organism: Leuciscus leuciscus (assembly GCF_965113295.1). Taxonomy (NCBI): domain Eukaryota; kingdom Metazoa; phylum Chordata; class Actinopteri; order Cypriniformes; family Leuciscidae; genus Leuciscus; species Leuciscus leuciscus. The sequence goes on along the minus strand of NC_138737.1, from coordinate 35,572,246 downwards.
TTTTGATGCATCCCAGGATGCTCTTGCGGATGACCACATGGCGGTGACGTGTGTCATTGCGGTGCCAATCTTGGTAGATTGTAAGTAGTGTGGGAAGATATCCTCTGTCCACCGCCCGACGGGCATTCATTCCTAAAGAGCACACACACGAAAGATAATTTGTAATGTAGTGGAAGTGTGTGTGTGTAATGAATGCTTTTATTCAGCAATGATGCATTAAATTGGTCAAAAGTTACAGTAAAGTCATTTATAATGTTAAAAAAAAAATTATGTTAAATAAATGCTGTACTTTTGAACTTCCTATTCCTTAAAGAATCATGAACATTTTATATCAGTTTCCCTAAAAATATTAAGAAGCACAACAGCTTTCTGGAGTAATGATGCTGAAAATTCAGCTTTGCATCGCAGGAATAGATTTTAAACATTTTAGAATTTAGTAAAACAGAAAACATCTTTTTGAAATGTGTAATATTTTTCACAACATTACTACATGTAAGGCATAATCCACAGCTAGCAGTGCATTCAAATATTTTACCATGGTCATTTAAATTGTCAGCATTGACAACTTAAAGGTGTCAATATTTGCAGTGCAATATTTGACTGATATTTGAATGAATGAATTATAGCATTTATTTTAATTAATTATCGAGAGAGAGAGAGAGAGAGAGAGAGAGAGATAAATGCGTGTGTGAATTACCTGTATCTGTTCAGCATCTCTCTCTATTAACAACAAAGCTGTGAGTTTAATTACTTTTTAAATTAGCAGTGTTACTCCCTCGTTGCTGAGAAATATAACATGGTAGTGGATATTTTTTTTAGTAAAAGTCGCAGGACAGCGTTAAGTTTCTGTGCTCCTGAACGTTTGTGTGTGTGCGCAGTGTGATCGCTGATTTTGTGTGCGAGTGATGTATGCTTGTGTGAGGCTTCAATGAAAACAGTGCATTAATATGGCACAGTGATTAAACTGACCTGTGCATTAAATGGTTTTATTGTTTCACCTTCCAGCCAATCAGAATCGAGTATTCAGACAGACCATGGTATGTATGTATATTTATATATATATATTAGGGCTGGGAATAAAAAAAAAAAATTTAAAAAACGAATTAATTGCACAATTTGCTGTAATTAATTGCAATTAATTGCATTTCCTGCAAGCTTGTAATCATCAATATTTAAACTTAGAATCACCTAATTAAATTAAACAACATAAAAAAATTAAAAAAAGGAACAGAAAATAGCCCTATATTAAAATAATATTAAACATCAATATATCAATATATTATTCTTTTTCAATAATCAATCAACATATAATCAATTTAACAGATTTTTTTTACAATTTTTTTTTACTAATTATCAAAATAAAATATAGTCCTACAAAGCTATTATTACCAGAGCATGTGATCAGAGCAGGTCATTTTACCATTGTTGCCCAGCATGACTATACCAGCTCAGTAGGGCTATTGCAAACAGAAGTCTACTACTGAGAAATTTCACATTATTTGAGTGGACTTTGCTTTTCCAGTGCGTGATCGGTACATGATTGGAGCGTTTGGGCTGTTAAGGACAGAGCAGAACGCGCAGCGCAAACACGGAGCGGAACATTGAGCAGAGAGCGCGCCGACACACACACACACACGAAACGGAGAGCGCAGCGCACACACAGAGCGGAAAAGACCCGCTCATGAAAGCTGCGCGAGAATGAAGCCTGATCGCCGAACACGGAGGGGCGGGACGGCATATTTTCGGCCTTTTCAATAGCAGCCGCAACAGGAAACCATTAAAACGAAGCAAAAAAAAAAAAAGTGCTGCGTTAATTGAAATTTTTTTTTTTACGCGTTAAACATCTCAAATTAATCGCAAAGATTAACGCGTTAATTCCCCCAGCCTAATATATAAAATAGTATTATTATATTATATTATATTATATGCATAACTGTGGTGCAAAAAGGTTCATAATTTAAGTATAAATCAGGAGATAAATCTGTAATATTTTCATTCTTTGCTAATATTTCTAATATTCCTATTATTCTCATTACTGTAATACGTAACTTCAAGGTAGTAAAACAAACTACTACAATTTATAAATATGTCACAATTTAAATTATATAATTTTATCATTTACATTTATATAATGTTATTTTTACAGTAATGAAAATTAGATTTTTTTTTATTTTAATAAAAATGTGCAAAACTATTATGGGAATAAAGTCATACACAAGTCATGTCATTTGGGTTTCTTTTTCTTGATGCAAAATATATATTTTTCTCTTCTTTTTTGGTGTATAATGTTGACATGTTCTTTTTTGTGAGAATCATCCAAGGAGGCATCTTACCGGACTTCAGTAATGCTGCTAGTGTGTCCAAGGCCACCCTGAGATGGAAAAAATCAAATAAACGAATAAAGAAAAAAATTCTATAAATCAAAGATCAATATCATTCTTGTAACAATTAGACAAAACGTCTTGGTTACTATTGTAACCTCTGTTATGTGTTGATATACCAACACTAGGGGTCGCTCTTGGGAGCCCCAAACACCTCTGACGTATTCAGAAAAGGTTAATGGAATTGGCGACTGAAATTTGCATGTCCAGCCACTCCCCGGACATCCGGGTATAAAAAAGGGCCGGCGAGCTTCACTCATTCAGGTTTGTGAGGAGCCAAGACAGCGTCTCGACCATTTCAGCAGCCATTCAGAGCTGTGGTAAGAGGAACACTACGTCTTCATTCCCTCCGCCAAGTAACCAGGACGTTTCCTATCTGTTGGTCTCTTTGATGTGTCGAAATACCGACACTAGGGCTCCCTATACTAAAAGCCAAAACTAACGTTACGAGCTTCCGTAGTGCAGATGCCAAGTAACAAGTGCACTCAACCCACTCAAAACCTTCCAACGCCCAGAGATTATAACCCCTAGTCTCCCTTCGCCCCTAGGGGATTTTCCATAGCATTTTGCAGTTGAGCACAACTGGTTGTTAACTTTGGGAAGCGTTCTCTTTCTCTACTGAGAAAGGAACACTATAGAGGGCACATCCTATCTGAGGGGGAGTTAGTATGTGGAAAATACAAGCTATGGACTTACCAGATGGAAAGTACTACATAGGGAAGAAGTCTCTGCGGTGGGCTCCACCAACTAGGGGAGAGACTACCGACCAAAGTGACTGGCGACGGAGCACAGTTTTGTCCAGGGGAAGACACAGTGTTCACCATCAGGGAAACCGAACAGTAGAGGAGTACATAAGGAACTGCTGTTAGGGAGTCAACACATTTGGAGCAAAACTCAAGACACAAAGTTGTTGGGTGTAGCCCAGCCCACAGCTCTGCAGATGTCTGCTAACGAGGCACCATTCCCCAGAGCTAAAGAGGCTGCAATGCCCCTAGTGGAGTGAGTCCTCAATCCCAAGGGGCAAGGTAAGCATTAGAGCTTGGTAGGCCAGGATAATTCACAATCCTGTGGGCCATTCTCATTCTAGTCGTTACTCGTCACGCTTACTTGATGCAGCAGAACATGAGGAGTTCATGAAGGTTCTGCATCCATTAAGGTTCAGGTGCAAATGTTCGATGCCTGGCCGTCATGATAAAGAGAGCCATGAGTATTGTGTTTGTGTGTGTGTGTGTGAGATCCAGGGGAAAGAGGAAACTTGCTCTTCTGCTGATCATGTGGGAGCTTGGTGTTGTCTGGCCAAAGAAAAATGCTCTCCTCGCATCCCTCCATTGGGAGTGAGAAATGTCCACAATCCTAAGGCGAGCAGATCAGCGGCCTCTCCTCTCCTGGGTCGTCCATCTCTGGTTTGCTTTGAAGCCTTCCGAAGGGTTCTTAGTAGCTTGTTGACGGGTGGGCAGTGCTTTTTCTGCATCCCTCATCTCCATCAGGTTAAGCCATAGGTGCCACTCCTGGACCATGAGTGTTGACATTGCCCGACCCAGAGCCTGCGGCGTGACCATCATAGCTCGTAAGGCATAGTCAGTCACCGATTGCAGTTCTTGCATCATCTCTGTATCGGGACCCCACTTGTGCAGATCACTCAACACTTTGGCTTGGTAGACTTGCAGGATTGGCATAACATGCAGGGCGCAGTGTTGTTGTAAGCCCTCAAGATAGGTAAACTTAGGGTGGTGAAGACAGAGGAGCTGGTGTACCGTGTGTTCTAGCAGAAAAAGGTGCTTTCCACAATTTCGCCAGCTCTTCATGCACCTCCGGGAAGGAAGGAACTGGGGAAGTTTACGCTCAGACTCCAAGAATCAATCGTTCAGCCACGAGCGCTCGGAATCCACTCCAGCCCAATGCTCGCTGCGGCCCGGGAAAGCACGGCCGCCAACTCAGCATCTGCCTCAGACTGAGCCGTCACACCCGAGGGTGGAGGCTCAGGTGAGTCTTCAGCTTCTAAAGGTGCAAGCCCGCCCTCTAATGCTGCAATTGATAATTCATATTCCTCGCCAGCCCCGAATGAGAAATTAAGCTCACCCTGGGGCGAGCCGCCAAACTCATCCAGAAACTCATCCGGAGGACATGAGCGTGCAGAGGAATGGGAGTCCCATTGGAATGGCAGAGGATTAGTACCCAGAGGTAGAAGAAAAATCTGAGGTGACTCTTGGTCTCTTGAAAAAGAACGAGAGCCGCAAGCGCAGCGTGCCCGTGGCCATGTCCTTACAGTGAGGACATAATAATAATAATAATAATAATTTGTTACATTTATATAACCTGGATGATGCGACGGCAGCCATATTGCCCCAGAACACCCACCACACACCAGCTCACTGGAGGAGAGGAGACAGTGATGAAGCCAATCAGTATATGGGGATGATTAGGAGGCCATGATAGACAGAGGCCAAGGGGTAAATTTGGCCAGGATGCCGGGGTTACATCCCTACTCTTTTTCGAAGGACATCCTGGGATTTTTAATGACCACTGAGAGTCAGGACCTCGGTTTAACGTCTCATCCGAAGGACATGAACCTTTCAGGATAGTGATCATTGCCGTCCGAGGGAGACGTAAATCTACTGCTCCCAGAAGGACATGGACAAAAAGGCATGCTTGAATGATGCGCTCAATGATGAACTCTCTCCACTTATCTGTGTGTGTGAGGAGAGATAGAGACCACTGATACCCCTTTTCCACCAACAAGAACCGGGTGCTGGTTCAGAGCTAGAGCTATTGCCAGTTCGGAGTTGGTTCGACTGACGAACCGGTTTGCGTTTCCACCGGCCAGAGAGCCACAACAGAGCTATATCTTACGTATCATGTTGCCCAGCAACGCTAGGTTCGGCAGCGCCAAACACAAACACACCAGACTTGTTCGAGATGCATCGGCTTCTCGCAGAACGATCAGCACATGAAATCAAAGCACTGCGAAAGCGATCAAAAAGCACAAGGAGTCGTATGATCTCCAAACACTCCCGCAGCTCTGATCGGTCCACGCTGCTCCGATGCATCTCGAACAAGGCATCAACAATAATAGACATTGCGTTACTATGGATGCTCATGGGTTTGCGAAAATAAATCGGCATCCAAACACGGCGAATCCAACTCGTTCGTGCAGCTCGCCGTAACTTACATAGACGGATATTATAATCGAGCTGCTATTAGCTCGACTAGCTGCTATTTAAAAATGGCGGTCACAAGTTTCTCTTCAGTCTTGTTGGCCACGGTAACCCCGCCCCCAGCCTCTGACGCAAGCGGTTCTTTCTTGGCTCCGTTCTAGACCCTGCAATGATTTGGTGCGACTTAAGAACCAGTTTTACTGGTTCGGAGCTGGTGCTTTGGCGGTGGAAAAACAAAGAACCGATTTGAAACTAGGCTCTGGCTCCGAACCAGCACCAGCTCTGCCTTGGTGGAAAAGGGGCATGATTGGCTCCGAAGAACAAAGCTGAATGAGTTAAGCAGGCCAGACCCCTCTTTTATACCAGGGGAGTGGCTGGACATGCAAATTTCATTTGCCAATTCCATTGGCCTTTTCTGAATACATCAGAGGTGTTTGGGGCTCACAGGAGCAATCCCTAGAGTCGGTATTTCGACAAAACGTTGATGAGACCGACATATAGGGAATGTGCATTATATCTTTCTCAGATCAGGTAAACATGAACACACTCTACATACTTTAGTAGAGTGGTGCTCTTTTTGCTAAAAGGTCCAATAATATCGAACATGATCTCCAAAGCGCCACTCCTTCCCAGCGACACTGCATTTACCACTACAAAAAAGACAGAAAATCTTGAGGTTCACTAATGTCCTACTGTAGTGATGCAAAATGTATCAGTGACCAAATCACATTTTTTCATATCAGCATATTGCAAAGGTATTTCTTATTGTAAATTGACTACAGAGAACATCAAATGTAATGCGAGTGAACTTACAGTTGCTTGAGTAGACCCGAAGCACCTGCAGGCATGGCAACAACAGCTTGTAGTTGTGCAGATTATGTTTCACTAGATTCACAGTCGCATTCAGAGCCCCGTTCAGACGCGCTTTAACACCAAACTTCTTGTCTGAATAAGGAAGTGATGTCACTGGAAATTGTTCATTTATCCACTGCAATTTCTGACATCTTAATCAAATTTCAACAGATTCAAACAGACAAATTATAACTGCAGACTTATAAGATGGACTGCAGATGTAAATTAGCCTATGGCTAACTCTGGTACAATGCATCAAATGGTAACATTTATGTTGGAAATTGTACATGGTCCTTAATAAAGATAAAAAAATATATATAAAAAATTAAATATGTTGTTTGGATTGTACCAAAATATTGTGTATTCTGACTTTAGGTTACAGGGTTAGCAAAGCTAAAACAAGTGAAATGTTTGTGTCTTTTGTACCTTTCGGGCCAACTTTGACCAGTAGAGAATGAATGAGAATCATTAGTTCCTCATTGGCAGGAGGGTCTTTGCTGGAGCTCACTAGCAACTGCAGCAGAATCGCCGTTCCTCCCTTAGACACAAACACCCCGGTCCTACGGCCTCCACCTACCACAACAAGTACAGCAGAGTTAAACAAACATTATGCTAGACCTGACACATTCATTCTGTCCTTCAGAAACACACAGTTTTGACTGAAGTCTCCTGATTACAGCTTTTCTTAGCTGATTCTAGTGTAGTGTACAAAGGGACTTTTATGGAAGTCTAAAGGTGATGATACACAGGGCAACTTTTTGAGCAATGTTGACCAGGTGAGACATAGGGCCCACGACCGATCTAAAGTATCCAGATAGAAATTTGTTGCACATTCTCAATGGGAAAGTGGCCAAGCATCATCCCTCAAAAATCTTGCCCCATGTATCATCACCTTTAGAGTGCCACTTAAAGTGCCACTATTATGCTATTTTACAGTTTTTCTATATAAATAAATAAATAAATAAATAAATAAATAAATTGGAAGCAGCGCTTTTATTCACGTGCTTTGATTGGTTGTTCGTTAGCTAAACTGAACAACCAATCAAAGTGATCTCTCTCACCCACAGCCTGATGCTGATTCAGTCTGGTGAACTGCCGCCGACGTTAGGAACACACTGCAAAAACTAGCCTGACAGATGCTCACAGACGGTCGACTGTCAGCTTGGTGGGTCACGACACTTAGTTTAAATAATTTAAGTACTTAAACTTATTTAATTTCAGTTAGTTGCCTAGGTAATATTTCTCACTTTTTTAAGTTTTAAGATTTACAATATATTTTATTTGACATATTTTAATAGTTTTAGGTAACAATAACAACACTGAAACTCACCCACAGTCAACAGTTCGTTCAAAATACCGAGGATGTTCAGATTGGTCTGCAAATCCCGTGTATTCTGTAAAGAATCAAGTAGATTAGCAGCTGAAAAGCACTTGAGCTAAGATAAAACAGATGTGATTTCATGAGCGTAAAGTTGTCAGTTGTGAGTGACGGTACCTCGAGAGATGATAGAATGACCTCCATCCCACCAGAGCCTTTAGACCCCACCTCCTTACGGGTCTTCTCTAAAACATGACAAAAATATTCTGTTAATAAAGGTAAATGTGACTTTCTATGACTTTTTTTCTCACAATTGCGAATTTACATCTAGCAATTTTGACTTTTTCTCTGAATTCCAAGATATAAACTTGCAATTGCGAGTTATAAAGTTGCACGTTTATATCTCGCAATTCTGATTTTGTCTTGCAATTGCGAGTTTATATCTTGAAATTCTGAGGGAAAAAAGTCAGAATTGTGATAAAGTTGCAACAATATATATATATATATATATATATATATATATATATATTATTTTGTATTTTATTTTTATTACGTGGTGCAAACAAGCTTCAAAATAAACTAAAATAAACTAAAATAAACTAAACTAAACTAAAATAAAATAAAATAAAATAAAATAAAATAAAATAAAATAAAATAAAATAAAATAAAATAAAATAAAATAAAATAAAATAAAATAAAATAAAATAAAATAAAATTCTATGGGGGACAATCGTTAGTGATTAATAGATCCTTTTATCCATGTTTTGCTTATAACTGACTATTTAAGTGATGTATTAATTTCTCATATTATCACACAACTGGGCTTTTTCAAGTAGTGAAAAACTTAACAAAAAATATATAAAATATACATACATACATATATGAGAGAGAGAGAGAGAGAGAGAGAGAGAGAGAGAGAGAGAGAGAGAGTCATAAAGTCACAGTATTCATAAATATGTTGAAATAAATATTAATACATATACTTAAATCAAAATCACAATATATAAGTAAATTAATTAATAAAGAAAGCCTAACAATATGCACAAATGCTCCAATTCTTTTACACAACTAGCTGAATTCAAAGGTAGTATTGAAGTATCTCAGGTAAACAACTCAGTTAAGTATCTAAAGTAAGTAAGTTTTAATGAAATCTGAGAGATTTCTATCCCTCCATTGACAGCTTACGCAACTACCACTTTAAAGTCCCAGAAAAGTAGTAAGCTCAGAACAGGTTTACTAGTGGGCCGATCTTTATCATGCGTCTCTGTTGCTGCACAGCGCTAGGAGATCCAGAGAGAAAGTGTTCGAATTTGCCACAAAACTAATAACGTCACTGGAAGATCTAGCGCTGACCTGGAAACCAGGAAAAACATTGTGTCATGAACAAACAACTTATAGAAGGCTTTTTAGCCCACAAATCTCCAACATTCACCATGAATTTAATAGCAATGCTAACTGTGACCATGGTTGTGTGGCAGAAGTAGTCAAATATTGTTTTGTTTTTTTAGATTATTCATCTCAGGGTTCGTACAACATTTTAAGAGTTTTAAGTTCTTCAGTGCTTCACACTTTTTCCAGCACCTCAAAACTCGAAATATTATCCAGTTTAAATGTTATTTTTAATGTGACGATTTCGAAAACTAGAAGTTTAAAGATGAAGGAAAACTAACACTTCATGGCAACGCTTTCATTTTAAAAAAGGCATGAAATTACCACTATAGCCAGTAGATGGTGGTGAAGGAGCACTTATTGGCTTAATAGCCATTTCTACTCACTAATATATGGAAAGGCTGCTCACTGCAGAGCAAATGGGTGGAGCTTACGTCTTAGCTCACCCTCGCTAGACGTCTATCGAGGAGGAGCGAATGTAATTTGAGCCTGATGGGTGGGGCTAGAATATCAAACCACACCCTAACCCTACCCACAGCTCTATCCCTCCAACCCATTACACGTGCAGAGAGGTGGAGCTGGACGTCATTTGACTCTGCAGTGAGCACCACTTGAATATATGGGACAAAGTAGGAAGTCACAAAGTCTCATGACTATGCTTTCACTTTCCCTTAATCTCTTATATTTTAGCTGATGCTATTCTGAGCAATGTCTGAAACTTTGCATTTTGAGTAGTTCCTGTGTTTATTTGCCTCTTCACGATTAATCGCTTGCTGTATTCCTCGCTTTGGATAAAAATGCTAAATGAATATATCGTCGCTGTCGGGCAGAAACCTATAAGTATGTCAAAATTTGGTCAATTTCATATTTTTTCACAAATCGATGCTATTGGTCAGTCCCCACGTGATTCTGTTGTTTTTACAAATTATCAACCAATCTAAAGTGTTGAAAATAGCTAGAGAGCAAATCTCTTAACTCCATTGGACACTTCAACTGTCTGAGAATCCTCGTAACTCCACCTCTTCTTCACTCCATTTTGTCTCCTCAAGATTGAAAGTCGCAACGATTAAGAAATCCTCGTCGAGCAACATGTAAAGCAAGCCTTAACTCTGATTTTATCTGTGTTAAACTATGATATCAGTTATTGATGCATTTTAAATGTCTACTCTACTTATTACTAGGCTTATTATTACTAGGCTTATTATATGTGTGCATTGAAGTTTTAAAATGTATCTAATATAATACTTGAATTGAATTAAATGTTTTGGATACCAGCATTAAGTTTTTGTTTTTATTATTATTTTACTGACTCGAAGTTGGCATTGTGCATGTAAAATACCCCAAGTAGCAGGTTTTTATTTATGGGAAAAAAAAGGTCTGTCTACTGGCGCCAAGTAAGCCTATCTTTGGATAAATCTTGTCTGTTTTTTAGACAATAACGAGTTAAAATAGTTAGGTTAGATACATTTGAGTAGGCCTGTTTTGTTAAAAATGGATAGCTGTAATGCTTTGGTGCAGAAGGAAGCCTGTGAGCCACTAAGGTAAGTTTGCGTGCAGATTAGGCTAATTTCCGCCTATTAGACAGCCTAACGTTAGTCAGCTCATCGTTTTTTATTCAGCTTAACTTATAGCTCTTAAACCTTTAAAATGGAGTTTAGGAAGATGTACAGTATGTAACCACAGTCATTAGCTTTGGTTAACTATTGAAGCCTTTACTCTTGTCAAAAGGCCCAACGCGACCGCCGACTTTGTTTGCGTGCAGATTAATTTCCGCCTATTTTAGACAGCCTAATATTTTGGTATTGCATCACTCATATCTCTTAAACGTTTAAGCAGTGACGTCTGTGTCCGTTCCATTCTAATCAATGACAGCGTAACCTCGTATCTCCCTGCTCCCAAGTCATAAATCTCGTATCTCCGATTAAACATGATTTTGGGGAAATGTTGTGTTAATGTTGGTACACAACAGTATATGATAGCAATATAAGGTATAATACCAACTTTAACGATACAATGTTTAATAACACAAAAAATATGCCTTTTTTAATTTCTTGAAAAATAATGGTTTTGGAGATACAAGGATTCCGCCGACAGCGACGATATGTAGATGTAAATGTCATGGAAAACTAAAACTTTTCTTCAAATTGTGAGTGAATTGTAAAGATTACACAGCTCCTTTTTAGGTGCTGGAGCCCTCAAAGACATCATTAAAGTAGTCAATGTGACTCCAGTGGTTTAACCTCAAGTTTAAGAAGTGATGCGACTGCTTTGTTTGTGCAAAAAATATAATTTACCACTTTATTTACTAAATTTTAATCTCCAATCACATGGATTACTCAAATGATGTATTTACTTCCTTTCTGGGGCTCGAAAGTGGTAGTTGCGTAGCCTGTCAATGGAGGGACAGAGATCTCTCAGATTTCATCAAAAATATCTTTATTTGTGTTCCACAGATGAACGAAAGTCTTGCAGGATTTGAACGACATGAGCGGAAGTAATTAATGACAGAATTTTATTTTTTGGGTGAACTATCCCTTTAAAATTATGAATCAAAAATTAAAACAAATTGGTTGGACATTAAAGCTTGTAAATAACAAATTTTGTGAATTTAACTAACCTTAACAGTAAATGAGAGAGAAATAGACGAGAGTTACTCAAGCGGTCCTCCGTGTTGTTTGAGGATGTGCTGCAGTTGTCATGGTAACTCTACGTTGTCTCAACTGCCACCCAGAATTTTGAAAATGCAGCTTAAATATTCAATACTTTTACATTTTACTCAAATGTAAACTCATTATAAGTAAAGTCCCATTTCACTCAGTCAGCGGCCATCTTTGAAACGCCTCTCGGGCATACAAGTGCAGCTCCAATCTCTTTGAAAGGGGAAACATCAAATTCTCCAAAACTGTTCGCCAAGCTTACGATTAAACTTCATATTTGAAATTACCAATGAAACCTGACAACAACTGTCTAATAAATTTAGTTTCTACACGCTCCCATCATGAGAGTCTTTCCTATAAGTAAATTAAAAAAATACTCGATGTAGGCTGGTCACAACATGTCTGAGTTTTTAACTGAATTATTAACTAAACAAGTTCCCTGCTCAAGGAGACTAGTCTATTGGTTTGAACCAGTTGCATAAACATTGCCTTTATGTTAAGCCTGTGTCTTCAGTAAGAGTATGAGTAACCAACTAGCGGTTAGTCAAGGGGCAATCAGTCTTCCTTTTTAGTATCACATTAGACCAATCTACAGCCCCTTTCACACAGAGATTCCGGAAAATACACGGATAAAGTGACCCGGGATTTGACCCGGGTTCGTTTGATTTTGGTCATTCACACTGCCAGTGATTTTCCGGAATCAGAGAGTGCGTTCACACACAACCCGTAAAAATGCCGTAAAGACACGTGACATCGATGTGACTTGTAATCTCAGCAGTGTCTTAAGTTTGCTTATGAGCTGCGATCTCTCTCTCGAGAAACCACGCTTGTGCATTTGTTTCTCTGATTCGATCATAAACTTGCGCATTACGTACCGTTTCACAGCTGGAGAACGAGCCCGGCTTCAGCGTCATCACTACGACACGGCATTGTTATGGCTTTTGTTCACACAGCGCGCGTTCCGGGACTGAACACGGCAATGTTACTAGGTCCCGACCCGGCATCGATCCCGGCTTAAATCCCGGGTCGAGTTTGCGTTCACACAGAAGGCGCTCTGGCAATTTGCCGGCAATTTTCCGGGTTCAAAGCGCTGTGTGAAAGGGGCTTACGTTTTTATGTAACTAACTTAAAACAGTTATGAACTGTTTTTAAGAACTTGTAAGACTATGTGAGACACATTCAGAATTGTGAGATAAAAAGTCACAATTACCTTTTATTTTTTATTTAGTGGTGGAAACAAGCTTCCATAGATTTTGAATATTGACTTAATAAAAAAAATAAAAGATCACAAAAGTATTTAATAATAATTTCCCCTTCCTCCACACAATTTTCATCTTTTATTTATGACCTTAAAAATGGCGCTAAACCTTTGGTAAAATAATGACACTTGTTGGTCGGTTCTATTATTACAGCACAAAGTACAAAAGAAGCATCTATCAACTCAACACAGTCACAGTCTAAAGACTGCAGAGTAACGTTAAAAACAACTTGAAAAATGAAAAAGCGAAGCAGTCAAGCAGGCAGTAGCACTTCTAAATTCAACACCTCGGGAAGAACAAGACGTTTGGCCAGCGTTAAATATATCAGCGTGCTTGAGTTATGTATGCCAAGATCCCTCTTAAATGACACGCGCACGAGACACGGCCGCTCCATCTACTATTAACGGCAAATGAACTTGCTACATATCCCAGCCTAGATGTAGATGTACACACACACATAAATAAAAAGTGCTGTGCAAATCAGAAACTGATGACATGGCAGAAGGCTGGAGAGTACACACGTCAGGCTGAGTTGGTTTCAATCACTCTGAACTGTCCAATGGACACGGAGTAACCGAAGAGACACGAGCAAAGATCAGACGAACACATGAATGCGTTTCAAAACGGATCCAAGTGCTGAGTAACAAGATCACTCCCCCACCCAAATAAATCAATGGTAAGAACATGCTAAGAAATTTCAAACTGAAAAATTCTTTTTTGAACTTTAATTCATATAGCTGCCACAAGTTCATTAATTAATTACATTTTGACATTTATTCAACCTATACACTTCTGCTTTAGAAACATTACTATTAACTACTACTAAAATAATAATAAACAACTTGTACTATGACATTCAATAAGTTCTGTTTAGTAGAATGCAATTTGTTTGCAGTTAATCTGCCTTAGTGAACTTTACTATACTGATAATTCACCATTAACTGTTTGATTATCAACATTCTTCAAATTATCTTCTTTTGTGTTCAACAGAGGAAAGAAACTCATACAGGTTTGACAACTTGAGGGTGAGTAAATGATGACAGAATTTTCATTTTTCGGTGAACTATCCTTTTAAGTGTGAAACTTGATCATCACATATCATAAGTATTGTTTGGAAAGTTTAAAGCCGTAAAAAGATCTGATCTTACCAGGGCTGCACGAGGGCCGACACAAACCACTCGTCTTCCTTCTGACATGGCTTCTATAGTCCATCTTTATTCCTAACACATATCCAACCCACCACTCTTATAACCTGAATACACTCCAGCGCTTCATCCATAACACTGATACTGGGGAAATTCTACACCGGGGTAATCATATTTCACATAGACACAGACCCCTCCCACAGCTCACAGCTGTCAGTCAAAACACACACGCCTGCAAAGCCCACAACAGATCAATGACGGTCACAAGCACGTCAGGATATGGCCGAGAATGTGGAGGGGAACTTAAAGAGAGAGAGAGGGAGGGGGGGGAGGGGGTACAAGGGGCGACCATTCTGAGACGTGGGAACATTTCCATATTTTCTCTCAGCTGATGGCATGGAGTGGGGGTCACTGTGCAGACAGTACAGATATTACGCATATGCGGTGTACGGTTACGGTCAGCGGGGGTCAGGGGGAAGAGCGAACGGGTGCTGGATATCCCCGAGCTGTCACATTTCACAGCTGATCTCTTTAGCATTTCAGCAAGCTCAGGCTGTTTGATGCTTCAAAAAGAGATCATAAAACAAATCCATATGATTTAGTCCAAATTTTCTGAAGAGACACGATCATTTTATATGATGAACAGATTCAATTTAGGCTTTTATTCACATATAAACATTGATCAGCGAACATAAACAGAAGCTCAATACATGCTTGACGCTTGAGAACAAACCTCATTGGTTCTTGCAGAAGCTCAAACGTGCTGCGTAACACGAGAATGAACCTCATTGGTTCTTGCAGAAGCTCAAACGTGCTGCGTAACACAAGAATGAACCTCATTGGTTTTTGCTTAAGCTCAAACGTGCTGCGTAACACGAGAAGGAACCTCATTGGTTCTTGCTGAAGCTCAAACGTGCTGCGTTACACGAGAATGAACCTCATTGGTTCTTGCTGAAGCTCAAACGTGCTGCGTTGCTGAAGCTCAAACGTGCCGGTGTAACACGAGAATGAACCTCATTGGTTCTTGCTGAAGCTCAAACGTGCTGCGTAACACGAGAATGAACCTCATTGGTTCTTGCTGAAGCTCAAACGTGCTGCGTAACACGAGAATGAACCTCATTGGTTCTTGCTGAAGCTCAAACGTGCTGCGTAACACGAGAATGAACCTCATTGGTTCTTGCTGAAGCTCAAACGTGCTGCGTTACACGAGAATGAACCTCATTGGTTCTTGCTGAAGCTCAAACATGCTGCGTAACACGAGAATGAACCTCATTGGTTCTTGCTGAAGCTCAAACGTGCTGCGTAACACGAGAATGAACCTCATTGGTTCTTGCAGAAGCTCAAACGTGCTGCGTAACACGAGAATGAACCTCATTGGTTCTTGCTGAAGCTCAAACGTGCTGCGTAACACGAGAATGAACCTCATTGGTTCTTGCTGAAGCTCAAACATGCTGCGTAACACGAGAATGAACCTCATTGGTTCTTGCAGAAGCTCAAACGTGCTGCGTAACACGAGAATGAACATCATTGGTTCTTGCTGAAGCTCAAACGTGCTGCGTAACACGAGAATGAACCTCATTGGTTCTTGCTGAAGCTCAAACGTGATGCGTAACACGAGAATGAACCTCATTGGTTCTTGCTGAAGCTCAAACGTGCTGCGTAACACAAGAATGAACCTCATTGGTTCTTGCTGAAGCTCAAACGTGCTGCGTTACACGAGAATGAACCTCATTGGTTCTTGCAGAAGCTCAAACGTGCTGCGTAACACAAGAATGAACATCATTGGTTCTTGCTGAAGCTCAAACGTGCTGCGTTACACGAGAATGAACCTCATTGGTTCTTGCAGAAGCTCAAACGTGCTGCGTAACACAAGAATGAACCTCATTGGTTCTTGCAGAAGCTCAAACGTGCTGCGCAACACGAGAATGAACCTCATTGGTTCTTGCAGAAGCTCAAACGTGCTGCGCAACACGAGAATGAACCTCATTGATTCTTGCTGAAGCTCAAACGTGCTGCGTAACACGAGAATGAACCTCATTGGTTCTTGCTGAAGCTCAAACGTGCTGCGTAACACGAGAATGAACCTCATTGGTTCTTGCAGAAGCTCAAACGTGCTGCGTAACACGAGAATGAACCTCATTGGTTCTTGCTGAAGCTCAAACGTTCTGCGTAACACGAGAATGAACCTCATTGGTTCTTGCAGAAGCTCAAACGTGCTGCGTTACACGAGAATGAACCTCATTGGTTCTTGCAGAAGCTCAAACGTGCTGCGTAACACGAGAATGAACCTCATTGGTTCTTGCTGAAGCTCAAACGTGCTGCATTACACGAGAATGAACCTCATTGGTTCTTGCAGAAGCTCAAACGTGCTGCGTAACACGAGAATGAACCTCATTGGTTCTTGCAGAAGCTCAAACGTGCTGCGTAACACGAGAATGAACCTCATTGGTTCTTGCAGAAGCTCAAACGTGCTGCGTAACACGAGAATGAACCTCATTGGTTCTTGCAGAAGCTCAAACGTGCTGCGTAACACAAGAATGAACATCATTGGTTCTTGCTGAAGCTCAAACGTGCTGCGTTACACGAGAATGAACCTCATTGGTTCTTGCAGAAGCTCAAACGTGCTGCGTAACACAAGAATGAACCTCATTGGTTCTTGCAGAAGCTCAAACGTGCTGCGCAACACGAGAATGAACCTCATTGATTCTTGCTGAAGCTCAAACGTGCTGCGTAACACGAGAATGAACCTCATTGGTTCTTGCTGAAGCTCAAACGTGCTGCGTAACACGAGAATGAACCTCATTGGTTCTTGCAGAAGCTCAAACGTGCTGCGTAACACGAGAATGAACCTCATTGGTTCTTGCTGAAGCTCAAACGTGCTGCGTAACACGAGAATGAACCTCATTGGTTCTTGCAGAAGCTCAAACGTGCTGCGTTACACGAGAATGAACCTCATTGGTTCTTGCAGAAGCTCAAACGTGCTGCGTAACACGAGAATGAACCTCATTGGTTCTTGCTGAAGCTCAAACGTGCTGCATTACACGAGAATGAACCTCATTGGTTCTTGCAGAAGCTCAAACGTGCTGCGTAACACGAGAATGAACCTCATTGGTTCTTGCAGAAGCTCAAACGTGCTGCGTAACACGAGAATGAACCTCATTGGTTCTTGCAGAAGCTCAAACGTGCTGCGTAACACGAGAATGAACCTCATTGGTTCTCGCTGAAGCTCAAACGTGATGCATAACACGAGAGCAAACCTCATTGGTTCTTGCTGAAGCTCAAACGTGCTGCGTAACATGAGAATGAACCTCATTGGTTCTATAAAATGCTACCAAAAAGTGAGTGTTTCCTATTACACTCCTACTACCAACTTTTGAGGAGGACAGGACATTCAAGACAACCCTGACAAATCTATTCACATCAATTCAAATCTACTGTTAAAAAACAATGTCTGAATAGCTATTTGGCTTTAGGTTAACATTAGTATTTACTACTAATAGTATTCATCTTTAAAACTTTGCAGACCTTTTACATCTATGTAACACACTGAATGAAAGGTAATATCTGGAAAAGCATAATAGGAGCACTTTAAGTCAAACATTTTTATTTGCTGAATTTTCCACAAAAAGACCAGGAATTATTGTGCAATTTTGAAGCTGCTGATCCCACTCGTTGTGTTAATGCATTGGTTTTGTGTATACGTGTGTCAGGTCACCTTGGGTCTGGATGAGGTGAAGGATTTTTCCTGTGATTTGACGGATGGCATCCTTATCAGAGACTTTGGGCTCCTCGTTCAGTCTTTCCAGCTGACTCAGCAACACCAGCACCCGGGAAGCACTGGGAATACAGGAAACCATCACATCAGGCCAAGTCAACACTGGCAAAGCTTACTATGTGTAAGTAAAGATGTTTCAGACAGTCAAAAAACTGTAAACTGCATATCGTCATAGAGCTGCAAGTGTGTGTGTGTGTGTGTGTGTGTGTGTGTGTGTGTGTTTAAACAAAAACTAACCTTTTTTCTGCTGCCATTTTTGGTTTATTCATTTCTTCTCACATTCAATAAAACGTCAAACTGACTGCTGAGGAGGGAAAATGTAGAAATGCATTTATACAGAAAATCACATTTAATTTACAAAGAGAATCAAGTCACACTATTGCATTACAATCAATCGGAGTTTATACAGCAACATAGGCCACTTTATACAGTCTTAAATCATAAGCAATTTACTTGTTCAAGGGAGGAAAAAACAAAAACAGCAGCAAGAATCTTAATCAAGATCAACGGCTGCGTCTCAAAACCTAGTGAGCAAACTTCCTACACAGATAACAAGATGAAAACACTCTTGTGCATCAGTGCCGACTGAGCTGCCAAACTAGCCAACATTGTTGGGCATCATAGTCTATCAGTCCACATAGACAACATTGTTGGGCATTAAGACCTACTGAGCTTCCTACCTAGACAGCATTAGCCTACTGGGTATGACAGCGTTTCTGCCTATAAAGACTTCATATTTAGACATCAAACTTTAGGAGAGCTTCCAACAGCATTTAGGGTGCCAAAGCCTATTTCAGAGCAGTTTTAAGCATCAAAATCTACTGAGCTTCCTAACTAGATTATATTTTTTGGCCCTTGCTGTCCACATAGACATTTTTAAGCATCAAACTCAAAAGAGCTGCCAACATAAACAATATTGTTTGTGTATCATAGCCTACCTGCCCACACAGACAGCATTTTTAGGACATGAAACCTGCTGTGCTTTCAATCTGGACAGCCATTTTAGGGCATAATAGGCTCCCAAAAAAGCTGTCCATGTAGGGAGCACATTGGGTTTTGAGCCAAGGCCAGTAATTGTGCAAGTACAGTCCATTCCTATTTAAATTAGGGTGTCAGAGGAGGTTGGCCACATATTACAGTCAGATTCAGATCAGCTAATGAATAATTAATTCAATGTCATTATTAATTATTAAGTTGACAAAACCCCTCCTGTATAATTGAAATGCACTCATGATCATGTCAGATCCACCTGTCCACTACAGAGAAAGCTCCAGTGTTAGCACAGACACGCTAACAGGACAGCTGATATCTGTCATTGGCACAGAAATAAAAATACATGCGAACACCAACCTTTAAAGCACGCGAGAGCTGCGCCATTTGAACTCCTCACAGCGCGATCTCTTGGCAGCACAGACACAACACAAGCCCCCTGATGGTGTTGTTATTATTGACTCTATCCCCCAACACACACTCGGAAGTGAGGGCGCGTCCTGGCGCAGAATCCAGGATCTGCACCTCATGTGTCACATCAGAGTGTGACGTACAGATGGACTACAGATCAGCGTCAAACGGTCACACACAGCGCTGCGCAGCTTCTCGCGTGACTAGCGTAACGACCGTAACGACGGTAGACGTGAGGAAAAAACCCATTAGTCATTATAAATATTAGTGCGTTCAAATCGATTAATCGCATCTAACATAAACTTGTGTTTATATATGTGTTTGTTTTTTTATATATTTAATTTGTAGATTTTTATATTATTATAATTTATGATATATTTATATATTATTATATTTATATATATTATACATACATATATATGTATAATATATGTATATATATATATATATATATATACATTTATAATCATATCACAATTTCACACGTTTTAAAAACATCTTGATACATTGTTTTATTAAATTGTTTTTAATTTTGTGATTTTGTTATTATTTATTGTCATTGTTTTTTTTTATTCCGTTACTTTTTTATCATACATTTATTTATTTTACTTTATATATGTAATCTATTACTTTACTAATGTGAAACATTTTTTATACATAATATGTTTTCGAGTTTTGCAGTTCTGTCTGAAGTATAATCATTTTTAAAAAAACTGTGCAAGAAAATGGGTCTCCCATACCATACCATACCATACCATACCATACCATACCATACCAATACACAATATTATATTTTATGAACTAAACAAGCAACTTCAGTGCATTTTTAAATGTCTCATTCTGACAGGAATTGAACTGACCGGAACTCATTCAATATTACAATTATTATAAAGTGTAAATTATTTAAAAGCCTTTATTAATAGATTAAACATTTTGACAAAGTAATAATGTTTTTATCCAGAAAAAAAGAACACGTTATAACAAACATCTTACATATTTCAGAACTACATGTCCCAGAATGCAAATCACAGTATGATGTCATTCACAGGCGTCCGCTGCAGCAGCGCTGTATATTTGGAACAGGACAGAAAGACTGCCTTTCTAAAGGTATTGTATTTATTTATCCTTTGAATGCCTTTTTGTTAATGAATATTTACTTAAAATGTTGTAAAGTATATATTTAGCAGTAATGATATATGTTAGGGGTTAGACAGCTTAGCATTTATCGCTCTTCGCTAATGTCATCTGGCTATTTGTTCATGTGCAGTTTTGTTTGACACATCGCTGCTGGTTCTGTATTTAAAAAATAATTTCACCAAATCAAACGTGTAATTAATATCCTATTATATCCATTAAAACGCACACTCACCTGAATTCAAAGACGATTCGTCGTCGACCAGTAACAACAAAGAGAGGTTACAGTCAGTACAGTGACCATGAGTTCTTCTCCACAAGTGTCCTCATTAGTACAGTATTTAACCCAGCAAAATACTGGAGCTTGTTTGAGTGTCTTTGCCTATGGTCTGTCATGCCTGATTGTAGCTTGAAGAGACACCAAATTTGGACATATTTAGTTGTGGTCAAAAACTAGTGAACTGCCTACCGAGACAGCATTTGTGGTGCATATATTGCCCCAAAATGTGTCTATAGTTTGGTAACTCAAAAGGTTTTGAAACATCTATTGTCTCAGTTTATTGTATGAGACATCTATTGTCCCCAGTTATTTAAAAACACTAAATTGTATTCATGCAAACTGTTGAAGTGGCCCTCACGCTCAGTCTGAAGTCTTGAAATAGTTCCATTGTTTACTTAATCATGTGCATTATTAATTCAATATTCTGTCTTTCCCTTATATTCCCTAATTTGTCATATTAACATGTGCATGTACAAGATTTTTCTGGCAACTCTTAAAGGGATAGTTCACCCAAAAATGGCATTCGTTCACCTTTCAAAGTTCATAAAGACATCTTAAACTAATCCATATGAATCAAGCGGTTTAGTAAAACATTTCTGAAGAGAACAGATTGAATTTATGCTTTAATTCACATATAAACATTAATTGTGGTAAACGGAAGCTCAAGCATGTTCACTTGATGTGTGAGAACCAATGAGGTTCATTCTCGTGTTACGCATCATGTTTGGTTTGTTCTCGCACGACAAGCAGATTCGGTTGAGCTTCTGTTCATGTTCGCTGATCAATGTGAATAAAAGCCTAAATTCAATCTCTTCATCATGTAAAGTGATCGTGTCTCTTCAGCAAATTTGGACTAAACCGCTCAATTCATATGGATTAGTTTTACGATCTCTTTATGAACTTTTTGAAACGTGAAAGTGGTAGTTGCGTCGCTGTAAACGGAGGGACAGAAATCTCTCAGATTTCATCAGAAAGATCTTCATTTGTGTTCTGAAGATGAACGAAAGTCTTACTATCCCTTTAATAAAAATTGTTTTAATGCACATATTTTTTTATGTTCGTAGCTGTCTCAATGGTGATGAAGTCATCGGTAGAGGAGGAGGAGGGAGGTTGGGGTCTTGGGATCCCAGAGAAGATGAGAAACAATGCCGACTGGGTGGACGTCACCAAAGAATTCAAAGGAGCCTGTAAAGGTGTGTGTCTATGTGTGTGTGTGTGCAAAACAAATGGGCCAAGCCAAAAATGGCAAAATATATAGTGGTCTTTTGATGTTTGTTTTTTTACCATTTTAATCACAAATCACTGGTCAGGAAATTAGCAAGAATTGCACAAATACTGTAGATAAAGTAACTTTTTACGCAATTTTCTTCCCCAACTCTCAGACAGCTTTTTACAGGAAGAAGAGTCAGTGTTGTTCAACTCAATGTTAATGGCTTCAAACAGAGTAGTTGAAAAATGTCTCCCAGTTCATTTGAGTTCAATGTGAGACCAAATATTCACTACTGGGTTCAAATCTAGAATATGATCAAAGCCAAAACATGAGCCTGAACTTCCCATATTCTGCCAAAAACTTGTGCATTTGGTTACATTTTGCTAATTTCCTGACCAATCATTTGTGGTTAAGAAGACAATTAAAAGCTTAGTATTTAGCAAGTTTGGGCTTCGTCCATCTTCTTTTTTTCTGCATATGAGTGTATGTATTTCATGGGCATGACAAAGCTGTGAGTTATCATTGGCTAAACTCTGCAGTAGATGATGTCACTGTCAGTGATCACAACGGTCTTTTCTCAGAATAGCCATTTTCCACAAATCCCTGAGAAAGACAGGGAGAAAAATATGCCTTGTTTATGTAACATTTACATTAATATTCAAACCAGATTTTTCAAAAACAAGCAGAAAATGTCCATGTATCCTGCAACTGCCAGTTATTTATCAAAGTAAAAAGTTATATTCCTAAACAGGATGCAGACTTCATATCCTATTATAGCCAATATTCTTTGAATTTGTGATTCACGAGGATATTACGAGGATTCACGAGGTCTTGCATTAACCTTTATTTTTTTCTTTCTCCCCCCCCAAAATGAACTGGAGAAATGTTGATTGCATGCAGGATCCATCATTTAATAGCGTAATGAGGCATGGCTGCAGAAATTTTGCTGATATTAAAATTTTTACCATTTATGGTCACTGAGAGTTCTAAAATTAACTTCCTTTCCCATGCGAGCTCGACCTTGACATCATGATTAAGCTCCAGCACTGCGCCATAAGTCACCTCAATACATCTGTGTTATTGTGAACGGGAGATTTTTTTTATACAGAAAGATAATACAAATATAATTTCACTCACCAAGCCTATCACTTGAAGCAAATCTCCATCCCTTCTTAAATGTCGCGCCAGCGAACGCGTTGGGCCGTTTAGTGAAACTAACGCATATTTATCTAACGGCAGATGAAGGAAAACCGTAAATCTTCATTATGAGTCCTAATCATTAATACAATACATGTTCACAATAACAGTTTAAATAAATAAAAGAATGATTTAAACTATGTTTTACTTCTGATATAAACATTTAGTTTAAATATGCCAAACACTTCAATTACATGAAATCATTACTGAGAAGTTACAAAAAATTTTATATTCAATAAATATAAAAATTTGAAGTGG